>NC_089164.1:2997632-3312461 GCF_009819655.1 Sylvia atricapilla | reverse complement strand
TTTCATTGCAGCTACCAAGGACTGGTACCTGAGTGCATATGGATGGACCTCGTGGGGCCAGTGGGAGTTCCTTGTGTCCAACAGAGGAAGGATTGGGCAATGGGTTTTGTTCATGTTTCAGAAGTTCGGTTGTTACAGATCACCATTAGCTGAAACCTCCCTTCAGAAATCTGTTAGCTGGGAGAAACAAGTATAAGATCAGAAACTGCCTGCATAGAAGTGGCACCACAGCGTTTGAACTGCCTGACACTTGCAGTCTGGTGGGCACCTGGCTGTGCCCTGGATCTGAGGGACTGTTGGGATCGGAGAAAACCTGCTGAAGGTGCTGCTGCTTGGAAAATTTGGTTCTCATGCTGTAACAACGTTTTGCCTTGGATTAGATCTGAGCGTTGATCTGAGGGGTGATCTGCAGCCCCACCAACCAGTGTGGTGTGGGCAGGTGGAGTCTTTGCTCACTCCCTCCTTTCCTCACGGGTGGCTCACGAGCCCCTCTGAGGAAATGAACATCACACTGCAGTGCTGCTGCTCCCCTTCCGAGGGCGCTGAACCCCTCATCAGCTCTTGGTCCAAGTGACGAGGTGATTCCTTATCTTTATTAGCTCCTTGTGTCAGCTGCGTAGTGGAAGGGAGGGGAAATCAAGGTCTGAGTGTGAGAGTTAGAACTGGTGCTGTGACCTTTGCCTGGTGTCAGCCGAGGCACCTGGGAGACCCTTGCACTCAGACACCCCCACGCTGGCTTTCTGCTCCCAGGCACGTGTGCTCCTCCTGTGTCCCCTGGCTGTCACACTCGTGTTCCTGTGCTCCTCCTAAGGCTGAATTTCTTTCCCTTGTCTTGAAAAATCAAAACCTGCATGCACCCCAAGTAGCCATGTGCTTTCCCACTCCGAAGGCACACGTGTTTGCGGTCCGTGGTGCCCTGGTGACAAGGGTGGCACGTTCCAGGGTGTGAGGAAAGGCAGGGCTCTGAGATCTGCAGCTCTTGCTGCTCACATCCTGCTCTGCTCAGGCACTCGAGGGATCCACAGAGCCCTGGCTCTTTGGGGCCAGGGTTGTGGCCCCTGCTGTGGCACTGGAAAGCTGTTTAAAATAAGGGTTGCTCTCTCTCTGTGTTTTTCCGCGAGTAAAAACCGTTTCACTGAGGCCAAAGGTGGTTTAATCTCCTGATTTCTTGGAGCTGTGTGGTGCAGCCGGCCCTCAGATTGCTCGTGCTTCAAGTGTCCAGCTTTTAATGAGGAGATTGAGATGAATTTGGCAGAGGTGACCTCACACCACTGCAGTTTGTATCAGCTCCCATTAGGAGAAGTGTAATGTAGAACATCTCTGATGGCCTCCAAGTGAGTCCCTGTGGTAAGCAAGAGCCACTTGGACCCTGTCACTAACACAGCTCAAGTAGTGTCACCTCCCAGCCTTGGCAAACTGGAGCAAGATGTCCCTGGGACTGACCCTGAAGTGGCAGTGCCATGGGAGGGGGTGACAGAGGGGGAATCTTCTGCCCACACTTCAGGAGTGCTGGATTCGAACCCTGCCAAGGTTTGGGAGCTGGGGCAGAGCCGTGCAGTCAGAGAGCAGTGGTGTGGGTGGGAAATGCACGCTGTCCCACGTCTGGGTTTCTGTTGTGTTTAATTTTTTCCGTGTGTGAGTGCGTGGGTGGTTCCCAGCCTGTCTGTGCTCGCCGGGGCAGTGCATGTGTAGCACGGGATGGTGTGTTGCCTCTCTGAGTCTGGGAGAAGTCCTATGATAGCACATTGGGGGTGAAAATAAAGGAAGCTTTTTCCTTAATGTATAAATGAATATTTGTATGATTAAATTAACACAGAAAAAAAAAAAAAAAAAAAAAAAAAAAGCTCTGTAGCTGTTGAGAGTTTTATTGAAGCTGCAAAACTTTGGAATCTGTCACTTTGTTCATTATACCTGATTTGCTCCATCCCCAGAGTTCCCTAGAGCATTTCCAGACACAACACCCTTAAACCCAGCTCCACCCCTAATTTAGTCCAAATTGCTGTGAAACCAGACCCGATTCGGTGCATTTTGAGGTTACCAAACCACCTGTCAAGCCCCTGGGTGGGGATGAGGGTAGGGAGAGGCTCTGGGGGTGGTTATGAGGCAGGGGACTCCAGATTCCCTTGTGTCAAGGTCAGATCACTTCTCCACGAGAGCTCCTGAGGAGTGAGATGGTCTCAGCGATCTCCACAGAAGGGCCACCAGCACAAAGCGATGCCACAGCTCGTCCCCAGATGCTCCTTGTGTGGCTCATCCACATCCCAGCCCTTCCCTCAGAGCCTGGTGCAGGACGGGGTGATGCTTCACACTTCAAACAGCCCAGTCCTGAGCGATCAGACCTTCCCTCTCCTGAGTGGCTCTGGAAGGCAGCAGTGGGAGTTGAAGGGAGGAAAATTGGTTTGGGTTTGATTTTCTCACAATCCCTAAGAGGAAATAGCTGAGGCTGTGTATCAGGATGGGGGCACAGGAAGGTCTCACTTTGCTGTACAGTTGTCCCAGGTGGATCTGAGTCCCCAGGTGAGGCCTTGCTGCTCAGGACAGCCAGCCCAAGCATTACTTGGCTAAACTGCGCCATGGAGCAGCTCAGCTGAGGCTGTTCCTTTGCTTACCTGGGAGTTTGTTACTAATCCCCACGAGAAACCTCACTCTGTGTGTGCTGGCTTGGCTTTTATCATTTGAATAAATGCCTGGAGCTTTCATGTGCTGGTTAAGCTTGACTGAAAGCCTGACTGGGAACAGACATCCTGCTATCTGTGCCTGGGGGTGTTTGTTCTGTACCCTGGCAGAACGCGCCCCTCGAGCTCAGGGTACTTGCAGGGTGTCCCGAGGCCGCTGTGTTTGGGCAGGGGAGGATCACCCGCCCTGCTCACTGCCCAGCTTTGCATTTACTCCTTATTTGCTATAAAGAATCTGTTTATCTTTAGGGTTGCAACCTGTCAGAGGTTGCCAGCACAGGACAATCCCATCACACCTTTAATGGTGTCTCCTGAGCGGGCAAATAACCGGCGGGATTGCCGTGGTGGAGGTCATCCCTCAATCCCAGGAGCAGAGCTGGGCAGCGGGCAGGAGGCCAAGGCAAACGGCTGCTACAGGCACCTGGGAGCTGCTTGGCTGCTGCTTTTGCTGCTTGTTTATTATTTTTTTTTTAGGGGAACCATTAGAAGTTGCAAAATTAATTTTGGTTTTATGCAGGTATTTTTTTGTTCCCAAAGCAGTGGCGGTCAAAGGGAGGGTGTTGCCAGGGTTTTGTGGATTACGGGGATGAGGATGTGCTCAGCATCCAGGGCTGCTCAGACCCATGCCCTGGGCCTTGGTGGGCACTCATGGGCTGGAGGGAAGAGCAGGATCTGCTCCCAAACCTCCCCAGCACCACTTCATGTCCTCATATCAGGTGTCACCTCGTGCAGGTGTCACCTCGAGGGCTCCAATGAGCACCTGCCCATCCAGGAGCAGCACCTGGAACAGTGGCAGAGAGGATTTTTGTCATTTTTGTTTATTTTTTCCTCCTCTATCTGCTACATCCTGCAGCAGCAACAGCACGTGGTGTGCAACACTGCTTGTGCATCTCTGCAGATCCCTTGGGAGGCACAGGGGAATGAATGTTTTAGTGGGCCAAGGGGAAATGAGGCCAGACCAGTGGTGGGATGCTACCAGGGGTCCACGGAGAAGAAGCAGGATCAGGGGGAACTTGGGATCTTTCTGGAAGCTCTCCACAACCTACTCGCTCTGCCCCGTGTGTTCGTTGGAAAACTCCCAGTTACAAAGGAATTATTTAAGGAAATCTAATCTCAAACGTTTCCTAGCCCATTGATAAAACAGCCGAGTAGTAAAAGCTCTGAGCGCAGCCCAGCGGGGAGGCAGATGGCACGCGTGGGCACGGACCAGCCCTGTTTGCCCCATGGAACACTGCAGCTGCACCCGGGCTGCCTCCAGAGCTGCCTCTTTGCTCGTCATATTCCCACATTTTGGTCATCTCTTCCCTTGCAGGAGTGGTGTCCTCATAGGAACTTTAAGTGAGGGGAGAAAAG
Organism: Sylvia atricapilla; assembly: GCF_009819655.1. Classification (NCBI taxonomy): domain Eukaryota; kingdom Metazoa; phylum Chordata; class Aves; order Passeriformes; family Sylviidae; genus Sylvia; species Sylvia atricapilla. The sequence continues at coordinate 3,308,433 of NC_089164.1, read as the reverse complement.
TTTGGGTTCCATCCCTTTCCGCTCAGGGTGAGCGGCGCAGTGTCCTGTGAGGTGGGTCCCCATGCCCAGGAGTGGGGACACGGGGGTCACAGCTCCCCGTGCTGCCAGAGAACAGGAGCTGCGCTGGGGGGATGATTGTCCCCGGGGGCTCCCAGCCAAGGTGTTCCAACAGGGTTTGCTGGCCACGGGCCCAGCCTGGGGCAGGTGCCAGCAGAGGGAGCTGAGGTTGTTCCTCGTCCACAAAAACCTTTGGAGCGGCTGGATGTGGCTTTTCCAGGCGTCGAGTCCTGCTGGTGACAGGGTCCGGGCTGGCAAAAGCCGTGTTCCCCCTGCTCCGGGAGCAGCTCCAGTCCTGGCCGGGCTTGGCTGGGCAGTGAGGTGGCACATGTCACTTGGCCTGTCACCACCACTGTGGGAGCGGGGCAGAGCCAGGCAGGAGCGGCCGGGCAGGAACAGCCTGGGCACACCCCTCTGGGGTGGGAATGAGGGAGGGTCTGCACAGCAGGAGCTCCATGTTGTGTCCCATTTCGAAGGGTGACATGCTGGGGACAAAAGGGGGTCTGGCTGCTCTGCTGTGGCCCCAGGGTGGTGTACAGCTCTGTGGGAGGGAGAGAGGGACCCCCAAACCTTGGGGCTGGGGTAAAGCCCTTTTTTCACGTGCTTTTCTAGGAAAACCATTCCTAGGACAGGGCTTTCAGCCTCTCCTGGGTCTCTCTGCACCTCAGCTGGGCTTGGCAGGGTCTGTGCAGCATTGGCATCCAGGGGAAAACACAGCAAGAACTCGCATTCCTTATCTAATCTGCAGCATTTTCCCTCCTTGCTGTTTGCTGTGGCCGTGTTTCCTCAATCAATTGACAGCTGCAGGCTGGGCTGTGACGTCAGCCTGTGGCATTGAAGCCCCAGACCCAGGGTGACATTGGAGGGACCCTGGCATGAGCCCCTTGTACCCCTGTGAGCCCAGCAGGGCCATGAACCCTCTGCTAGGTGACAGCAAGAGTCACCTGAGGACTGACCGTGCTGCACTGGACAGCAGAGAGGGTCCCTGTCCCCAGCGAGGCCACAGGGCTGTGCTTGAGGGACACTTCAACCTGTCCAGTCCTGCCTGCACCCCAGCAGTCACTGTGCTGCCCTAACTGGGGCTCTCTGTGGCCAGAGCTGGATTCTGCACAGGGAGGGTTGGGCAATCATGGCCACTGTACCTTGGGAGTGTCCCCCCAGAGCCCCCCGAGCCTGGCAGGGCATGGCACAGCCCCAAAACCCCTGTATCTGCTCTGCAGTGGCATGGGGAGAGGACAAAACCCCAAAGTACAGCTCTGCAGCAGCCTGCTTTGTCCATCTTGGGAAGGAGGGGGTGAGTGGGGGCTCGATGCCCTGCAGGTGACTCCCCAAGCAGGGAACTCTCCTTAGGATGAGCCTGGCTGCTCTGCCTTGCCCATGAGGAGCAGGCTGGGAGGAAGCAGCTGAGGGTGCCTGAGAAGCAGGTTTGTCAGAATTTTAAAGGGATCTAAATCAATAGCGATAAGGAAACAATTATTTAAAGAGCAAACAAATGGAAACTGCTAAATGTACCTTCTTTTTTCCCTTTTCTTTTTTTTTCCCTTGCGGGTGAAGGGTTCCAGGCTGATGCCTCTGGGTGCTGGGAGTGGGTCTCTGCTGGGACCACCCCAGGGTGGACAGTGGGGCAGATCTGCTTCTTCAGCCCAGTCCCAGCCAGGCTGGAAACAAGCCTCGCAGGACAAAGTGTTGTTTCATCCCACAAGGAAAAAGGTTTTATGGGTCATCTGGAAACGCTAATCCTCAGGTGAGCCTGTTTGTGACGTTCGTGAGCCTGTTGATGGTGTCACAGCAGGTGCTGGGTCAGCAGGGACAGAGCCAGTCCTAGGCTGGTGTGGGGACACTGCTGTGTGTTGCCTGCACCTGCTGGCTCCATTTCGAGGGGGAAAGGAGCGAGGACTGGTCACTGAGGCCGGGCAATCCCTGCAGAGCAAGGATATTTTCTGCACCTCCTCTGTGGAGCTCAGGATCCTGCTCGGGTTTGTGGCAGGGCCAGGCTGCAGCTGGAGACCATCCCTGCCCCAAGGAGAACATTTCCCCTGCCTGGCACAGGGTACCCCAGGGCTGGAGAGCCAGCAGAGGATCCCAGTTCCCCCCATTGGGGCTGTGGCTGTCACCACCGGGGCTTTGTCTCAAAGGGCAGCTCATTCCCATCCTTCCCCCCCATGGTGTTTTCATCGGCTTTTGGTTGGGGATTAGGCACGTGTTGACAGAACAAACATTTTGCTGCGCTCAAAATCCACTGCTGAGGAGAGAAGCGATGTCCTCACTCTGCTGGTGCCTGAGCCAGCACTGGGATGGGGACAGTTGGGATGGGTAGAACCAGGCCTGGGGCCGGGACAGCCCTTTGAGGAGAACACGGTGCCATTTCGGGTCACGTCCCACACCAGGGCCAGAGCTCTGTCTCTCTGCCCCCTCGCAGAGCATTAATCGCTTTCTGCTTTAATATCCTGCCCTGTGAAACCAGGGTTGCCACAAGGAATGCTGCCTGTGTCCAACAAGGCTTTGACGGGTGCTGGGGCCCCCCTGCCCAGCTCCCAGAGCCTGTCAGAGCTCTCTCCTCCCCAGACCTGGCTCCGGGAACTGCAGCTCCGCACGGTGTTGGTGTCAGGAAGGATGGGGATACCCAGGAGCTGCCCCCAGGACCATGTGTTTGCCAGGGAAAAATAAATTCCTCCAAGCTCTATGGCCATCCCAGTGACTGCACAGTGGGGAAAGATAGCACACGGGACTTCGTTTGGGGTCCTGCCCCACCTCCCACACTCCGTTTTCCCGACATGAGCCCCCAAATCCTGGCTCCTTGCTGAGCCCCCAGGACAAGGCGCCAGACCCGGGCGATGCTCACGGGAGCGACACGTTTCCTTGGGAGCTCGGTGAGTCACGGCTGAGTCACGGCTCGCTCTGCGGGCACCTCCGTGTCCCCGGCCCCCTCCTGCAGCCCAGACCCACGGGAGGCTGCGGGATGGGGGGTCCCTGCCCTCTGTGCACAGCTCAGCCCTCCTCTTCCTGCGGCCCCGCTGCTGCAAACCTGCCTCAGAGACTCGGCAGTGATGGGAGAGGGGTGATTCTGGTCCCTGCTGCCCCCCTCCTGCCCCACCAGCTCTTTGAGCTGAGCCCGGGCAGAGTGTGAGGTTTGGGGTTACTTCGAGGGGTCTGCCCCCTGGGGCAACACCTTCTGCAGTTCTCCTGGGATGGACAGCGCAGACAGAACCCAAGGGGAAATCACCACCGAGAGTGTCGCCTGCTCCGGGGGCACCGTGTGCCGCCCTGGCGCTCAGAGCTGCCCGTTCCACCCTCTCCCAGCCGCGCTGCTCCCCTGCCCGGCGGCTCCCACGCTCTCCGCGCTGTCGCTCCGTGGGGCCGTTATGCCCGAGGATCGTTTTGCATGTGGGGAGAAGAACGGGCAGCGAAAGAATGAATTTGCATTTCTCAATGGCACCCAGTGTGGGAACCAAAGCCGCGGAGGGTTCCGCCGCCACTCGGCCCCGCACCGGGGCTGTGTGAAAAGACAACATCCCGTCTGCTGGCACCGGGCCCGGCCCGTCTCACCTGGCTGCCCGTGTGTGCCTGGGAACTGCTGCTGCCCAGCGGCCCCGAGCCCCGGCACGGGCAGGGGCTGCTGTCCCCACTGCCCCGTGTGCCGGCGGGACGAGCTGGTGACAGTGACAAAACAAGACTACGCCGCCTGTGTGGGTTATTTTGGGGAGTTCTCTCGTGCCGGATGGGATTTGGGGTTCGTGTGCTGATGCAGCAACTTCACGGATAGCCCAGATCAGGATTTTTTCCCTCCTCTGCACCCCAAATCTCCGCTGGCGGGGCAGGGGGAGCCGTGACCTTTCCTCCCCCTGCGGCGAGCGGGGTGTGCCCACGCCGCCCTGAGCCCTCTCTTCCTGGCACCGCCGGGCGACCCGCAACCATTTCCAGGCTTTTAATCCCGAGAGACAAAAGCCGGAGTTTAATGCCACCGGAGGAAGAAAAGAGCAGGGCTTTGGGAAGGGAACAGCAAACACGGCGGTGGATCCGCTGCTCCCTGCCCGGCTGGGTGTCGCACGAGTTCCCCTGTGTCACCCGGAGTGGCACCGATCCCGGGGGTGCTGGGGGGAACCGGGGTGGGAATGGTGAGGAGCTGGTGGTCCAGGGGCTGGGCTCACCCTGGTGTCTTCATCCACCTCCCCCAGCTCGTCCTTCCCCAGCTGCCCTCCCTGACATGGCCGGGCTGCAGAAACGCGACTGTGGCACCCCAGAGGCAGACCCTGTCACCTCCTGCCAGCACAGGTGTGAAGCAGCCTTTGAAAGGTGCCAGGTGACCACCAAGGTCTCTGTGCTCAGCAAAGGGATGGCACCTGGACCCCCTGCGCCATCAGTGTGGAGCAGACACCACACTGCGCTGCTGGATGGAGCCGGCTTCTCCCAGCACCCGCTTTGCAGCCTGGAGGGCTGCCCTGGAGTGCGGGTGACACCACGGTCCCCTCGCAGGGCCACGGGAGCAACCGGGAGCCACCTCATCCAGTGGGGATGGAGTGTGGGAGCAGCGAGCAGGAGCTGGAGAAAGCTCGGAGCGGGGACCGAGTGCCGGAGCAGGGCCGGGAGCCCCGGCTCCTCTATCAGGGTGGGCCTCGGGCGGGTGCCACGGCAATAACGCAGCTGTTTGCCCCGAGCACACACGCGGCCGAGTAAACTGCGTTTATGGCAGCAGCTGGGAGATGGGGGAGCCGGTGGGGTAATAAAGAGAATAAAGAGGAGCGGCCCCACTCGCCCTGGAGCTGCACGGGAAGGGTAGGTCTGGCTGGGATAAGGAGGAGTCAGAGGGGATTCCGGTGGTCTGGGCTCTGGAGCTTATCCCAGCAGTTCGGGAGCTCTGGACACTCTCCCAGGTAAATCTGCACAGGGACATTGCACAATGAAAAGCGCTGTCCCCTCTGTGCACACCTGTGGGTTCCTACACTTTTGCTCCCTGACCCTCTGGGTCATTTTGGACTCTCCTGGAGAGATTTTCTCCGCTCCCAGGACCCTCCAGGGCCTGGGGAGAAGGCAGTAAAGGTACTTCAACCAGTTCAACCATTTCCAGTCTCCTTGGGTTGCAAAAAAGCCTCAGAGCATCCATCCTGCAGACCGGGAGTGGGATTCATCCTGTCCCATCGTCGCCTTGTGGCACAGACATGGGGTGGAGGATGCAGCCTCTCATAGGGACTCTGGCTCTACTTCGGGGCCACCACTGTCCCCAAAGTTGTGCAGGAGCTGGAGCAGAGGAAGCCCCACCACTGCAGGGGACCAGGAAACACCAGCTGCATGTGGGGACAGGTCGGGCTCCATGCTCTCTGTGGTTTGTGCAGTGACATCAAGGGCCTTCAATAGTTTTATTATATGTGACATGGCTGCTTATCTATTATTCTTGTGATGCAGCCAGAGATTAGCTGCAGGCAGGTGGGCAGAGATTCCTCCAGGCTGATTCACGAGTCGTTTCTCCAGCTCTTCCCCCCGGCCGCGTTCCCAAGCATTGAATTTTCAGCAGTGGCAAAAGACACCGGAATCGGAGCTGATGAGTTGACAGGGAGGACAAGGAAAAAGCCCCGAAAACTGCGCACACGGGGCAGAAAAGCCAGACTTCATTTCCCTCTTTTGTTGTTCCTCAGGTGTTGCAATCTCTCCTTTTCCTGGTTTGCATGTGCAAGCAGAGCTGTGCCGAGCTGCGATTGTGAAAGGTGTCGGGGAGAGCCGGGCACAGCCAGAGCCCGGCACAGCCAGAGCCCAGCACAGCCAGAGCCCCCAGAAACTGCTGACACTGGGTGGCTCCAGCCCCCGAGCCGTCTGGGAGGGAAGCAGAGGTCTCATTTTGGGGCCTTTCACCCAGTTTTGCTGCACTGTGCTGCGCTGCCCAGCTCTCCCTGAGGCCAGGAAAGCAAATGTTTTTCCCTTTAATCTCTTTCTGTTATCGAGATCCCGCTGCTACCGATAAGAGAAGTAGGTAAAGCTCTTTCAGATTGAGGTGTGAGTTTGGCAACGGGTCCCAGACAGCCCAGGATGACCCAGGTCTGGGATGCTCTGGCTCTGGGAACTCCCCACTGCTTGGTGACATCTGACACTGTCCAGTGTCCCCAGCCGTGCTCCCTTCTGCTTTGCTTCTGACTCCTTCTGGTGCTCTGGTCTGGTGTTTGTTCTGGTGAAAAGTTGTAAAGAAACCAAATAAACACGGGTGACCTGGAGGTGGTGTCACAGCAGATCCAGCTCGCACAGCATGAGCAAAGCAAACCCTGCTCACCAGACATCCCCTGGGCCACAGCCCGGCTGTGGGGCACGAGCAGGGCGGCCACAGGAAGGGCGGGATGGCCACGGTGCTTTCCCAGCGTGGCTGGTGCCAGGTTGGTGTCGAGTTTACACGTGACTCCACTCTGCATCTTCAGTTTTCACAGTCACATGCTTCGTGTTTCTGCGCTGTGGGGAAGGGATCCATGCTTGGAGGGCTGTGCTGGGATGCTCCTGCTCCAGGTGCCCTCCGGGGATCCTGAGGTGTGACATGGGAGCAGCTTTGGGTGCCTGTGAGGTCTTGCCCAAAGCAGTGGATGCTCTGAGTGGGCTGAGGAGTTCTGCTGTGGCTGCCAGGAGCACTGAGAGGGCACTGAGTGGCCTGGACACCCCTCCTGGCTGTGCCACATCCCAATCAAACATGCCCAACCCCTGACAAAGCCCAGGCAGGGGCTGGCGGCTTCCGAACACATCTGCTTGTCCTGGGGTCCCCCCACAGCCACTGCCACGTGTCCCAGGCCCAGCCGTGTTTACCAAAACAGGGGGAAAGAACTCCCCTGGGACACGGGATCCCTGATCGCAGGGGGAACTTTCCCCACGATAAGATAACATTGAGGCGTTTCAAAGGGAGGCAGAAACTCCTGGTGCTGCCGATAGCAGCGAAGCCCTTTCCCCACGCTCGCACCGGGGTCTCCTTCCTCCAGCGTTTTCATTTCCTCGGGGCAAACATTTCCGACGGGCGGCTTATCAGCCGGGCCTGCCCCGGGTCAGGGCAGCGAGGGATGCCAGCTCTGCCACCGCCGTGGGCTGGGGACAGGCCACGTGTCTGCCGGGACATGGTGACGTGGGGCCAACCTGTGGGTGTTTGTGGCGGGGTTTGGTCTGACGTGGGTTTTTAGGGCACGGGGGAGTTCGGTTTTGGCAGCGCTACGTGCGCAGGAGAACTGCCTGAACTGCCCTGCCTGCTTCATGTCCTAAAAAAAAGGACAATAAATACCAGCTCGGTGTCTGTCTCGCTCAGAACTGCTTTTTCCTGCTCATGCCGGTGGAGACAACCTGGGCCTGGAGTGCGGCATGTTGTGGCTGTCCCCCGTGCCCCATCCTGCAGTCAGGGAGCCCCGGGCAGGGGACAGCGCTGTGTCCCTGGAGTGGGAGGATTTGGGTGCTGTCAGGGGCTCCCTTCACTCCCACCAGCCCTGTGCACCCTCACTCACAGGCTCTGCCCCTGGCTGCAGCACTGGGGCAGGGGATGGTTCTGGGGTCGGGTCAGGGATGCTCCCGGGGTGTCCCTCAGGGATGTCCCAACGTGGCCCAGCCTGCTCTGGGAGTGATGCCATGCTGTGGACACACACATCTCACAGGTCTCTGTGCTGCAGGTCTGAGTCCAGAAGAGCCAGGTGTCTGTCCCTGTCCTTGTCCCTGTCCTTGTCTCATCCCATGGGAGGGTGGGAAGGGGTTAACGGTGCCCGGGTTTGTCCCGCTCCCCTCCCGAGGCCCGTTCTGCTCTGAGCCCGCCCTGGACGCACCTGCCAAGGGTTAACCCGGCCCGGGCTGTTCAAACACCTCGGCTGAGGTAAGCGCTGCTTGTTTGTTCAGGTAAATAAGGAAGGAATTGGATATAATGGGCAAAGGAGGCTGTGGCTGAGCCCCGACACTCACTGCCGGCATCCCCCTCGCACAGCCGCCGGTGGCTTCGTCCCTCTGCTGTCCCCGGAGCCACGCGGGGTGTCCCGTTCTTGTCGCTGTCCCCACCCCGCCGGTGCCCACCCGGGGCCGATGCGGCTCAGCCCGGCCGTGCTGTCGCCGCGGGGCCGGCGCTGAGCCGCTGCTGGGACACCTCACCTGGGGCCATGTCCCCCGCAGACACCGCGCCGAGTGCCGCGGGCACGGCTCTTCCCAGCCTGCGCTGGCATCCATGTGGATTCTGAGCCCGCACATCCCCGAGGTAAGGCGCCCGCGCTGCCATCACCCCCGGCTCCCTGTGCTCCCCCAGCACCCACCCAGCCCACCTTTCCTCCCTCCGGGGGGTCCTGCTTTTGGCACCAGTTTGGGGTGGGCACGGTGTTGTTCTGTGTCAGGTGCGCTTTGTACCTTCGGGTGTCGTTAGGGCTAAGCAGGGACTGGTTGTCCCTCGGTGTGAGGTTCCTGGCATTTCTCTGGGTGGTGTCACCCAAAATGAAATGGGATTTGCTGTTTTTGTGTCTTTGTAACCTCATGCTGCTCAAGCAGGGAGGGTGCGATGGAGCCGGGGAATCCTGGGGCTGGCTGCTCCTGAGCCGACCTGGGAACAGCTGGGATAGCCACGGGTCCCAGCAGTCCCAGGCAGGCGACAGGAGCTTTGGGGCACCGTGTGACAAATCAGCAGCCAGGACCCTTTATGGAGTGTCCTGGGTGGCTGTTGAGGAGAGTTGCCAGCTGTGGGGTGTCTCTGTGAAGCTGAACCCCTTTTCCAAACTTGCGCTGTCCCAGCTGCTTTCCTGCTGGGGTGGGTTTTTTTGTCAGCCCTAAAGTCACTTTGGCTGCGGGTTTGGTTTTCGTGGTTCTGCTCGGTTAGTGAAACACAAACGGCGTGAGGGTGCCAAATCCCCACAATACCGGTGTTCTCTGGGGCTGGGAGCACGGGGGGGAAGGTGCTGCTATAAATAGGGGCTCCCTGGCCCCAAATGGGGAACACCAAGCTCTGCTGCTCACCGGGGGGACACCCAGCACCAGGCTTTGCTCAGGTCACTGGCAGGTTGTGCCTGTCCCCTGTCACTGCTGTTTGTCTCCCTGCGCTGATGGAGAGGGCAGCCTGACCCGGGGCGTGGGGATCCGTGGGGACACCTGGTCCCTGTGCCAGCAGCCATGCAGGTAACGGCAGGAGGAGCCAGGGCACCTCGGTGGTGTTGGAGGAGGCTGGTGGGGAGACAAGGGTCCGGAGCCCACAGGAGGGGCTGCATCCCCCCGGGGGTACATCAGAGTGAGCCCAGGGCTTGCCCTGGCCCCACCCCTGTCACCGTGCAGGTACCAGAACCAGCCCCCTGCTCTGTCACCTCCCCGGCCCCCTGCTCTGTCACCTCCCCGGCCCCCTGCTCTGTCACCTCCCCAGCCCCTTGCTCTGTCATTACCCCAGCCCCTTGCTCTGTCACCTCCCCAGCCCCTTGCTCTGTCACCTCCCCGGCCCCCTGCTCTGTCACCTCCCCAGTCCCCTGCTCTGTCATTACCCCAGCCCCTTGCTCTGTCACCTCCCCGGCCCCCTGCTCTGTCACCTCCCCAGTCCCCTGCTCTGTCATTACCCCAGCCCCTTGCTCTGTCACCTCCCCGGCCCCTTGCTCTGTCACCTCCCCAGCCCCCTGCTCTGTCACCTCCCCAGTCCCCAGTCCCTGCCCTGGCTCTGGGGAGGTTTTGGCCAATCCTCTTTCCTCCACCCAGAGATAAGAAGGGTGCGTGGCACAGGGTTTGGCAGCAGGACGTGGCACAGCTGTCACTCTGGGCCTTGCAGGGTGCATGGGACATGCTGGCAGGACCTCAGCTTGTCAGCAGCCTCTGAGCACCCACCTGGATGCCTGCTGCAGCCCTGGCTTGTGCAGGGACCCCAGGGCTCTTTTCCTGCCTAATCCAGGCCATTCTGGGCAGTTTGGGACAGCTCTGGGTCCCGCACATCCCCGGTTCCTCCTGGGACAGCAGAGCACATCGCTGTCCCCAGCCTGAGGCTGGAGGTGACCCTGGAGGCTGGCCCTGGTCCCTCACCTCGGGTGTCTGGGAAGGGCTTTCGGAAGTGCCCGGGGCCTTGGGAGCCATCCCGGGCTCTGTGGGCAGCCACCCTCCCCAGTCCCACAGCGCTTCCCGAGCTCCGGCACAACCTGTTCCACCACAGATTCGATTTTAATTAACGGACCCATTGTTCGAGGGTGGGGGGTGGGTGAATTTCTATTTTTTTTTTTTTTTTTCTCGCTCTCAAGGGCTGATCCCAGCGTTCCACCCTCGCTGGTGCTCGTATCCCACCCTGAGCCATGGTGGGTTGCACTTGCCAGGAGAGCTCGGGGTGGCCCAGGGGTCCTTGGCCCCATTGTTATCCCCCTCGGCTGTGGGGTCTGGGTCCCTGCAGGGCTGTGGAGCTGAGCTGTGACCCAGCACCACCCACAGCCCCGGGCTCATGCTGGCTCTGTGCCCTGGGAAATGCAGAGGCCCCATCACCCCGCTCCTGTCCCACCAGCCCATGTCAGCCCTGTGCAGCGGCAGCCAGGGAGCGTCTGCCAAGGCTGATGCAATGCCCAGCTCAGCCTCAGGCAGCGAGTGGGAAGGAGGGTTTTGGGTGCCGTGTAGGCCAGCGCACCTTGGGCTGCCCCTCCAGCTCTCCTTTTGCAGGGAAATGCAAAAAGGGGTAGGGAAAGAGGGGGGAAAAAGGCCACCTGAAGTGGCTTCTCAGTGCAAACAGGTCGCACCCAGCCCGGCCGCCCGCGTGCCAGAGCGGGAGAAAGTCAAACAGCGGCCCCCGCCCTGAGAGTACAGCGCCCTTGGTGGGGCACAGCTCAGGCTTTTGGGGACACTTCCCGAGGGATTGGGTCCCTCTGGTCCCATCTGGGAGGAGAGGAGCAGGATGAGGGTGAAGATGGGGCTGTCCATCCCGTGGCGTTCCTGAGGGTGGTTCCAGAGCCCTGCTCCTCCACGGGTGACGATGAACCAGGACTTCAGGACATCCCAGAGGCGTTGGGAATGTGGAGCCTTTCCCCTCCGCAGAGATCCCCATAGCAGCAGGAGCTGCACAAGCTGTTGCCACTTCCCTTTTGTGCCTGGAGCAGCGTGAGGCTGGATTTAGGGCTGATCTCCTAAAGCTCTTCTTTTAATCCTGAGCAAATCAAGGAGAGGTTTGGAAGCAGGCACCATCTCTCAGGGAAACTGTTTGGATGGTGGAGGCAGCCCCAGACCAGAAGAGGGTTTTGGTACCCTCTTCTCCCTCCTCCTCCTTTCTGCAGTGCCACCAAGACCACTCAGGGAGGTGGGCTCCAATTCCTGAACCCACAGTCCCTCCCCAGGTCCCCACAGGCTCAAGCTGCCATGAGTGCTCTTTAGGTGTCCCTGGCTCTTCCATGGGTTTTTCTGAGCTCTTTGCACTATTCCAAGGATGACTTGATGAGTTTCCCCCAGTTCCAGGCAATGCAGATCTTCAAAACCCGTATTCCTGGGAGCACTGAGTCCTCAGGAGCTGCATTAACACCCCCCTGAGCATGGGACATGTGGCTGGGGCCCCAGTGTCCCTCCTTCACTGACCACCCCCATGCTTGAGGGCTGTCTTCTGCCTGGAGGAATTCTGAGGGATCTTTTTCCCCCCAGCTGGGCTTTGGAGCAACAGGACACCTCCTTTCCCTGGCCACTGCCCCCAGCTCCCCTTCAGGGCTGCCTGGCGTCCTGAGGGGTTTCAAGCTTTGCACACTCCTTTCCCACTGCCAGCTCTATTGCTAAAACTCCTTTTTCTGCTTTTAAACCACCACTTTGAGATGGTTCTTCTTCTTCTTGTAAAATGCAATGCTGAAAGTGGAGGAGCTGGGCAGCACCCTGCCCGTGCCCATCAGCAGCTTCTCCCTGGCGGGCCTTTCCCCTTCCCAAAGTCTTAGGATGGTTTTTGGGGAGGTTTCTCCATGGATGGAGCCATTCCCTGGTGTTGCCATGGAAATTCAGCAGGTTCATCCTCTTCTCCATGGCCTCTGGGACTCCCTGTGTGCAGAGACAGATGGGGACAGGCTGCTTTTGGGGTAGTTTTTCTTGCAAGACAATGAAGATAATTGCAATTATCCTGTCTTACAAGGAAAGTTCTCATCTGAGGGTTAGCAACAGCGACCAAGGGCTCGGTCCCTCCTGGGAGATCTGGGTCTGTTGTGCCTCAGGTGGAAGCAGCAGAGGATGTTTTCCATGCTCAGAAATGCATCCTTGTGGCTCAGGCATCCATTGTCACCCCAGGGCTGTCCTGTACAGGTGCTGGGGAGTCCCCTCAGTGTCCCCCACTGCCTCCTGCCCAGCCCTTACCTCCACCTGCGGAGACCCTGAACACCCAGACCCTGAACAGGGATCCTGCTCACCTCCTGCTCTCCTTCTCCGTGCTGGCTGCTGCTGTTGGTCCTCCCAAACCCGGGCCAGCCCCCCCAGCCAAGGCTGACCCCGCACTCATCCTCAGCCTCGCAGGGCACAGTGGGTCTCTTCGGAGGCTTTTTCCCCTTTTAACAGGCTTAGTTCCTCCCTTTGTGCCTGGCTGCCGGGCGGGGAGGCAGCAGCGGTGCCGGGCTGAGCTGTGCCCCTCTCTGTCTCCCCTCCGGGCAGGTTTGGAGCGGGCGCTGAGCGGAGGGATGGGCAGTGCCAGCCCCGGGCTGAGCGCTCTGCCCGCCGGCCGCCTCGCCTGGCCGGACCCTGCGCTGCTGCCGCCCCCGCGGGACCCCGAGCCGCGGAGCTGGGGCTGCCCGGAGAGCCCCAGCCCTCCCAGCACCCCCGAGCAGCCGCTGCCAGCCTTCTGCCTGCACTACTTCGACATGCTCTACCCGGAGGACGCGGCCTGGGCGGCCAAGGGAGCCGGGGAACCGTCCCACGGCAGCGCCCAGGGCGGGCGGGAGGAGGCGAGGAAGGAACCGGAGCAATGTCCCATCATCGACAGCCAGGGCCTGGGGCTGGGGCCCGAGGGGGAGCTGCAGGACAGCCTGCACCTGGAGGAGCACTCGCTGGAGCAGGTGCAGAGCATGGTGGTGGGCGAGGTGCTGAAGGACATCGAGACAGCCTGCAAGCTCCTCAACATCGCCGCAGGTGGGTGTCCCCAGCGCTCTCCTGCTGCGGCCAGGGAGGGATGTGCCAAAGCCACGCTGCATCGAGGGGCTGCAGCCGTGTGGGGGGGTTTGGGGGAGAGCAGCTGCTCCCTGTGCAAGAAGGGGATGGTTCCTGGGGGGCTGCAGCCGCGTTTTGGGGTCTGGGAGAGCAGCTGCTCCCTGTGCAAGAAGGGGATGGTTCCTGGGGGGCTGCAGCCACGTTTTGGGGTCTGGGAGAGCAGCTGCTCCCTGTGCAAGAAGGGAATGGTTCCTGGGGGGCTGCAGCCATGGTTTGGGGTCTAGGAGAGTGTGGCTGCTCCCCCACGGGAGAAGGGAATGGTTCCTGAGGGGCTGCAGCCACGTTTTGGGGTCTGGGGGAGAGCAGCTGCCCCACAGCAGGAGGAGGGGACGGTCCCTGGCTGGCCACACTCACCCCCCTCCACCCGCAGACCCCACGGACTGGAGCCCCGGGAACGTGCAGAAGTGGATCCTGTGGACGGAGCACCAGTACCGACTGCCGCAGATCGGGAAGTCCTTCCAGGAGCTGTCGGGAAAGGACCTGTGTGCCATGTCCGAGGAGCAGTTCTGCCAGCGCTCGCCCGCCTTCGGCGACATCCTGCACGCCCACCTGGACATCTGGAAGTCTGGTGGGTGCCGGGGAGCGGGAGGGAGCTGGGGAGGGTGGGCGATGCTGTGCAGCAGGAGGTGCCCCCCTGACCCCCCGCTCCTCCCTTCCAGCCGCCTGGATGAAGGAGAAGGCTGCCCCTGGAGATGTGAGATACTGCGGTGAGTTCTGTGTGGGCTCAGCTCCACTGGCCCCACTCTTCTTTCGGAGACAGGTCCGGGGGACTTGAGGGGTCCCTCCCTGCTTAGTTGTGACTATCCGGAGCGCTGGAGCAGCTGCTGCTGTGGGATATGTGTGGTCACACTCGCTCTGCCCCAGAGCAGCCTCACGGCTCTCTGCAGCAAAGGGGAACTGGTTTGAATCCCTCACTGGCGCTGTCCCACACCCCCTGCACCCCTGTGGGCTGCACAAGGGCAGGGCTGAGCTGTTCTCCCTGCTCCAGGACTGGGAGGAGAGAGCAAATCTTCCCGAGGCAGTGCCCGGGCTGAGCCCCGGTCCGCTCTGGCATCATTTCCATGATGAGCTCCCTGGGATGGTGCACAGCCACGAGCTCTGTCCTTCCCTCCTCTCACCCGTCCCTTCCCGTGGCAGGAGGTGACAGCAGCTGGGCCGACAGCGAGGTGGACTCGTCCTGCGCCGGCCAACCCATCCACCTCTGGCAGTTCCTCAAGGAGCTGCTGCTGAAACCGCACAACTACGGGCGCTTCATCCGCTGGCTCAACAAGGACAAAGGTGGGCGAGGATGCTCCAGAGGAGCCGGGGCGGGCGCTGGGGGGGCTGAGGTGGGGCAGGAGATGCTGTAACCCTCCGTGTCCCGCTCCTCTGCCAGGCATCTTCAAGATCGAGGACTCGGCGCAGGTGGCCCGGCTGTGGGGCATCCGCAAGAACCGCCCGGCCATGAACTACGACAAGCTGAGCCGCTCCATCCGGCAATACTACAAGAAAGGGATCATCCGCAAGCCCGACATCTCCCAGCGCCTCGTCTACCAGTTCGTCCACCCGGTGTGAGCGGCGGCGGGACCGGCTGAGCGCCGGGAGGAGCGGGGGACCTTCACTGCCTCCGTCTGCCCCAGCCACAGAGACCCTCTGCCGGCAGCAAGGACCTCGGCTGTGAGGCTCCCCTGCCAGGAGCTGCTGGCAGCGGACACAGCGACCCCTCACCTCCAGCAGCCCCCGACACAGGGCAAGGACCGTGCAGAGCCCTTGTGTCCTGTGGGAGGGCTGGGCACGGTGGCTGGGCTTGTCCCCTCTCCTCTCCTCCCTCCCGGGTTCTGGCTGTAGGTGGCTTCACCCCGGCCATTGTTCAGGGAGGAAAAAAACCTTGGGCAGGAGCTGAGACAATGTCACCCGCAGGGACAGGGACATTCACTGCTGCTCGTGGTGGGATCCTGTCCCGATCCCTGTGGGAGCAGCCTGGCACCAACCAAGGGTGCTGCCTGCCACAGGAGCTGTGCCACTGGGGACTTTGGGCACTCTCCTTGGGATAGGTGCATCCCCCCTTCGCTTTTCACTCCAGGACATGTTCAGCTTCTCCCCTTCACAGGGATTCGGGGCTGCAAACAGGAGTTCTTGCAAAGGGAGCAGCTGTAAATGTGGGTGTGGGGCTGTCCCCCAAGCTGGGTTCCCCATCGTTGTGCACGGGGCCACCAGAGTCCTCCTAAGGCCCCAGGTTCTGTGCCCTGGCACAAAGCTCTTCCCTCGATTTGGATTTTACTTGGACTGCCTGATTCCGGAATTTGGGGAAATGGAGATGGCAGCTTTGCCATTTCCCTCTGGACAATAATAAATCCAGAGTGATCCACTGAGGCTGGACTGGGGCAGAGAGCTGGGAATTGCTTCACCTGCTCATTGCACCAGAGTCAGAGTTACCTGGCAATGTTGATCTTTTATATTATAGGGGGTTTTTTTATTTGTTTATTTGCTTTTTGGTTTTGGCTGGTGATGAGTTGTGGTTTAGGTTCAAATGCCGAGGAATGGCCCAGGCTTCCAGGGATGTTATGTGAGAGCTTAAAAGGAAAAACACATGGTTCTTGGTATTTTGATTTTTTTCCTTTAAAAGTCTGCCGGTGCCAGTTACTACCTTTCCTTTCTGTTCTTGCTCTGTGCTGCTCTCACAGCAGCAGACCCTGACAGCCCTGCTCACATCCTGGCAGGAGGGATGGAGGGCAAGGAGCAGGGGAAGGAGAAAAATTGCCTTGGCCTTTGGAAGGGGGGATGGAAAAAACAAAAAAAGTGAGGGGAAATTAAAAAAAAAGCAAAGTGTGTCTTGTGATTTGCTGTGTGCGCCCGACACAGACGGTGTGGGGGCACTGTGAGGATGGGCCAGGGGTGCTGGTGGTGCCCAGGTCTCGTGTCCCCCTCACAGGTCCTCAGGCAGGGTGGGGAAGGGCAGGAGGTGACATCAACCTGCTGTGTCTGGTCACAGGCTCAGGAGAGTGCTGGGTCAGGGCTGGTGACTGGAGTGGCCCCAGAACCTCCGTGGGTTTCCCAAGGCTTGGTCTGGCAGTGGCACAGGAGTCCCCAAAGGCAGTGGCTGTTCCCTTTGTCCCCCCAGCAATGCATCCCAGCCCCCCCATGCTGCTGCACCCCAAAACCTCGGGGTGGGGGTATCGCTACCTGGGGGTCCAGAACCCCGTCCCTGGGGGGGGAGACAGACGCACAGCAAAGGAGACCCCAGAGCCAAGGACGCTGACAGAGCTCGGTTATTTTTCTCTTGCTGCTTTTTGTTGTTGTATCCACGGAAATACAATCACGAGATATATATATATTATATATATACTTCTTAAATTACACAATCAATGTACAAAAACCGGGGTGCATTGCTGAGACAGGTGGTTGGTTGGGTCTTTTCTGACTTTGTGGGGTTTTTTTTTTTCCGGTACCTGGCGGGGGCCGGGTGGCTCCCGCCCACCGTGCCCAGCACACGGTGCTTCCCCTGCATCCACGAGAACACTGGATCCCTGGGGCCAAAAAATTCACGAACCAACGGAGGGGGCAGGATAAGGAGCAGGAGGAGCGTGCGGGAAGCCGATGGCATTGATGCCGCTAAGGGTGATGGTATGGAAAGAAATGAGAGATGATCTGTAGGGAAGAGCTCGGGATGTCCAACGCACCCGAGGCCGGGGCCGGGGGTGGCCGTGCTGGGTGGCAGCAGCCGCGGGAGCTGCGGGGCCGGGGGCAGAGCCCAGGGGAGGAGGGGTAGAGCTCGGTGGGGACAAGCAAAGGACAAAGCCTGCGGCCATCCCCCTGCCTTGGCGTGTCTTGTTTTCGGCCGTCTTCGCCAGGCAGCTGCTCTGCCCGGACAGGGTATCCTGAGCCCTCCTCCTCCGGCCTCAGCTCCTGCCGGCACCCTGCGAGGCCGGACGATGCTCATCCCCCGCCCCTGCTCCGCTCCTGCCTCTCTTGGGGAAGGGTGGATGGGCACCGTCCCCAGCAGTGCCCAAGGCAGTCCTCGCTATCCCAGGCTGGGCATCAAGGTGCTTCCAGCAGCGCCCGTGGGTCCTTCTCCGGACAGCGCTGGATTTTAGGGCCGCCTCGCCTGGATCTGGTGTGCGTTGGATACCTGCCCACCCCAAGGGCGATGCTGCTCCCTGCAGCACAGACCGGGCATCGGCTCGGGAGCCTCCGCCCGCTCCAGGTGTGCCGACAGCCCAGCCGGGAGGAGGAGGAGGAAGCTGAGGAGATGCCAGCAAGCTCCACGGCGGGGCTGGTCCCACCTCACCTGGGCATCTCAAGGATGGCTGCGGGGATGAAGGGGGCATTCACCTCCTTCCTCGGGGCGGGAGGATGAACTGGGGAGAACATGGAAACACCAAAAAAAAAAAAAAACAAAACCAAACAAACCCAACGGAGTCAGACTCCAATCCCTCTCGGTTTTCTGGGATGAATTTGGTTGGTCCCAGGAACTTCGGTGCCGTGCGTTTCGGAACAGTTCCAGCCAATCAGAAGGCGGCTCATGATTTCAGTATCTTTAAAAACCAACCAATCAGGAGCTCTCACTGGTTGGGCTTTAAGATCTTGAGGTATCGGCTTTTCACTCAGAAAAAAAAAAAAAAATAATTCAACTAACGTAGAACGAACGGACAACGTCATCTTTCGCTTCACGTTATCTTAGAAGAAAGCGACTATGCAAAATACTCTTCGGAGACAACTCTTAAAAAAATAAAAGCTTGGTCGGAAAATATGTCTGAATCTCTAAGGGTGAGGAGTGAAGGACCAGACGGCAGAATGGCTGGTTGGCTGGTGGAGAGATGGAGACAACGGAAGGTGGATTTATCTGCTGACGGTGACGAGGAGCACACCACAAGACTTAGATTGCCTCCACGTAGTTGGCGGGGTACAGCCCCAGCTGCCCGTTGTCCAAGCGCCCTTTGCACCACCCCTGCTCGTCTTCCTCACCAAGTTTGGTTAGTTCATCACCTGCAGAGGAAG
Organism: Sylvia atricapilla; assembly: GCF_009819655.1. Lineage (NCBI taxonomy): Eukaryota > Metazoa > Chordata > Aves > Passeriformes > Sylviidae > Sylvia > Sylvia atricapilla. The sequence goes on along the minus strand of NC_089164.1, from coordinate 3,290,313 downwards.
GTGGAAGGGGAGAGCTCATTGCAGGTGCTGGAAATTCTCCTACCCCCTTTTTCTCCCCGGGATGGAGCTGCTGAGGGTTTGCAGGACTCAAACTAGGCACCCCAGTTTGTAGGATAGAAAGGCAAGGGGTGACCCATGAGCCCTCATGTGCCCTGTCCCACCATTCCTCCTGTCCCTTCCGCACTTGGGCTCAGCTCCTGCCTTCCCCTTTCTGACAGCTCAACTCTTAGAAGGGCTGGGCCAACTCCGAAATCATTTGAGGGATTTCACACCCGCAGCTCCAGCAGACGAGCCCCATCCTACCTGGTGCCGGCAAGGCCCCGTACCTGCTTTGAAGCTGAGCTCATCCTGCTCCTGCCCGTCGTAGTCGTACAGAGCCCGCACCCTCACGCCTTTCCCCGCCGACTCCTCGTCGAAGGGGTTGGCCCCGCCGTTGGCCTCGCTGGTGTTGAAGGAGTTGCTGCCCTCGTCATCGGACCACTCAGCGCTGTAGGTCTGCCCGCGGTCGTGGCTGCTCACGCTGGGAGGGGGACGAGAGGGAGGGGTGGCTGTCACCGAGGACATCCCGCATCCCCGAATGCTCGCACAGGGAAATGCCGTGCCTTTCATGGCACATCCCCTTCGTGCCGGCCCTCACCTCCCGCGCTCGCCCGCCTGAGCCCCCGTGTCGCCCCCGCTGCTGGCGTTGGTCAGGGCCACCCCTTCGCCCTTCTTCTGCTTCTCCTTCCGCGTTATCGTGTGCGTCAGGTCCGGGTTCCACTCCTGCAAGCACAGAGTGACCAAGCCCTGAGTGCCCGGCTGCCCCGCAGGGCTGCCAGCACCCAGCCGGGGCGCCCAGCCTCACCTCAAACTGGGGCCAGTTCATGGGCATCCCGGGGCCGCTGGTGCTGCGGAACCACCGGAGGTCCTCCTGTGCGTCCGACATGCGGATGGTCTGCTCCAGCTCCCGGTACACGTTGGCGTAGCTGTGGGGAGAGACGCGTTTGGGGGGCTGTGGGTCAGGGTGGACCCCCGGGGACAGTGTGGGACAGGGACGGGTCTGGGCCGTGTCACCTGGCGCCAGGCTGTGTGTCCTCCGAGGCACTAGGGGGCGCCAGGCTCCAGCACAGCCTCCTGCCACTCTGGTACCTCTTGGTGACCATCGTGTTGGCCAGGATTCACTATCCCTACCTGCTGCTCTCGGCCAGGTTCAGGTGCCTCTTGATGTCCAGGAGCATTTCCTTGAGGAAGTTGAGCCTCTTTTCCTCAAACTGCTGGCACTGCTCGAAGACCTGCTCCATGCTCTCGATGTACTGCGGGGTGCACTTGTTCAGCTCGTCCAGCACCTTCTCGTACTTCTCCTGAGTCTGCAAAAAGGCCAGAAGGACTCTGGTTGTATCTCCAGCGCCTCAGAGGCCATTTCTGGGTGCTGAGAGGTCTGGTTCGGGGGTCACCAGAGCTGGGGAGCCCAAATCAAGCCAGGAGCCTCAGAGGCTGGAATCAGCCCCCATAAGAGGGTTAAATCCCTGCCCAGCTAACACTCCCCTGAGCACTGCCTGCAAGTCCTTATCCTTCTCCAGGAGCTCAGGAATGGGAAAATGGTAACTGATGGTGGAGAAAGGGATGTGGTGGCCATCTCCACTGGCTTCCCTTGCCCAATGGCCCATGCACAGGGCAATGCCTCGCACCTTTTGCACGTCTTGCTTGCACTTTTCCACTTTGTCCTGGAGCTTCTTCTGCTGCTCAGGAGTGTTGGACTGATCCGCCTTGCTGTTGGCTTCGCGGGTCATGGCCAACTTCTCCTCCTTGCACGCCAGGTGATAGGCTTTCTTGGCTGTCTCCAGCTGTGGGGACAACAGGGAAGGGACATTAGAGTAGTGGTCACAGCCCCCTGCCAACCCCTCTGCCTGTGGGGAGGTGCCACGTGTCTCTCCCAGCCTGGACTGGGCACACAGACTTGGACCTGGGGACATGGGGATGCCCCAGGACACTCTGTGCTTCTCTCACCTCCTTGAGCTTCTTGGCCCAGGGCTTCTGGGCTTTCCGGAAGCCATCCTCAGCTTCCTTGGCCTCCTTGAAGCCCCCCATGATCTGCTTGTGGTAGGCGTCCTTCTGCCAGTTCTTGACCTTCTCGAAGTCATCGTTCAGGAGGCTGTTCTTCACCTCCTGGTGCAGCTCGCTCACCTTGTCTGCCTCCGTCATGATGGCAGCCCACGCCTTCTCCAGGCTGCCATACTGGGGACCTGGGGGCCGAGGGAACAGCTGGGGTCACTCCACTGCCCTCACCGCCTCCATTTCTGCCAGGTGGAGCTGTGACATGGGGACTCGGGTGTCCCAGAGCAACCCTCCCCCTGGGGAAGCCACGGTACCTTTCTCAATGAGCTGCCTCCACCGCTTGGACCAGTCGGTGAGCTGCTGGGCGTAGGACTTCTCGATCTTGGCCCGCTCGTGCACACAGTTCATGAGGTCATTGCAGAGCCGGTGTCCATCGTCGATCCTCTTCACCGTGCGCTTGTAGTTCCCCACCTGGGACGGGCACAGGGACAGGCAGCTGTGGGGGCTGTGACCGTCCTGCCTGGCTCAGCCCCAGCTGGCCTGGGCTGGCTACAGGGGAAGCACCAGGCAATTTGGGGGTGCAGGGATGGGAGCTTTGGGTTGGGGCTTCTCACGCCCAACTCCCTCCAACCCCTGTGTCACTCAGGGACAGCCAAGACTGAGACCTTTGGCAGAACCATCTCTCAGGCAGAGAAAGGAGGGCAGCCCCCGGAGCAGGGGACACCCCAGGGTACAGTCACAGTGGCTGTGGGGTCTGCGGGAGGAGAGGATGCCCGGGACTCACCTCCCAGAAGCTGTCGGTTGTTTCCTCGGCAGCCGAGGCCGACTCGTCGTAGGAACCCGACATGGCTCCCGGCGCTGCCTCGGGCGTCAGAGCAGGCGCTGGGGGTTTCCTGGGCAAACACCAGCCTCATGCACTGCGGGGACAGGAGGGGGGAGTCATGGGGGGTGCAGGGGACCCCCATTCCTCCTGCCAACAGCTCTGTGGGACAAGCATCCATGTACAGGGGACAGGCATGGGGGCAGTGCCCGCTCCAGCTCTGGACCCACAGACTCCCCTGGTGCCCACCACCTGCTTGGTGCCATCCAAAGCCCCCTGGAGGCAGCGGTGCTGGGAGGGAATCACGGGGAGCAGCACAGTAGGTGCTCACTGGCCGGGGCTGGCTCAGCACTGGGCGAGGGGCCATGGCAGGGTCAGGGGATGCGCCGCCCAAGAAATTCTCGTCCTGATATTCCACCCTAATCTGTCTTGATCTTCAGAAAAACGGCATCCCCGGAGTGTCACGTGGCCCCGCTGTGTGGCTTAACCCTTTGCCACTTTGCTGAGAGCTGGGAGGGGGCCGGTGGCTGGGGGTGGCATTGCACGGGGACAGAGTGGGGACTGTGGTGGCCTTTTCCTACGCCTTCTCCTCATCATCCCCATCCTGACCTGGATTTGGGCAGGGTTCCACAGGAAAGCACAGGGCCTATCCTGCCTGGCATCTGCAAGGGGAAAGGTGGCCGTGAGCGGCTCAGATTTCCCCGGGCCCTGTCCCCAAAAGGGCTGTGGACCTCACACACCATCCCTTCCTTGGGGAGGTGGAATGTGCAGAGGGAGGCCCAGTGCTCTGCCCTGTGGTGGGGTGGGAGGGCAGGTCTGGGGACACAGGGTTCTGTGGGGAACACTGGTGAGTGCCCACGCTCTCCAGCTGTGCACACAGCTGGCCCTGAGGTGTCCCCAGGCCGGGGCAGGGCATGGCCCCAGGAGGATGGGGACCTGAAACAGTTACTGGAGCGCGGCGCAGGGCTCGCTGTGCTGGAACTAACAGGGCCTGGCAGGGATTTAGTGATATAACCAGGGAGGCACCAATCCCCTCCACCCTCCCCAGACGGTTAAAAATAAACGCGTGACTGTCCCTCGCTCAGCCGCCGAGACGCAGATGGATGGGGGACAGCAGCGTCCCCCTGCAGCTGGCAGCAGGCAGTGCCCACGCCTGCCTGGCACCCACGGCACCGCCACCACTCCTCCTGGCACCCATGGCACAGCCACTGTCCCTGCCTGGCACCCACAGCACCACCGTGCCTGGCATTCATGGCACCACCACTGCCTGTCACCCATGGCATCATCACCAGCACTGCCAGTCATCCATGGCACCAACATCACTCCTCCCTGGCACTCACGGCACTGCCACTGTCACTGCCTGGCACCCACAGCACAGCCCCTGTCACTGCCTGGCACCCACAGCACGGGCACTGTCCTTGGCACCCACAGTGCCATCACTGCTCCTGCCTGGCAGCACAGCACTGCCACTGCCCTCCCCACCCCACGCTGCCCTGGTGCACCTGCAGTGGTGGCAGAGCACCTGGTGGCACAGCCCCAAGGGACCCCACAGGTGCTGCGTGCATCATCCCCCCTGAAATCCACGGGCACAGCGCAGTGCTCGGATCTTGTGCCCCTGGGTTTTGCTGCAGAGGCTGCGCTGGCATGGCAAGGGCACCCTCAGGGTGACAGCCCCAGCATGCCGAGGCTGAGAGGGGCACTGCAGGGAGGGAGCACACCCAAGGCTGGGTGTACCCCAGCACCCACGGGCACGGTGCCAGCCCCAGCTGCCCCCAGCCAGCCACTCATGCCACGGGGCACTGCGGATGTGGCTGCCGCAGCTCCCTCTCCAAGCCACTACCTGGTCCGAGCCGCAGCCCGGGGGTTATTTTTGGCTCTGCATCATTTCCCAGCTAAAGCTGCCGCCTCTTTGCCACTCTCCTGCCACGCATCCCCACGCACGACCATCCTCACACGCCCGCGTCCGTGCGTGTGCCCCCACCGTGCCAGGCTGCCTCGGCCGCCTGTGCTACACGTGCCAGCCCCCTGCCAGCCCCCTGCCAGCCCCCGGCCCTGCCAGCACAGCCCATCACCTCACATCAGGGCGGCTGGCGGTGATGCCTGGCGCCTGCAGAGCCGGCGGCTGAGCCACGGTGTGGAGAGCTGCCAGCCCCAGCCATGTGCTGCCGCTTGGGTACCCTCGGCCTGGGGGGCTCCGCTTTGGCCCCTCTCTTCCACGGAGCTGCCAGGGAGAAGCCACGGAGCGTTTGGCATCAAGTGACGGTGGAGTCTGTCCCAGCTCCTTGCTCCACGTGCCCTTGGGCTGCTCCTGCAGAAGCGGCCCCCCTGCGCATCTCTCCTGTCAGCCCGCTCGGCGCTGAGCACTGACACAACTCTCCTCACCCTCCAGGCAGCTCCTGCTGCCCCGCTGCTGCAGGGGGGTCTCTGCCCTCTGTGGGGGCCGGGCCGTGGCCGTGGCCCTGCGCAGGCAGGAGGCTGCTGCAATGCAGAGGTTGGTGCTGCTGACACAGCGGGCAGGGCATGGGCAGCTGCCCGCACCCCCATGGCACAGCCCTGGCTGGCAGAGCCCTGTCCCCAGCGAGGTGGGACAGTCCAGTGCTGCTGTCCCCCAGGTTGCTGTCTCCGGGTGTGTTTGTTGTCCTAGACCCAGCATCTCTCCTGCAGCCAAGAAGCAGGGGATGGGGATGTCACACTCCTGCCTCTGGGCACATTGGCTGAGCCTGCTGGGGACCAGGGGCAGGAGTGGCTGCAGAACCTCTGGTGCAGGTTCCTCTGCTGCAGAGAGCCCCTGGCTAAGGCAGGATGGTGGCAAATGCACAGCAAGGAGATGAGCAGAGCACAGAGTGAGATGGTGTCCCCACACCTGTCCCCATCTTGTCCCCAAGCAGGAGGTTCACACCAGGTGTGAGCCCCGTTGCTGGAGGGCAGTGGGTGAGCGACCATTGCTGAGAGCATCCAGGGCAGGGGGAATCCACGCTGGGAGCTGCACTGGTCTGTGGGAATCCAAGCAAATGGGCTGGGCCTCGGGCTTTTGGCCACAGGAAAGGTCATTTGCTCTCCCTTTGCACAGGGCTGCCTGAAGGTGCATTTCGGGGTACAGCACCAACGCCACCGTGCTGCACCACTGTGGCCACACGACAGCCACTCATGGCAAAGACAGATGGATTCAGTCAAGGAAGTCCAGAGGATCCTGGCAGGAACATCTCCCCCCTTGTTCTGGGGCTGCCGTGCTGCATCCACCACGGGTACCAGAGCCCATGTGCTGCTCCCACTGCGGCCACATGCAGGGGCTGAGGTGGACACACACAGGGGCTGGAGCGGCCACACGTGGAGGTTGAAGTGGCTGCACATGGGGGGTGAAGTGGCCACATTTGGGGGGTGAAGTGGCCACACATGGGAGGTGAAGTGGCCAAGGCACAGCGGCAGGCCCCAGGGAAAACCCGTGACACTGACATGCGTTGCAAGAGGCTTTGCAGCTGCAGGAGCCGTGCCTGGTTTGCTGCCCAACTCTGACCCTGCTGAGGGGCTCTGGGATTCCCACCGTGTGTCCGTGTGTCCTGTGGGGTTGGGGCAGGGAAACACGCCTGAGGCTGGTGAAAGTCAGAGCTCAGGGAACCAGGGAGTGTGGAGAGGTTTGGCTGTGGCGTGGCTGATGTGTGGCCTCCTCCAGAGCCCATGGGGACCCTGTGAGGAAATGGTTAAGTGGGTGCTGCTGATTCATGCTGGCAGCTCCGCACCAGCAGCACCCAGGGCTCTGGGCTGAGCAGCCTCAGCACCCATCCTGCCCCCTCATCATCAAACCAAGCCCAATGCCAGGCAGGTGGCGAGCCTGGGCCCTTCCAGGGTTCTGTCTCCATGGGAGGAGGCTCGTGTAGGGTCTCTCCTGCATTCCCTGGCAAAACCCCTTTGGCTGCAACATGAGCAGGGCTGGAGCACTTGGGCAAAGAGCCAAATCCAGGATGGTGGGTGATTCTCCATGGGATTTTGGCCAGAGCAGCACCATGGGGCTGCCTGGGACCTGGTGTTTGAGCAGTGAATGAGGTGGCTGCAAGGGCAGCAGGACCCTGGAGGGGGTACGTAGGTAATGGTGGGAAACTTCTGGGAGCCACTTTTCCAGCGAATCCTGGGTGGAATGTGCCTATGGGGCCTCCTTGTTTCCATCAGGGTCATCTGCATTGATGGAGGGATCTGAGGCCTGGGGACCTGCTGCACCCTGCGGGGTCAGGGCTTGTGGGGTGTCCCAAGGCAGAAAGGAGGCTCAGTGATCCAGGAGCAGTACCGGGAGCCTGGTGTCCTGTGCACAGACGGGAGGCCACCGGGGGCCAGGTGCTGCCAGGTTGCAGTAGCCAGGGGAGACGCATTTGCTCCAAGCCCTGGCAGCGATTGGCTTCACAGCTCATGTGGGTTCTGCAGAGACCTTCCCCTTCCCCCTGCGCTCCCAAAAACACCCTGCTCAGGGCACCCATTAATCTTCTAGGGATTTTAGGAGCCTCGTGCAAAAATTTCTGGAAGCTTGCTTGGCATTTGCAGATAACGCAAGTGTCTCTCCAGGGGAGCCTGCAGCCCAGCTCAGGGACAGCGGATGTGCCGGGAATGCGGATGGGGAATGTGGATGGGGATCCCGGGAGGGGCAGCAGCAGCAGGATTGCCAACCCCCTGCATGTGCTCCGGCCGGGGGAAGGGAGAGGGGGCTCAGCCTCAGCTGGGGGTTCCACTGGCTGCCCAGCTCTGCAGCTCTGTCTCATCCTGCTGCCTCGGCTCGCCGCGGTAAACAAGGATGCTCGGACACCGAGCAGGGATTTGTGCAGTCCCGGGAGCCGGGTTTAGGCAGAAATCCAAAGATGAGGTTTGCAATTGAACCCAGAAGTGGCAAACAGGGGTGGTGGAGGATACGGCGGTGCCATCCCCCCGCTTCCGCATCACGGAGGGGGGAAGCGGAGCGTCACGCGCTGGCACGGGGGTCCCGTCCCCTGAGCCTCGGTGGGATGGACCCGGAGCTGCTGGTGACAGGAGGCAAATGGGGCTGCTGGGAGCAGGAGAGGTGGAGGGACAGCGGAATTTCAGCTCTCGGTGGTGGGGAAGCACACTTGGAGCCAGAGAGGACAGGAAAGTGGGGAGATGGGGGGGCAGCAAGGGAGGAGCTGGGGTGGCAGTGCTGTAAGGAGGGGGGTCAGTGATGGGGTAAGGGGGTTATTTGGGTAGGGGGACAACGATGACAGGGGCAGCATAAGTTCCTCCCGCTATTTGCAGATGGGGAAACTGAGGCACAAGCCCGGGAGTGCGGCAGCATTGCAGAAGGGGTGTCCCTTTCCCCAGCACCCCATTGGACACACAGAGGGGGTGAAGGTCATATACCCCCCCAACCTCCCTGGCTTGCAGAAGGGATCAGGGGACATTGTGTCCTGCCGGGGGGTGCAAAGCCATGCCTTACTGCCCGCTCCTCGCCCAGCATCCCCCTCACCCTCCCCCCATCCCCGCGAGGGACCCGGGCATCCCGCACCCCATCCCGCGGCAAGGGACCCCGGCATCCCGCACCCCGTCCCCGCGAGGCACCGGGCGTCCCGCACCTCGTCACCGCAGCGGAGCCGGCTGTCCCCGCGGGGCCGCGCTCACCTGCCGGGGGCCGGGGGCCCGAGGCCGGGGCCAGGGCTCCGCTCGCTCCGCTCCGCTCGCTCCGCTCCCGCCGGGCAGCGGCGGCGCGCACGGCCGCGGGCACGCGCCTGCCCGAGCCGCCCGTTGCCATGGCAACCGGGATGGAGCCGCTGCTGCGAAAATCATCCGGGGGGGAGGCGGCGGAGGGGGGAACGGACCCCCCCCATCAATCCCCGCGTCCGCGCCCACCCCGAGGTTCCGCACTGCCGCCAGCCCCAGCCCGAGCCGCCGGCCCCAGCCCCTCGCCCAGGGCACCCACCGGGACCGCCCCACTGCGGGGGCTGCAGCCCGGGGGCAGGGGGCTGCCACGGCCGGGCGGTGACGGAGTGGGCTCCGGCCTCCGTTAGGGTCTAATAGGACTCGTTCCCCATGGGACACGCGGGGCGAGGGGGCTCTTTGGGGACCCCCCTGGGGTTCTTGGCCCTGCCAGCCTGGGGGTCGCTGTCCCTCCTGCAGGGCCGGGACAGAGCCATGCTCTCCCTCCATTGCTGCCCCGGCCTCTCTGTCACCCCCGCGGTTGCCGGGGGGTTGTGGGGCTGAGCCACAGCTTTTGCAGGAACAAACACCCCAAAACGCCTTCGGAGAGGCAGCCGGTGCCGCCTCCTTGCCAAATGTGCCAGCTGGGAACAGGCTGGCAAGAGAATCAGGAACAGTCTTTTCCCCCCCGGCAGGGTTGGGGAAGGGGGTGAGGGGGCTGCACCCTCCGAGGCTTCTTGGAGGGGAGCAGGGCAGCTCCCCCTCACTGCCATCTGCTCATCTGCCTCCTCCCAAGCCCCGGGGCACACGCCCGGGGTCACGGGGGCTCGTTCTGGGATGGGAGCCCCAGGGGCAGAGGGGGCTGGAAGGCGTCGGGAAGCAGGCAGGATGCGGGTGGGGGTGATGACAGTCTCCCCGACACCGCGCCTGCATCCCCCCGCTCGCGGGGGATGTCAGGGAAATTAAAAGCCAGCAGGAGACGAGAGCGTCCAGGCGAGTAACCGAAGCCGCTGCAGAAGCTGCAGTAATGAGGCTGCCGGGGCCGCTGCCGCCGGGATCGGGTTGCCCAGAGAATGCGACCCGGTCCCGGGGGGTTCTGCCGGCCTCCGACGCCGGCTCAGCTTTCCCCTAACAAGCGCCTTCGACTGCCTAATGAAGCTCGGTGGGGCTCTCCAGCCCGCCTGCCTTCCAGCTCCTTCCAGCTCCGTGCCACCCGAGCCAGCCCACCCCACGGCCAGACAGGATGGCCCCCAGAAGGTTTCACGCCTGGCTGCGGCTGGGCTGAGACCCCGGTCATTTAATGCCCCCAGTCCCAAACAGGAGTGGGATAGATGGTGGTTCCTTCAGGAGCGGGGGATCTTTGCCTGTTGGTGTTTCAGGGTGAGGAACCAGAGGGTGCTGAGTAACTGATCGTGGTCCTTTCAGGCAGTGAGTTGGCAGTTCTCAGCACAGGGCCACTGCAGGCACCACTGGGATGTCCCGGCTGCCATCTGCCCTGGCAGCATCCCTGCTGCAGAGGGAAAAATGTCCTTGGCACTAAACATTAGGTGAAAAACGCTCTCCAGGATGGTTACCGGGGGACCTCAATGACTTGGGGGAGTTCCCCACTGCAATGAGCCATTGCCACCAGATTTGTGGCCTGTGCAGGTGGCACCAGCTCAGGTCTCCTTCCCTCCCCTGCAGCTTGGGCTGTTCCATGCAGGGAGCAGGCGGGAGCTCTGCCTCCTCAGTTCCTTCACCAAAAACTCGGTCACGACAAACTTTTCCCCGGCTCTCACCATCCCACCGTTTACTGTTTTCAGTGGTAAGTCACTTCTCCTCCTGTAAATGAGCTTCCTTGTGGGAAGCAGCAGACGGTATTGGCAGGAAATAAGCCCTGATTTATCGGGCCACTTGCCGCTCTGGAATTACAGCTCCGAGAGCTCAAACGGAGAAGTCGGAGCACATGAGCCCACACCGTGATCCCGGCGGCTGCCGGAGCCAGAGCGGGCAGGAATGAAGAGATGCCACCAGGGATCAGCCGCCTGCCCATCATCCAGGCAGGAGTGTCGGCCTTCGCACGAACGGGGGGGGTTTGAGCACAGCCAGCTCCCGTCTGCCTCCCCAGCAAGGAATGGAAAACGTGTTCCCTAAATCCCAGCAGAGCCCCGAGTTATGGGGCTCAGCTGTTTCTGGGAGCAATGGGAGAGCCCAGAGGTGGTCCAGGGGAGACTGGTGTGGGTGGGGACAGAGGGCATCTCAAGCATCCCAGACACATTCCTGTCCTCCACTGCCTCTTCCCAGGCACAGCGGAGCTGGACCTGGGGCTCGGGAGGCCGGATGGGGCCAGTGCCCCACGCTCGCCCCATGCCCGGCCAGCGTCACCGCTGCGGATGTGCCGCCGGTCCCTGGAGCCCTCCGGGGAGCTGGGAGAATGCGAGCGCTACTTTGCATCTCTAATTAGCCGCGGAGGATAATTGGCGGCTCTGCGGCAGACAGGCAGCCATTGTGGAGGGCCCCGCGCGGGGCAGGTGCTCCCAGAAACCCAAATCCCACCGAAACAATCCCCTTCTTGTCTGCCTGTGACCGGCCGGGGCATCCTCCGAGCCCTTCCGGGGAAGGGGCTGGGGCCGGGACATAAAGGCTCCATTTTTCCTGGGAAGCAGCGTGGAGCTGGCTGCAGGCAGCTGCCTGAGGAGCCCGTACATCTCACCCACGGCCACAGCTCGTGCTGTGCCACGCAGGGGACAGCCGGACACTGGCTTGGCCACCCCCGCAAAGCTGCCGGCTGGATGTGGCCTCTCCTCCTCCAGGATCATCCGCAGGAGCTCGGCAGGTCCGGAGTTTGCCTTCAAGGTGTTGCACAAACGCCGGCCAGGTTGGCACCCCCGGGACAAAGTCTGTCCCCGGGCAGAGCCGTGCCAAGCGCTGTGCTGGAGGAGCCTGGCTCCATCCCCGCGCCAGCCCGCCCTGGCACAGCTGGGACAGGGCATTCCCAGCGAGGGGCATCCCACACAGAGCCGAGCCCGGGCTTTGGGCTCGGGACGTGGCCCCGGTTGGTGCTGACGCGCTTTGCTGATGTCCCTTCTCGCCCTGCCCTGCGCACGTCACTGTCGCTCCCTGCCAGTGCCTGGGCTCTCTTCCTTCAATCCTTTCACGGTTAAATCCCGCTCCCGTCCTGCCGCAGCCCCTCCGGCGGCCGCACACCCGGGGAGAGGCGGGAGGGAGGGAAAGCGGCCAGGGGGGCACGGGTCAGTGCAGACCCCGGGGCAGGGCAGCACCTCCAGCACCGGCCGAGCCGCTGCCTGGTGAATTCCCCGATTTTCTCTGCGCTCCTGCAAAGGGAACACAAAACCCCAGGAGGTGGGAAGGACCCTGAGGGCTCCAGCCGGGGGTTCGGGGTCAGGAGCGCTGGGAGCTGCAGTGCCTCATCTCTGCTGTGCTGCGGCCACGGCCTCGACCCGGACTTTTGGCTTAGGGATGGGGTTTGCCCGGGGAAGGCGACGCGGGGGCCGAGGGATGCGGGAGCAGCAGGGGAGGCTGCCGGGAAAGCTCTAATCCGTTTAGCAAAGCACTTGCTTTGCCATTTCCAAGGCAGGAGGTGAAGGAGCTGTGAGGAGGAGATGCAGCAGAGGCAGGGACAGCGACAGCGACAAGTATCCATGTCGGCGCCAGGCGGGCAGGGACAGCTCCTGCTCCGTGGGACGAGCCGGGGTGTGGGTTTCTCCCGGGGAATGCCGCAATTGTCGCAGCATCCTGGGGGTCACCCTGTGGGAGCTTTGCCCCAGCTCCGTCCATGCTGCCCCCGAAAGGAGGAAAGGAGGGGACGACACGGTATCAAAACCCCAGGATGGCACCGGGCAGCTTCAGGAATGCGGCGCATCCCTCGATCCCTCCCGTTCCCCACCCGGCACGGTCCGGCACGAGTTGAAAACCACTTAAAACGGGTCGGGCACGGGTCCATCTCCCAGGGCGCGGACGCGATTCAAACAGCGGAGGGGACAGCGCTGTCACAGAGCCCCGACCCCCGGCGTCCCCTGTGTCCCCCGGGCACAGCCCTCCGCCCCCCGGCGCCCCCGGCCGTACCTCGGGGCCGCGGGGACAGCGGCGGAGCCTCTCCCGGGGCCGGCGCTGCGCATCGCGGGCAGGTCGCGGCAGATGGGGCGGAGGGAGGGGGTAAAGATCAGCTCGGAGATTAGGGCGGCATTTTTAGCCGACCAATCCCCGGGCCGGCGCGGCGGCTCCTCGGCCGCGCAAGGTGACAACGCGACCGCGGAGAGGATGGGAATAAAGCCCCGGGGTGGCGGGGGGACCCTGCGCCTCCCCCTTGTCCCTGTCCCCACCCGGCGCTGCCCCGGGGCGCCATGTGTCGTGTCCTCAAGCTGTTTGGGGGGACAGCGGGGACGTGTCCCCTTCCCCACGGAGCCCGCTCCCGGGGGGTTCAAACCCCGGACAGGGCGGGAGAGCCCCGGGCTGGGGGGGACACGGGGTGTGCCCAAAGGGGGACACGGCTCCAGTCCAATTCCCCCGGAACGAGAGCCGTCAGCCCGGGGTCGGGGCAATGCCGGTTCCCGGGCGGGTGTTGTGGGGAGCAGAGCGCTTCGGTGCCACCGGGAGCTTCGAGCCCTTAACCCGGGGCGGTACCCGCGGCTCTCCGGGACTCCGCGCAAGGCTTTACAGCCCCGCTCCGAAGGACGGCGGCGAGCTGCGGGTGACACGACAGGGGACGGGGATGTCACGGCTGGGAGCGACACGAGGGGACACGCGGGGGTGGCCCGCTGACCCCATCAGGCACCGCGGCGGGCCGCCCGTTCCCAGGCGGGAGGGGACCTGCGCTCCGCTCAGGCAGCGCCGCGGCCACCCTCGGGCCCGGGGGCCTCCCGCGCGGCGGAAGTGGCGGTGCGGCGCACGCGCAGCCCTTTCCGGTCGGGCCCCGCCGCTGCCGCCACGGTGAGGCCGCGCTCGAGCCATCGGCCGCGAATCGCCGCCATCCCGGGGCCGGGACCCTCCCGCGGGGCATCTCCGCGATCGGGGCTCCAGGCCGGCCTGTGCGGGAAGGGAGGGTTTGGGGGCGCCAGGCCGTGGGGTGATACCGGACGTCCAGCGCTGGCACCGGGGCCTCCCGCCCCAGGAGCTGCCGCGGGGGTGGCCCGTGATCCGGGGGGTTCAGTCGTGTCTGAGCACGGAGAGCCCCGCGAGCCCTGGGCCCGGCGGGTCCGGGAGCGCCGCCCGTAGCCGAGTTCCGGTGCTGGGGGCGCTGCCGGGGTCGGCTCCGGTTCCCGGGTTCCGTTTGACTAAACGGCAGCACCAACGGCGTCCGTGGCGGGCTGAGACAGGCTCCCCCCAAGCCGCGGTCCTGCCCGACCTGTGTCCCGTGTCCCGCTGTCACCGGCACCGGGTGGGGCCGCCCGTAGAGCGGCATGATTTAAGGAGTTAAAGCTGGGTTTTCCCTCCCGGGAAGCGGCGAGAAGGAGTGTCCCGGGACAGCTCGGGGGGCACGGAGGTCACCCAGCAGGGCTCGCCGTGCCCAGTGCAGATGTTGGTGCCCAAATGTCACCGAGCCTTATTTCCTGTGCTCCCTGCAGATGTTGATGCCCAAGAAGAACCGAATCGCCATCTATGAGCTGCTGTTCAAGGAGGGGGTGATGGTGGCCAAGAAGGACGTGCACATGCCCAAACACCCCGAGCTCGTGGACAAGAACGTGCCCAACCTGCACGTCATGAAAGCCATGCAGGTGTGTGGGCTTTGGGGGCGCAGGTTGAGGGTTTGGGGGGCACACAGGAATATTGTTCCCTGGGGTGCTGCTGCATTGTGTCCCGTGCATGTGAATTGTTCCCTGTTCCCCACTGCCCTGTTGAACCCCGGTGCCTTTGAGGCTCTGGTGGAGGAGCTGGGAGAGGCTCAGCCATAACTGGGAGTAACTGGGAGCTCTCCCCTCAGTCCCTCAAGTCCCGAGGGTACGTGAAGGAGCAGTTTGCCTGGAGACACTTCTACTGGTACCTGACCAACGAGGGCATCCAGTACCTGCGGGATTACCTGCACCTGCCCCCCGAGATCGTCCCGGCCACGCTGCGCCGGAGCCGCCCCGAGACCGGCAGACCCCGGCCCAAAGGTCAGCTGGGGCGGGCACAGGGGCTGGGCAGCCAGGACAGTGCCTGATCTCTGGGGATTGTGTGTAATGTTGTGAAATGTGGGTGGGATTTGTACCTGGCTGTGGACTGCTGTGCCCTTGGGAGGGGTGGGGAGAGCTGGGATTCACAGGGTGATGCTCTGAGTGGGGAGTGGCTTTCTCCAGTGACTGGGATTGCTGGGAAAACACCTGCTCTGTCACATCCCAATCTCTGCCCTGTCCAGGGCTGGGTGAGGCCCACCTGGGGCCAGGTTTGGTGTCCCACTCTGCCTTTCCCAGGGATGCTGAAGGTGCTGCTAGAATAAGGCTTGTTCAAGGTTAACAGCAAACTCATGGTGGAGGAGCAGCAGAGCCCACAAAAATGCTGAGGGGTCTGGAGCATCTCTCTGTGAGGAGAGACTAAGGGAGCTGGGCTGGGTTAGTCTGGCAGAGAGGAGACAAAAATTCACAAATATCCCCAGAGGATGCTGCCAGACTCTGTTCAGTGGTGCCCAGAGACAGAACAAGGAGCAGTGGCCAGAAACTAAAATACAGGAAGTTCCGCCTTAACGTGAGGAAGAACTTCCCATGTGGGCGGCAGAGCCCTGGAACAGCTGCCCAGAGAGGGTGTGGAGTCTTCTCTGGACACATTCCAATCCCACCTGGACACATTCTTGTGTCACCTGCTCTGAGTGACCCTGACTTGAGAGGGGTTGAACTGGGTGATCTCCAGATCAATCCCCAGCTGCTCAGTGATTCCATGTGTTGGACTTGCAGCTCTGATTTTCCCTTGGTGGGTTTTCACACCCCCGAGTGCAGATGTGCTCTGGCTCTGGGGGCTCACATGGGTTGTGCTTTTTTTGCTTCTGAACCACACTGGGGCCAGGGGGTGCTGTCAGTTCACCCCCAGCTGCTGCAGTTTGTGTCTGAGCCAAACAAAACGGGAGCATCACTCTTTTCAAAGGAAGAAATTGCAGAGAAACTGGGAAGATGCTGCTTTCTTTGATCTCTGACTTGCTTGGATGTTCCAAGATTTGTTCTTTAGATGCTGTGTTTATCCAGTGAGCTAAAGGAATTGCAACCCTGCTAGGAGAGAGGAGAGGTGGCAGTTTCTGGCTGGGGTTTGTGCAGGAGGACTTATTTGTGGTGGAAGCCTCCTCAGCCCCATCTGGGCAGGGATATTTGAAAGGGCTGCACTTGGTGCTCTTTTTTGCTGTGGATGACCTGCCTGAGGCAGCAGCAGCCTGGGAGCCACAGAGGTGGTGTAGTAAAAGAATTACTACAAGAATTGGGTTTTTGAATGACCAAACCAGTGCCTGTGGACGTGCAGGAGGACACTGGGGTGTGCCAGTGGGTCCTGGCTGGGTGGGCAGACCCCAGCCCGGCTGCAGGGACACATCCCAATCCCTGAGAGGTGGTGGTCCCACCACTACTGGGTTTTCCTGCTGGAGTTTTTTCTGGTATCAGCGTGAAATTCCCGCAGATAATTTGCTTTTACTGTCATGAGCTTGTTCTGTGGGGGAATTTGGGGTACTGACAGTGTGGCTGTTTCAGGCTGGGGTCAGAATTCTGTCCTGCAGTTAGTGATTCAGCTGTGCACAGCCTTGTCAGACACGGCAGATTCCCAGAATTTCTGGAATTTTTACCAACAATTACATTCAGCACTAGTTTGATTACCAGAAGACTGTTGAGATGATGCTGTAAACCCACTTGTCATGTTATTTAACTGCCACCCTGCCACATGCTGGGGACACTTGAGTGGATTTCACCCTTAAAGTGTCCCTCACCTAATCACTCTTTTCCTTAGGTTTATTCTCCCTGAGCTGCCCCAGGTGCAGCAGTGCTGGCAGACCCAATGCTGTTCTGCCCTTTGGGGTGCAGGAGGGAGCTGTTTGTGCCCTGGCTGAGCAGTGTTTGATGTTCTGCTCTGTGTTGCAGGTCTGGAGGGCGAGCGCCCGGCGCGGCTCACGCGGGGTGAGGCTGACCGGGACACATACCGCCGCAGCGCCGTGCCACGTGAGTGTGTGCCCTCTTGGGGACAATTGTTCCTGCTCTAGGACTCCTCTCAAGGAGAAAAGGGGAAGATGAGACTCGTGGCATAGTGTAGTGCATCGAACATCACCTGTTTGTGCAGGTGGATGGGAGGTTTGCTGGAGTTTTGTCCGGCTGAGTTACAGGATTTGCTCTGGGGTTGGTTCAGTAACTCTCAAACTTGCTCAGTCACAGCTCAGAAACCTCTTTGCTGTGTTTAGCCTCAGTTTTAGTTCAGTGGGATGGTTAAAGCTCTGCTCCCAGGCAGGAGCACTGTGCTGAGCAGGGGGTTCTGTGGATGCTGACTGTTCCTCTCTCTGCAGCTGGTGCTGACAAGAAGGCTGAGGCTGGTGCTGGAGCAGCCACAGAATTCCAGTTCGTGAGTATTTGCATTTCAACTTTGCTTCCTTTGTTAAAGGCTTTGATGGGATAAGCTGGCAGATCCTGCCTGTGAGACTCTTGAGGGGGTCAGAGAGGCTGGAAACTGTCACCTTTCACATATAGTTTACCCACTGTGGGGAAAGGATGTGGTTGGACAGAGACCAGTGACAGGTTTGTGAGCAGGCTGAGTTCTTAGGACATCTATGATTCTATACTATAAAAGTAATAGTATTTTAGGTGTGATCCACAGAGCTGGCTGGAATGAGTTGATGTTGATGACACTCAGCTGGCTGACTGGTGCCATCAGACAACTTTGATGATGTTTGTTCTTGCTGTCATTGCTTGACACCAATGATTTCTAACATTGTCCTTTTGCTGTTGCAGAGAGGTGGCTTCGGTCGTGGACGTGGTCAGCCCCCACAGTAGAACTTCATGCTCATGTTTTATGTATAATAAAAGAGGTGAAAATGCCCCTGGGTTCATGCCTGTGTCTCCCTGAAGAGCACAAACAGAGTTCATGAAGCACGGCGTGACTCAGATCTTTGGCATCTGGAACAGCACTTTGGGAGTGACTAAATACAGGTTCTAGTGAAGGAACTCTCCGAGTTTAGGGGTGTGGAGGTGAGTCCTGGAGGAATGCAGGAGTGTTTCCCCTCTGCCCAGGGCAGTGCTGATTCCCAGCGGCGCAGCAGGGCTGGGCCTGGACTGAGCTGTTCCGCAGATGGAAAACTCAACTGTGCCAGCCTCTGATCGGGACACAACCCGCGTGGGCAGCTCTGCGTGTCCTGCACCGCTGCGCTGTCACCTGCGCTGTCACTTGTAGGGGACCGAGGGCGGGGTTGGTGGCAGCACCTGGGGAGGGCGAGTGGCGCAGTGGCCGCCGCTGGCCGCCAGGTGTCGCTGGGCAGCCGGCGACAGTGATCGGTAACGGACCCGGCGTGGCCGCGGTGTCACCGGCGGGGGGAGCGGACACTCGGGAACCGGCGCGCGGTGTCACTGACCGGGGTGGGGCTGACACACGGACCCCGACCCGCGCTGTCACCAGCAGACACCCAGCCGGCTGTCACCGCAGGGGGAATGGACGCCGCCCCGCGGTGTCAGGGCGGGGCGATGGACACACACACACACGGAATGTCACCGGGGGATGAACGGATGAACGCGGTGTCGCCGGGGGGATGGGGAGCGGCGCGGTGCCGCAGCGCCCCCTCGCGGCGCAGGGCGGGCGCCGCCGTCCCCGCGGAGCCGCTGTCACAGCGGGGCCACGTGCGCGCGGCCGGCCCGGCCCCTGCGCCGTTTGCGTACGGCCGAGCGCCCGCCGCCGCCGCGCTGCGCCGCCCGCCCTATTCCCGAACGGTGTGTGCGCCAATGGCGCAGAGCGCGCGAGCCGGGGCGGGGGCGTGGCGGCGCCGCCGGAGCGGGGGGAGCCATTCTGGAAGCCGCGCTGCGCGCTTTGCGTAGCGGGCGCGCCGTGAGGCCGCAGGGGCAGCGCCGCCTCCCCGGCCGGCGGCGCTACGCCGTTTGCGTAGCAAGCCCCAAGATGGCGGCGCGGTCGTCGTCGGCGGTGGCCGGAGCGCGGGCGGTGGCGGCGGCGCGGCCGGGAGCGAGGGCAGGGGTGAGGCGGGCGAAGGGCGGCAGCGCGTAGCGAGACCCACAAAGCGAGACCCAGAGAGAGACTGTCACGGGCAGGAGGTCCCCCCGCTCCCTCCCGTCCTTCGCCGCCCGGCGGGTCCCGCCCGCCCCCGCCCTCCGGGCCGAGCGTCCTCCGGCCCCGCCGCCCCCGGAGCGGAGGATGATGAAGCTCAAGTCCAACCAGACGCGCACCTACGACGGGGACGGCTACAAGAAGCGGGCGGCCTGCCTGTGCTTCCGCAGCGAGAGCGAGGAGGAGGTGAGGGCTGGGCCGGGGGCGAGGCCGGGCCCGGGACCCCCGAGCCGCTCTGGGTGGGGGGGACTCGGTCTCGGCGGGGTTTTATTTTTAAGAGGCGTAATTCAGCATCGCCGGGAGAGTTGGTGCTTCCCACTTGGTTACCGCTGTGCGCTGGAGCCGGGGAGATGCCCGGTGGGCGGCGGGACGGGCTGAGGGGAGCGCGGGTTTGGCAGCCGAGGGGCCCGACCACGCTGGCAGAACTTCGGTCCAGCGCATCACATGAGATGGGAGAGGAAACCTGACCTTGGATTTATAAAAAGAAACTGGGATAAAAGGGGACTGATGGAGTGCCAGAAGTTGCTGTCCAGAGAGCTTGGGAGGAAGTGGGAATTAAAGGTGGATTGGTTGGTTTGAGAGCGGCCGCGTTGCTAAGGGGCTGCTTTGTCCGGGGAAGTTACAGTGGGAAACTTCGCTCCGATGTGCGATTTTACACGAGTGTTTATTGACGCCTCCCGAAGGTGGGCTCGGGGTGCTCAGGGCAGCAAGGCTGCAGGTCTGCCTGCTGCTGGAGCCAGGCGTACACACTCCACCGCATTTGCTGTGCCCGAGTGGCTGTGCTAAAGTCTTTGTTCTCCTGATTATCATATTTGTAGCTACAGGAAATCGGAAGGGAATGCAGACAGTTCACTGGAAGAAAGGCAATTAGCATACATCCAGTTATTATTTAACGTGAAGGAGGCTGCACAAGGCCTTTGTAGCTGTGCTGGCGTGATGAGGAGTGTCAGCATTTCAGCAGAAACGCTCTGAAATGACAGCAGCGTGTTTGGTGCAGCGTTCAGTGTAGCTGGTCCTTCCCACGGACTTCCAGGAAATGTATGGACTGACCGTGAAGAAGAACATCATTGTTTTGTGTGGTGATGCTGGGGGTGCCCTGATGCCATTCTACACAATTAACGGGGCACTTTGCAGGCTCTTCTCCAGAGCTGGAGGCTTGGCCATGTGTGACTGCAGTGTGGTTGAGGGTAAAAAAGCACTTTTAACAGGTGCTTGAGGCAATCAGCATGTGACTGGCTGTGAGTTTTATTTTAACACACCTCAGTCTGCAGCGTTGAGCAGGCTCCAGCTGATCCCTCCGGCCCCTGGGAGCTGGTGACAGATCCCTCATGGCGCTGGGGACACTGAGGTGTGTTAATGACAGGTGTCAGAGCTGTGCTGGGACACCAGGCTGTGTGGCAGTGTCCCAGTGCTGACCCAGGAGGTCGAAGGAGGAAAGTGAACTCGTTCCAGAGGCACGCTGGCGTGGGACGGATGCTTGCAGCAGGCTCAGCTGTCAGGTTGGTGTAAGGCTGAGATTTAAAATCACTTTTGTGTCAGTTGTATCTCTGCTGTGGTCTCCACCTACAGTGGATTGAATTAAACTCCTTCAGGCTCTAGTTTCTAGCGAAGAGCTAGACCAGAATGATCCATTTCTGGCTTCAGGCAGGGTTTGAGGGAACTGGTTCCCTGTGCTGGTCATTCCAGGTCATTTCCATGGGTCTGGAAGCTCTGGGGAGGTTTTTGTGTGCAGGGCACTGGAGGTTCTGGGTGAGCATTGTGTTGTCCCTTGTGGTCTCTGTTGGTGGCCTCATCCCTGAGCTCGCAGTGACAGCTGGCAGTGGCTGTGCTGCCCTGGGACAGCTCGGGGAGGGAGCAGGGGTGGCTGAGGAAGGGCTGCAGTCCGGCCTGGGATGGGTTTCCTTGGGGATGTACCTGGGGTGAGTTTCCATGGGATGTGCTGTGTGAGGAACCCCCGCAGGGATGAGGTGGGGAAGGATGGTTCTGATCTTAGAGCCTTTGGAGGGCTGGTACCTGTGAGCTGAACCCTGAGCTGAAACTGCATCCTCTGTTCCCACCGGTTACAGCCCTGCTGCGGGAGCTGCCCTGCAAGGGCTTGTCACAAATACATCTGGGAAAGTTCTTATCCAGTGCCACGGAATTAACCCCACAGGGATGGACTCTGTGCCCAGATCCTGCACTTGGCCTTGGACGAAAGGCACTGAGGTTAAACTTGTGTCAGTGAGTGAAATCAGCAAGCAGGACACCTTATTAATTTTCCTTTCTAATTAATTCTTCATTAATCCTCATTTCTTGGCTTTTAAATAAACTTTGAGAAAAGCTGACTGGTGTCCACTCACTCCTACTTGCAGTTTTTTGATAGCAAGCAAAGTGTTACCTGTACACATATAACTACAGAATTTAAAATGGCTGTGAAAGATTTCTTGGTTTGCTCTTGGACAATAATACTTTTTAATGTTACTGACTGTTATTTTATTATTGATTGCTTCTATTTAAATGGAAATTGAGATCTCTTTAAAAGGTCTCTCCAGGGAAGGGAGAAAGAGCCAGAGCCAAAGTATGTACATTAAAGAGCTATTAAAAGCTTAGTGTTTGAAAAGAAGAGAGAAGAAAAGAAGCATGTTTTGATAAATAAATTAAACTTTCTCTATTAAAGTAGGATTTTTCCTAGGACTGGCTGTTTCTCATTACTGTTTCTTTTAAGTGCTTAAGAAATAGTAGAACTTTGGTCTTGCCTTTCTTCTTCATTTCCTGCTATGAATTCAAAAAACCCTTTTTTTCCCTGTTTTTAACCCCTCATTAGTTCTTGAATTTAAAAAGTTTGTCAGTGGAAAAGAAGAAATAAGAGAATCCTGTTTACACTGACAGGGGAGGCTACTTTTTTCTGTTTAGGTCTTTCCCCCTAACTCTTCAGTTCACTGATACATTTTTCTTTGAAATCTTTGCAATCTCTGGTGATTGACAAAACACCATGTCCTTGGTTTGGTGTTACATTTGCAATGAAAGAGTCTTAACAGAAAAATACTTTCTTCTTTTTTCGTTCTTAAGAGATTTATTTTTTCCCTATGCTGCTGGAGGTCGCACATTGTCTCTGCATTGCATTTGGAGGCCGCTGCTTTTGGGCTTGAAAAAAGCTCTGGAACGTTTTTGGAAGACCAAACTCGGGTTGAAAAGATGCCTTTGTTGTATATTGCTTTAAAAAGCAGCACAGGGAGAATTCATTTCAACTCGAATGTGAAATGGAGAAAAAAAAATTTACATTTTTTTGGGGCATTGTGTGTGGTTTCCCAAACCACGATCCACCTGCTTGGGCAGCAGGGAGAAGAGCTAAGGCAGCATCAGGATTCATTCAGAGAGTGGGAACACACTTCAAAGCACCTTCTGGCAGCCAGACACCAAGACTTTGCTCTTCCCATCTTTTCACATGGACTGAACTCCGGGGATATTTGCAGAACTGTGGAAGGAGAATTTGGAGGGAGAACTCCCCAGTCCTGTGGTACCTCTGGAGTCACTCGGTGCGTTCACTGCTTGCAGCATCCTTCCCCCTCAGCATTGCCACGTAAGGGTGTTATTTTTGACGTAACACACATATTTTTTTAGTGTGTGGACCAGCTCTTTCCATGAGGAAACATCGCAGAAAACGCCCCTGATGCCTCAGTGTGCCCCAGCAGCTGGAGCCCTGCTCCGGGTGGTGTTTGTCAGGAATGAAGAGGCACCGTGGGTCCGCTGGGGCAGCGGCGGGTTTGAACATGCCCACATTGTGTCTGTGAAAGGACAAGCTGCTCGTTAACCACGGCCGTTTTTAAAGACTTTTTTTTTTTTTTTTTGAGAAAATGCCTCGGGAAGAATCTTTTCTAAGCGGTGAATGAGGGCTGAATGGAGCCGGGAGAAGAGAGGTTTCACCCAGGGGCCGGTGCCCTGGCACACGCCGAGCCCTCGGTGGTCACTGGTCACGGGGAGAGCTGGGCCAGGGTGGCCCCTGGGAAAGCCATTGGAATGCAAACGAACCTTCTTTCTTTCCCTTCTGGCCCTCTCCTGGGCCGGTTTTACTCCAGCTGTGATGTAACACAGCAGAGCTGCGATTGGAACCCGCCGAGTGTGGTGGGGATCACGAGGTGCTCCTGGGCTGTCCCCTGTGCCTTGGCTCCGGTGTGAACCAATAACAGCTCAAACCACTCCGAGGGCCTCGCTCTTGGGATGTAAGTGAGCCCAGCATCATATGATCATCCTGCTTTCCATGGGATACAGCCTCAGAATCCCTGTCCTGATGGCTGGGCTTGGCTGTGTGCTCCCATCTGCTGCATAAAAGGGTTGTGGTTGAACCCAAGGTGGAGTTCTCTGGGTCTGTTGCTAACCTGTTACCACATCTCCAGGGGGATAAAGGCCAGCTGGAAGTGGATATTTTCCTTGTGCTTCTCCTGTCCCTTTCAGCCCTGTAGATTGTGTAGAATCTGTAGGTTGTGTTCTCCAAGAGCAGGAGCATGAATAAACCTCTGCAAAACCTGGCTTTCATCTTAAAAAGTGTTTTGCCTTCCCACAAAAGCAGCTGTCACTAAACAATATTACAAGCAATTCCATGGTCTCTTGTACTTTTCCTGAACAACAAAAGAATGAAAATCGTTAAATTTTCACTTCATTTACTGGAAGCTGAGCAAGCTGTTGTGAAACTGAAGAACTGAGTCAGTTTTGTTCGGCTGCAACTCAGGGAAAAGTGATGACTATGGAAAGAGGGTGTGCTCCACCCTGGGTGTGTGGAGAAGGACCCAACAGTGGTGGCTGTGTCTGTTCTCTGCAGAACACTGCTTTGGAATCTCTTCCACCTCACATCCATTTATTGCTTGACTAGGAGCTGTTTTTCCTGCCTTTTTCTCCTCATTCTGTGTGTTCTGTGCCCCTCTCAAAAAAAACCAACAACAACAACAACAAAACCACGAAAAAACCAACCAACTCATCCCCACTTGCCTGACTTGGTTCATCTGAATCTGAGCACCCTTCAGACAGATTCCTGCAGCGTGGAGACAGGTACCAGCATTTGGAGGTGGACTCAGCAGGGACTGCTGCCAGGGGACCTTCTCTTTCCCTTAGTGGCCTCTCAATCTGGAAGATCAACTCTTAGTTTCTTATGAAAAAAAAGAAAAACCCAACCATATGCTTGGACTTGTACATTTTCTGAAAAAAGGAGAGTTCTCCTAGTTTGCTTGGATAGAGCAAAATGAACAAACTCAGTTCTGCCTTACAAATAGCAGACATCCATGTGGGAAAGCTGTAGGTGACATCCAGAGGTTGGGAAGCAGAGCCTCTGTTTCTTGAAACACTTGTTCCTTTTCAGGCCAGCTGAAGGACTGACTGCACAGACCAGTCAAAGTCTCTCAAATTTTGTGTGTATTTATTTCAGAATTCCTGTCTCTGCTACTGGATATTGCTCACTGAGTCTTTGTTCTCAGAAATTTCACGTTAATCTGTGAAATTCGGAGGGATGCAATTACCTGCTGGGTTGATTTTTGTCAGATGTTTCAGGGGTCACTTCTCCTCCTGCAAGTGACATGTATTGATGCTGTGTGTAGAATTAACTGCTTACATTTGAGCAGCTTCCCAAGAGTCTGTGTGTGCTTTATTTCCTGAGTAGGGTGGCTAATCAGAACAGTGTGAAGCTGCTGACAGCCAAAGTAACTTGGGCTCTGTAAAAAGCCCAAATACCTATTTGTTGCTTTTTTTTCCTCCCTTACTCAAAAGGACATTTTTACAGGCCAACATTTCTCCTGAAGAAGGTGCGGCTGGACAAGTTGTGTAAGCACTGAGTGGTCACCAAACTGGTTTTGACAGGCAGAAATAGGTTCTGGGGTTTGGGGTCTCTCTCTGGGAGTGCCCCTTATCAGCCTTCAGCTTCTGAAAGCAGCGGCTGCTGCTGCAGGCAGTTCAGCTGCTCCTGAAGCATGGGAAG
This sequence comes from Sylvia atricapilla, assembly GCF_009819655.1. Lineage (NCBI taxonomy): Eukaryota > Metazoa > Chordata > Aves > Passeriformes > Sylviidae > Sylvia > Sylvia atricapilla. Next base: position 3,265,687 of record NC_089164.1, on the reverse strand, counting down.
GCATGTTGCAGATAATTTCTGTGGTTATCTAAACCATAATTTCACTGGAGAGGGAGGACTTGGGGTTGTGTTCTTCGCTGGCAGGAGCAGGCAGCGGCTCTGAAGTCGCAGGAGCGCTGCAGTAGCAGTAAAACGACCTGTGGAGTTCTGGAGCCAGAGCAGCAGCGCCATACACGTTGATTTATTATTGTTATTCTAACCAGCAGCCTAAAAACCAACAGAATCTGCTGTATTTTTTTCCTCTCTGGTTATAGGACTGTAGGTGCGATCCAAGCACTTGAAATGACTTGAACTTCTTCCAGTTCACCTCTTGCTCCCGTTTTAAAACTCGTGCTTTGCTTTTGTCAAGTTCTCTAGCGCGAATCCCTTCCCTTTTGCTCGTCCTGCCGTGAATTTCCCACCTCCAGCTCCTGGATCCCGTGTTGTGGGGTAAATCCCATTATCCCACAGAGCCTGCTGCAGGTGCATGTGCAGAAGTAACACTTGTCTAAGGAAAGGTATCCTGGTGAGGAGCTGGAATGCTCCTGGCAGGATAGGCTGTTCTGGGCAGGGCAGGGATTTTTCTGTGCCTGGTGAGTGTGTGTGTTGTGGTCCCAGCTGGTGACCCTGCCAGGTGCAGGGCGGGCTGGACTCACTCCTGCCATGTGCGAGCTCCAGAACGTGCCTGGAATAACAAGAGGGTGGGAGAAACCCTCCTGTCAGCCCTGGCGTGTGCCCTGGGGCCCTCCTGCCTTTGCAGTTTGGCAAAACACGTGATTTGTCGGGGAGTCCTCGAGGCTGTGTTGCTGCCGGGGAAATGAGATTTAAATTTACACAGCTTTGGTGACAGCGGTGTCCCTCTTCTCTCCCCGCTCCTCCAGTTCTCACCCCTTGCTTGGTTATAGGGTTTAAAGGTGATTTGGTGGGGTCAAATGAACATCCCACTTTGATCAGGTTAAAACAGCATTGCATACTGATATTTGGGGGTTGGGAGAGTGTTTGTTAATTTTGAATGAAGCCCCCAAGGTGTTTGTTATGCTGGACGCAGCAGCAGCTCTGGGATCTGCCTGGCCACGGGGCACATGGGAGCACAGCTCAGCTCCTGAGAACACACTCCTTTTAAACTGAAACTTTGAGACAAAGGCAGATTGAGCAGCACAAGCCTTGCAGTCAGCCATCTTCTCCTCCCAGCTCCTGCAGCCTCTGCGGCAGCGTTTCCTTGCAGGCTGTGCTCTGATAAATGATGCTGGAGTGGGAAATGAGGTGCAATGCCGGGAGATTTGTGCTTCAGTCGCTGTGCAAACGATGTGATTTATGGCTTAACGTTGATAAAAAGCACGACAGTATTGAGAGCAAGCGTGTCAATATTGAGGGAAAGCCTGAAAATATTGAGGGGAAGCCTGTAAAAGCAGTGCAGAGGCTGTGTCAGGAGCCAGCAGCTATGGATCAGCTCCTGGCAGCAGAAAGCTGCTGGGCCAAACCCTGGGTTTAACATCTTGCCTGCTGTTCCCTGTGCTGGCTGCCAGCTCCCCGGGCCCCGGCTGGCACAGGTGGGCAGCACTGGCTTTTCCTGGAAGTCTGGAAGATTCTCAGCTCATTTTCTACTCCCATTGTGGCCCAGCTTCTCTCAGGGCTGTGGCCCTTTCTGTCTGTTCAAGTGCTGCTGTGGAGCCTCTTTCGAGGAATCGTGTTCCTTATGGTGTAGCAGCTCTTGTTTTATTTATGGCTGCTGAATGTTGTTTAAATCCACCATAGTGTGGAAAAACCTGGGAGTCTTTCAAACACAAATGGGGAGTTAATTCCCTGCCTGATCCTAGTTGCCCAGTTTTTGCTTTGCAGAACCCCATTATTCCTGTGAAAAAAAAAAGCAGAAAAACCTCTCCATGTGGATGCAGCAGGTTTGTGCAGGTTGTTTTAAATTCAGTGTTTTGTATCGAGGATGCCCAGATTTATCCCGGGGACAAACTCTTTACCCCTTTTCCCATGGAGCTCCGTATTCCATGTGGCTGTCTGGGCAGCCTTAGATGTCTTGGTGTGTTTCCTGTCTCCTCCAGGCGGGGTTAGCACTCCTCAGGTTTGTTTGCATTTGTTTGTTGCACGCAGCTTTGAAGGTTCTTGCCATGAGGCTCTGCTTGAGCCCCCGCTGCACACTTCAAACTTGGCTTATTTTTCTAAACTTTCTCTTTTGTGGGGGATTGTGTGGGAGAGTTTCAGCAGGGCCACCTCCTGCCTTGCCAGAGAGGCTTGTGTTGCTCATTTCCCTGCTTTGAAATGACATAATTGTCTTTGAAATCCTGGAAAACACAACTTGGCCTTGTGACGTGTTACCTGCAAATGCTTTTCCAAAAAGTCTGCGAGATGTGGCTCCAAAATCCAACTCCAAAATCCCTGGCAGGCCAAGAGTCTCAGTAGCCATTTTAAACACAGTTGCCTGGCAAGGATAAAATGGAAATGTCTGACCTTCCTACGTGTTCTAGCCTAATTTAAAAACATAAGTCAATTCTGGTTTATTTTTTGATGGCTGTTTAAATTCAATTAACCACTTTAGACTGTATTAAAATACAAATTATTTATGTAATGAAGAAGTTAATGAACTAAAAAGCCGACTGTACCCTGAGCTGATCTACTGGAAGGTGGTAGGGGGTTGAATGAGATGGGCTTCAGGGTCTCTGCAAACCCAAACCTTTTTGGGATTCAGATGATCAACCTGACAACTTTTCCCTAGATCCCTCTGAATGCATTGCATGTATCAGGCTCCAGGACTGGTGTTGGAAGTGTGGTTTGGTTTTTTTTTTTTCCCAACACAGCAATGTCTCCCCCTCGTTTGGAACTCAGCCCCTTTGTCTTGGGAGAGCTCATTGGTAGCAATATCCTGTTTGAAGTTGTTTTAAAAGAATGACCTTGTAGGGCTTGTTTCCTGCGCTCTCTTGATGGGATTTCCTTTTTATTAAACAGGAAATAGTCTGATTACATAAAAGTGTGAGAATGACAGGTTTTTCCTTCCCAGCAAGAGTTGTTCATGTTAATTCTATTCAGAAAATGCTCAACTGCCAGAGCAGCTGAAGTTAATTTACTTTGCCTCAAACCATTGTTTACACCCAGAAGTTCCTCCTGGTGTGTTGCTGAGGCATTGTCTCAGCCCAAGCAGGTTTCCTGGAGCAATCTGTGTCCAGGGTTCCATAGCAGATCCTTGTTCTCACGCCTGGAAGGTGGCAGGAGTTCAGGGCTGTGAGATGTGCTGTGCTGAGTTTCAAAGATCTGGCTCTGCAGCTTTTTTTTAGTAGTTTTCTACTTTTTTTCCCCACCTTGAGCTGGAGATCTGAATTGCAGTGGGAAGTGGCAGAGCTGGTGCCTCCTCACCTGGCAGCAAAGGTGGACTTGAAATGGCTGTTCCTGCTCTTTTAGCTTTGTCCTCAGAATCACCGACTGCCCTGGAGTCAGGAATTTGAGTCCAAGCTCTTCTGGATGATGAGTGAGGATGGAGTAGAAGTCAACTACTGTGCTAGGAAGAGGCAGAGTGGCAAACTGAGGTGGCTGGGGATGGCCTGGCAGGGACTGGCAGCTGTCCCAAAGGCTCTGAGGATGAATGAAGTTCACATTCCCTATTTAGGCATGGCTTTCTGATGGTGTTTTACATGGACTGGATGCCTGGGGGAAAAGAATTCTGCTTTCCTCTTGGAGAGGGCCAAACACTTGGGATGTCACTGCAAAGCAAATGCTGTTCTGTCAGAGCCTGGCCAGAGGATGGGGCAGGCACCATCCCCTTGGAGCTGTGGAGCTGAGGGGGCCCATGCAGCTTCATTGCAGTTTCCAATATGAGTTGGGTCTGTTGGAGGATGAGAATTTTTCAAGCTAAACCAGCTGAAAAACCCTGGAAATCTTGCGCTTGTTTTTGTTTTGGAAGTTTAATTTCGAGTTCTGTAGGTAGATTCCTTTGGGTAATTAGTGCAAATCTTTTCATATCCTACTGGCAAATCACTGTTTCCCCAGTAAAGCCTGGGATTTCAGTGTCTCCGCAGTGTAACTCCCAAATGTCTGACACTGTTACAGCTGGCCTGGAACCTAATTGGAGTGGTATGTTGGAAAGTTTCTGGAGCAAGTCGCTTTGGCTCTGAGCTTTGTGCCAGTGAAATGATGAAGTACAGCAGGATGACTCTAATGAACGGGCTTTGTTTTGAGAGCTGGACAACAGTATTAGTGTTGTTTTAAGTTTCCATCTCTGCTCATGGATGTATTGCAAGTAGATTTAATAAGCACAGTGTCTCACTGTTCTTTGGGACAGCCTGTAGCCAGTTGAGAGTGTTAGTTAGAGTTTGTCTTGCTGGGAGGTGGCAAATCAGAGCCTGAACTTCTACAGAGCAGAATTGCCCTGGAATATAAAAAATCCTGTTTCAAGAAAACCTGCTGCAAAGCATGTGTATGGCAAATCCCTCCTGGGAAGAGCGTTGAACCATTTTTCTCATTGACAAAAGTCTGTCCTGTGCAGCCCTTTCCTAGGAGGTTTTAATTTTAAATAGATTTAATATAGACTTTTATTTTGCTTATACCTAATTGAACAACCTCATCTAAACCAAAAGTAGCCAAGTGCTGGCTCCAGAGCTGAACACCTCAGTGCCTCCTGCAAAAGAAGTGCCAAGCAGTGGGGCTGAGAATCTGTGCTCAGACAATTGCACATAAATAGTGCAGTGGGAGTTCCTGGACCTGTACATGTTTTTAGTGAGAGAACTGCAGGGACAGGCAAGGCCAAAGGCACCAGGATAATTAAATTGAGGTATTTCTGCAAAGAGTGGAGGTGCTGAGCAGCATCTGTGCATTTCTGTTGTTGCCTGAGGTGTATCCCGAGCTGCGAGGACTCTACAGTGAACTCACACTGTCAGTGCTGCTGTGCCCAGTGCTAAGGAGTGTTCTGATGTGCAAGGATTGTTTTTCCTGCAATGCATCAGAGCAGGGAGAGGCAGTGGCTGAAGTAACACAGAGTGTAGGAGTGCCTGGGTGTCACTGCTCATGGAATTTCCACGGCTGTGTGGACGGGAAAATCGAGCAGTGGCAAGGCCTTGCCTTGGGTGGGTCGTGTCTGGGGGTGTGTGAGGCACGAAGACAATCTCTGCCCTTTGTCTGGGCTCTGCAGGGGAGCGCTGGGGGTGCCCCATCAGCTGTGCTCTGCTCTCCACAGGTGCTGCTGGTGAGCAGTAGTCGCCATCCGGACCGATGGATTGTCCCCGGCGGTGGCATGGAGCCCGAGGAGGAGCCCGGCGTGGCCGCCGTGCGCGAGGTCTGTGAGGAGGTGAGTGCCTTCAGCCTGCCCTGCTGTGAGCCTTCACCCTGCCCTGGCTTCTGTGGCCTTGTTCTCAGCACTCTTCCTTCTTCTCCTGGAGGTGGAGATGGAGACAGGGGTCACTGGTGTCTTTCTCCAGGCAGCAACTGACAGAACGAGAGGACCCACTCTCAGGCTGCGTCAAGGGAAATATAGGTTGGATATTGGGAAGAAGTTTTTCATGGAAAGAGTGATTAAATGGTCTGCCCGGGGAGGTGGTGGAGTCACCATCCCTGCACGTGTTTGAAAAAAGGCTGGATGTGGCACTCGATGCCATGATCTAGTTGAGGTGTTAGGGCTGGGTTGCACTCGATGATCTTGAAGGTCTCTTCCAACCTACACATTCTGTGATTCTGCGGTGATATCCCCATCCCCTGTGCAGAAAAATGGAGTCTTGAATAAAGACAACATGGGAATGTAATTAAACTTCTCAGTGGGAATGAACTTGTCCTTGCCTGGTACCTTTAACTGAAAATAAAGTTCAGCTCTAGTCACTTCTATATATATATATAGTCTCTACATCATTTTCTCTGTAAGAGAACTTCAAAATTCAGCTGTGCCTTTGTGGACCTGTCTACTACTTGGGTAGAAGGTAGAAATAAAACCTTTGGAGTCACTAAAAGCACTCCAAACATAGGGATCTAAGTATGTTTTGGTTTAGAATACCTAGTGAGGTTTATGTGAAGAAGTGAAATTGGCCATAAGTTACTAGCAGCAATTCCTAAAGTGTGCATGGGCTGGTTGGTTTGTTTTCTCTTTTTTGCTTGAAGCTGTTTCAGGAAGGAGATCAAACAGCAGATCAAACACAGATCAATGGGCTGTAGGGAGAAGGCACATTTTTCTCTTAAAGCTGGCAGAACAATTTTTTTCTTCATCAGAAGTGTAAAGGCAGCAAATGGCAGTTGACTGCAGTGTATGTAAAACATGTCTTTAGAATTTGCTTCTGAATATTAATCAGTTGGGGAGATGCTTAGGTTCAGAAACGATTGCATGATTATAGATGGAATGGCCAAGTAGGTTCACAGTTACATAAGGCAGGATTAAAAATGCTTTCAAGAGGGTTATAAATCTTTGGGCTCTGAGCAGAACAGAAAGCAAGAGCTAATTGATGGGACTTGGGAGGAAGCTTCTCCTCTAGCTGCTTTATTGAATTGTCTGGTATATGCAGGCTTCTTCCTGAATTATTTGGAAGTACCTGCTGCTGTCTAACAAAACTCTGAATATTCAGACTGTTGGACTAACCAAACGTGGCAGATCTCGAGTTGTGTGTTTCTCTTTGGATGTTTTTATAATCTAGCAGTTTATCAGAAAGAGATTATACAGTCTAAGTTTATTATTTTAAATAGGTCCCTCTAATACTGGGAATTGCTGCTTGCAAATTTTATTTCCAGCTCATAACCCAGCTCCTGCTTTTCCAGTAACTCGGCAACCTTTCAACTGCTTTGCAAGCCAAAGTGAGCGTAACCAGAACAATAGAAATATTTTTAGCTGCAGCCTCCTGCTTTTCAGCCCAAGCATTATTAATAATGAAGCGATTTGCTACAGAAGTCCAGGGTTCATTCAGGAGGTGCAGAGCTTCGCCTCTCAACCCTTAAAATAACTGTGCAGGGGCACTCCTTGGGCGGGCAGCGGCGCCCTGAGAGAGCCGCGCTCTTTCCATGACAGCGCTGGCTGGAAGGGAGCCCTGGCACGGCCCGGCCGTGCAGGAACTGGTTTGGGCTGGCTGAGATAATCCCGCTGCTCGGCTGGTGTTCCCTGCTCACGTGGAGCGGTGCCCACTGCCAGTGGAACTCAAGCCCTGGCAGCCTGGCAGGGGTGAGCTCTGCCCAGCGAGGCACCCCCTGCCCGGCTGCTCCCAGCATGGAACGGGGGTGGCTGGGAGTGCTGGGAGCACCTGGGAATCACCTGGGCACCCCTGGGCACCCCCAGCTTACCTGAGCACCCCCAGCTCATCTGAGCACTTCCAGCTTACCTGGGCACCCCTGGGTCACCTAGGCACCCTAGGGTCACATGGGCACCCCCAGATCACCTGGGCATCCTGGCTCACCTGGGCACCTCCAGCTCACCTGAGCACCCCTGGCTCACCTGGGCACCCCCAGCTCATCTGGGCACCTCCAGCTTACTCTGGGTACCCCTAGCTCATCTGGGCACCTCCAGCTTACTCTGGGTACCCCTAGCTCATCTGGGTACCCCCAGCTCACCTGAGCACCCCTGGCTCACGTGGGCACCCCTGGCTCACCTGGGCACCCGCAGCCCTGTGCAGTGCAGGTGGAGCAGATGACATGGAGCTGTCTGACATGGGTGCCCAGTGGTGCTGGCAGAGCTTTAAGGGTGCGAGGCCTTCCCCAGATGGGCTGTGCTCATGTGCAGCTGCTGAGGATCTGCAAACACAGAATTATCCTCCACATCCCCGGCCTCAAGTTCCAGGAGATGTTTGCTTCCTGCAGGGGGATGTTTTTGGAGCACAGTAGGAGTGTTGGAAAAGACAGGAGCAGCCACTTCCCCAGTTAATTCTGTTGGTTTGGCAGGAAGGGTTTCAGGAGCTGCTGGGAGCCCTTGCTCTCCCTTCCATGTGAATCCAGGTGTTTTGGGGTTGGTTGGAGCTGAGGCTGATTTCTGAGTAGGTTTGAGGTCTTTGCTTCTCTCCTGGGACAGCCACTCGTGGGGACACAGGTTAGCTGAGCAGTTCCAGTTTGTTGCTCAAGGTGGGAGAGGGAAAATCCAGTTTCCCCCGTGTCAATGAGCAATGCTGCTCAAGGCTGTGGGAGAAATGTGTGGGGTTTCTTTCCTTGACTTTGGTATGCCTTTTCCAAGTTTTAATAAGAGCCAGTTGGAAGAGCTGTAAGAGCTTGTGACCCTTCCTGTTACTTGTGGCTTTTGAGGATGACAATAGGCTGTCTCTTCTCAATTAATTCTCTTTTGCATGGTGTGCATTTTTGTTTTCCAAAACATGCTTCCCAAAACGAACATTTTAACTTCTGAATTCACTGTTTTAATTTTACTGTGTATGTGTTTGGGTTTATCCATGCTATTGCTGGAATAATTGTCATCTAAAGTTACCTAACTTTTCCCTCTTTGTGTTCCAAAAAATGAAATGTTGATTCTGAGTGAAGGCTGTGATCCCTCTGTCCCAGTTTAAGTCCTTGTCCTAGTTTGAGGTAGTCCTTATCTATATTAGTTTGTACCAGCACTAGTATTAAAGTAGACAGGTACCAACACTTGTCACACTTGCTGTTGTCTGCAGGAAATTGGAAGTGACTGGAGTTGTTGGGCATTGTTTGTGCAGAGTGACAGCAGACACGCAGCAGCTCTGGGTCAGAGCAGCCTCCTCAGAATCAACCCTCTTATTTCTGGCAGGTTGCTGAGGAGTGCTGTAGTCACTCTTACAGAGCTGGGAACTCCACGTGTGTTCTAAAGTTCACCTTGTGGAAGGTGTGTGCCCTTTTCAAACAGGTCTTGGTGCTCATGGAGTGTGTTCTTTGCTTAGGAATAAGGGGGTTTTATGGGTGTGAACAACTGGTGAACATTATGGTTTAGGAATAGATGCCTTAAACTTATTATAGATGACTTTGAAAAAAGCCTCCACACTCATCTGTGAAACTCAGCACCAGTTCATTTTTCACTTAGAGCATTCTTCACATCCTGACTTTTAAATACTTAGTAAATGTCCAGTTTTATAACACTGCAGGAGTGTTAGTTGTGCTTTCTTCGTGGGAGTCAAAAGCCAGGTAATCTGTGCTTGATCTGTGATCAAACAGGCAATTGGTGCCAGTATCAAGAATAGTCCAGCATGGCAGTGCTTTGATCTGGTTGCTGGAACGTTTTTTTCCCCCCTCTTCTAAACATGCTTTACAGATAATCTCTCCTGTTTCATGTATTTTGTTAGTGATTTAGAATGCAGATATTGATATCTTTCAGTGCTAAAATAGGAAGGTTGTTTAAAATTACTGCAGGGCCCACAGATGAGTGATGACATAATGACCTTGGACAACTCCTAGTTGATCATACCCACTGGAAGTGGCTCAAAGTCACTGTCCCTTACCCTGTGTACTCAGACTTCACAAAAACTAGTGCAGTGTCTGAAAGTTCTTCATTCTGACATGGAATTTCATTTCTATTCCACAAGTGTAGAAGCAAATAAAGGTGTCACGCAGTACAAAATTAGAGGAATGAGTCTGACCCTCTCTGAGATGGCAGAATTTGCCCAGCTGGCCTGGAATCAGCATCCTTCAAACGTGTCCACAGCCCTCCTGGGTGGGATTTGCACCTTCACTAATGCAGGTCTTAGAGCAAAGATTTGGGTGTTCCACCACACTCCTCTTGCCCAGCAGTAGTCTGTAGTAGATGCAGGCTTTGAGCCTAATAGAGCAAAGTAAAATAGCTGAAATTCCAACCCACATTTTCCTTAGCTCAGATGGAAGGAAATAAAAGCTGTCCCGAGGAACAGATGGTGTTGCTGCAGGCTGCTTTTTGCATCTGACCCCAACTTATTTTCAGCTTTGAAACCTGAACCTGCTGTTCTTGGATGTCTTCAGTAATTTTTCTTTATTAAAACAAGTTGTTCCATGAGCAGCAGAACTAGTAAAGCTTCATTTCCTCCGGGTTTTTGTTCCTTGTCCTGAGCTCCCAGCCCACCTCTCTGGGTGTGGTGGGGGTTTGAAGTGTGTGCTGGGCAGGCAGCTGGCTCTGGCCGTGTCTGTGGCTGATGTGCTCTTGCCAGAGCTGACTTTTCCTCCTCCCCTGGACCCTGGACACTGATTTAGATCAGCAGAGCAGGGAAAAGCTCATTTTGCCAGCTCTGTGTGTCCTCTTGTACCTGAGTATGCCTCTCCCAAGGAATCCTGTCGTGTGATTGCTTTGCCTTGTTTCTACACCTGCATCTGGAAGGTTGGTGCTGGTCTCCTACCCCTGCTGATGGCTTCAGGAGCATCCTCCTGGGATCTTCCTAAGATTCTCCATGTGCTTTGAGGATTGCAGGACTTCCAGTGCTTAGAGGGGCACAAAATCAATTCCACTGCCTCTGCCTCACTCACTGTTCTGGCCCAGGGGGGTGCACAGCATTCTCAATTCATTTACTGTCAAGGAGAAAATTCCTGAGTCATCTGCTGCAAATTAAGATTTAGACCCTGCTGCAGTCCTGGGTGAGCCTGGGACTGTGCTTTAACTCTTCAAGAAAATGCTCGTGGCCCATATGAAAGGAAGAGATGGGGAGCTTGCCCACAGTGGAGCCTGGCAGTTCTCTTGCTGTTTGGCAAGCTTGACTTGTTAGTAATAACAGCTTTAGGTTATTTTCTCAGGTATCTTGGACAACTTCTGCGTTAGAAATTGATGCGGGACTGTGAATTCCACTCACGTGCTCGTTTGTTCCATGGTACAGAGACCAACTCCCCTGCTGGTGTGGGAATTTAGTGCCCTATCAAAAACAGGTGTATGACAGTCCTGTTGGTGTTGGGTGTCCTGTATGTTGTCTTTAAAATCCACCGTGCCTGGAAAATGGGCTGAGAGAGGCATTGGCCCCCAGGAGCAGAGGCTGATGTGTTTTGCTGGCTTTGGTAAGAACTTGCTTTATAAAATCAGCCTTTTTTTTTTTTCTTTTTTTTTTTTTTTCCCAAACCATTCTTTTATGTCACCATTTACAACTGCACATGAGAAGTTTGTGTGTGAAGCAAAGCTTAGAGCTTTCTCCATGTCTGATGATAATTCAACATGATTTTTCTACAAGATATGTTTGCCTTGGCATGGTTTTTGTGCTTTTTGGGCAAATAAGACCGGGCAGGACAGAGCAGGAGCATCCTGGTTTGCAGACAGCGTTATTTCCATTGCCTCCCTTTACCAGTGAAAAGGAAGGGCTCCTCACCTCCCTCTGCTACTTCCAGCACAGTTCTAGAGCTGGGATAAACTGCCTGGGAGGCTGCTTGAGCAGAATTCATCGCTTGTCTCCAGTTTGGCCAGTTGCCTGGAGATAAATTTATATCTAATCAGACTGGAGAGTTCACTAAACCATCACAACAAAATCCCTGGCTTCTGATTCAGTGCCTACAGGTAAAGGAGAGCAGAAATTCAACAATTTGGATCCAGGATCCAGTGAAGCATTGGCTTAAGACAGTTCTTTTCCAGAAATATTTGATTATGCTTCACCTTTTAATGCATTCACGTCCGTATGTTGTGAAGGTGGAATCCTCCCTGTGTTACTGCTGCCTGTTGAACACGGCTTAACTAAAAATAACCCCCAGTGCTGAAGGAGTTCCTTGAGGGAAATGCATTTGAAGCATTTGCATTCCAGATGCCTTGGGAGAAGGCTGAGCCCAGGTCAGCAGGGTGGGCAGAGGAGGTGGAATCGTTCACCCACAAAGGTCAGACGGGCTCTGCCCGGCCCGTCCTGCACACACAGCACCGACCTTCCTGGAATTGCTGCTCCTCCACGGAGTCGCTGCTCCCTCCAGAAATAGCCCCCGGAGTCACAGGCACTGAGGCACCTCTGGGCAGAGCAGGATGTCACAAGTACTGGTGAGACAATAAAGCTTGTGTCCAGAAATGAAATAGAAGATTCAGTTGGTTCGTTTCCTAGAAGGGGAGCTCAGTGAGTTGTGTTACCGAAGGGATTTATTGATTTCTGGGACTGCTTGTAGTGAGTTTGCGCCAAACCCTTTGCTCCTGGGGCAGTTCCACATCAGCACCCTTTGGAAGCAGGAGTGAGGTGTGTCCTGGCTGGATTGTTTAGTACCTGTTCATGCAGCATGCTGGAATTCAACCAGGAAAATTGTCACATGAAAGAAAGTTCTTTCTTTCTGACAGCACGAGACTGTGCAGCAGCCGGTCAGTAGGACAGAGAATTTGTCATATCATTAATGTGACTCAAATATCTTTTTTTTTTAAAAAAAAAGAGAAGCCTGGCATAATCAGATCTCTGTATCTCATCTGCAAGAGGCACAGTTTCCCTGGGCTGTTCATGGGATGTGCTCCAGCTGCCGGAGACAGAGCCGACTCTACCTCCCAGTTGTGGCTGGGTTGTGTGCCAGGCTGTGTGGGTTGGTTCAGACCTGTTAAATCACGGAGCAAGATCTCATCTTGTCTGTAGCACTTGAGTTCCAACCATTTACAGTCATAAAACAGAGGGAATATAAAGCAAGGGCAGGAGAGTGGGCTGGGATTGTGCACGGAGAGCTGAGGAGGGTGGGGAGGGAGCCAACAGTGAGGGACCAAAAGGGACATGAAATGTGATAGAGTGGTACATCCTCAATAGTATTCAAACAGACAAAGCTGTTGCTTAAACCTCTTGATTTGTCTCGCTGCTTGATTCAAGAGCTTTATTTCAGTGTGCATCTGCCCTTTGTGTTATATCCAAAGGCCTCTTGTTCCTGCTGTTGGGGCCACATCACGGCATTTTGTGTCTATATTGGCTGGTTTCAGGTGTGTGCAGGACACCCCTGAAATACTTGGGAGCTGTCACGTCACTCCTGGGGTGTAAGTGAATGTCTTACACACACTTTATTTTCTTAAACTCTGATTTTGAAGGGATAGAACTGCCAAACCCCAAAGCCAATGTTTCCCATGCTCAGGCTGTAATAACCTGCAGGGGAGATTCTGGTCACGAGGGCTGTATTGGTATGCAAGGAGTAACTCCTCAAATATTTCTGCTTCCTCCAGATTGAACTCAAAATTGTTTGAATGTAGGAAAACAAGAAAAAAAAAAAAAAAAACAAAAAACTGAGAATGCTTGGTTGTTGAGTGCTCAGGATACATTTCTGTCTTTTGCCTTGTGACTGTGTTGGTTTAAGACAAGCAGAATTTTTGGAGTGTTTGCTTCCTGTCCTAAAGGAACTGGTCATGCACAACAAGTAGGAAACACGTACTGAGCTGTTGTTAAAGCATGTTTCTTTTCTCTTTAAACTTCCCTAGGCTGGAGTGAAAGGGACGTTAGGAAGATTAGTGGGAATTTTTGAGGTAAGTTTCAGATGTGGGTGCTGTGAAATTTTGTTGCAAAAAAATCATCTTGGAATAACAGTGGGGTTGTGGCGTGAGCGGGTGCTGCTGGTTTGGTGCACACTTCAAAGTCCCTGGTAAATAAAAACACACCCGCTCAGCAATTCTGATCTTTGCAATGGGCACTTCATTGAGATCACTGGGGATAACTGATGTGGCTGAATATTCTTGGTGTTGCCAAAAGCTGGGGAGTGGGATCCCCCCTTCATTTTTAGCACTCACAGCCACACCTGGCACAGCTGGCAGGTACTGGACACGGCTCTTCTTGCTGTTGTTCTGTCATGACTCCTTTGAACTCATGTGAAATAGCTCAAAACCTTCCTAGCTGAAGAAGTAATTTGTGAGAACATCAGTCCACAAACCACTGCTCCACAGATCAGGAAACTACACTTTTGGGTGTTAATAAACACTTTCACACCTCTCTGATTAAAACACAACAGTTTTTAGTAGCTAAGAATGAGTTATGCTATGGGAGGAGCTGCACCTCGGGAGGCAGTTTGCATCTTGGAGTGGCCCAGTGCCCTGGTGCCTAAAAAAGGTTTGTTGTTGCTGTTGGTTGGTTGTTACTGTGTCCCCTTTGCCTTCCAGAACCGGGACAGGAAGCACAGGACATATGTTTACGTACTCATTGTCACCGAAGTGTTGGAGGACTGGGAGGACTCTGTCAATATTGGTAAGTGTGGTACTTGCTGCAATAACTGATGGAAACAATCACAAGTCAGCTCAGCATCCCCCTTGAGTCTGTGTGAGTGTCACTGGGAAAAGTTGCAGTGGTGTGTCCTTTGGTTGCTTGGGAAAAAAAATGGTGGTGGAATTGATGTGTTTGTCACCTCTGTGACCCAGGAGAAGCCAAGTAAGTGTCCAGCTGCCTCTGTAGCGATTTTGTGTTTAATTCTTGCACTGGAAGGTACCAAGCAAAGAGCATGAAGAGCTGTCTGACACTAGAGGAAATACATGTGGGCAGTGTGGGTTAATCATTCCCTGTTATCTTTGAAATCTTTGTGTCTAAATTGGATTCCCAAATGGAAATGAACCTGTTGTTGCCACAAGGTTTGTGATGGCATTGCAGCAATGCAATGCGACTCACCTCAGACTCTTAATGGAAGGAGTAAGGACTGAGAGCTGTCCACAGGAAACTGAAGTCCACTTGCAAACTGATGGAAATTGGGTGGTGCTTGGTGTGTGTGTTGTGAGCTGTTGTAAAATGAGCATCTGGCTTGAATAGAAATTGCAGAAATAGTGAAATAATGGGGTTTTTTAATTAAGAAGTGCAAGACAGAGGATGTACTGCCCTAAACACATACCTGTCCCTGGGGATGGGGAGCTATCAGCGTGGGGTTGGAGGGGGAGCCCCTTGAGATCAGAGAACATCATTCTGTTGCATCTACTGATTCCTCTCTTTGCCCTCAGGAAGGAAAAGGGAATGGTTTAAGATAGAGGATGCCATAAAAGTTCTGCAGTATCATAAACCAGTGCAGGCCTCGTATTTTGAGACCTTGAGGCAAGGCTGTCTGGCCAACAACGGCACCCCGGTCATGAGCACGCCGTACTCCGAGAGCTCCGTGTCCGACATCAGATGACTGACGACGTCCCTGCGAGAGCAAGTCCCAAAAGCAGACTGAGACCTGGATTTCCCTCCCCTCCCCGTTTCCATGCCTCCTCCCTCATGCCAGGCATGGGCAGCAGCCTGGGGCAGAGCAAGTGTTCAGAGTGCTGCGATTTAGTGCAAGGTGGGATGATGATTTGTTGGGGTTTTTTTGTTGGTGGTTTTTTTTTTTTTTTTGGTTGGCTTTTTTTCCCCTTTTTTTTTTTTTTTTTTTCTCTTGGATCTGTATTTTGTAAAATACATTTTGTGCATGAAGTGCCCCTTTCCTGGTACTCCGCTCCACGGCCTGGAGGCTGCCAGCCCTGCCTCTGCCTTGTGCTCTGAAGTGTCCCAAGTGTCCCCTTTGTGTCACCCCAGCCAGAGCCACTTTTTTTTTTTTTTTTTTTTAAATTAAAAGACTTCCAATGTGAGATCAGCTCTTCAAGTCTTAGTCTGTACTGTAAAGTGCTGCTCAGACCCGTGTGGGGATCACTCGCAGCACATCTGTATAAACTTTTTTTTTTAGATGGAGGATCTAACATTTTAATTTTGCAGGAATTTTTTTTTGTTTAATCCTGGTCTGCTTCTGAAAAGAAGGGTTCATAATTAATCTGTTTGCCTTTTGTTCTGTTTTTTTTAAAAAACACACGTTCTGTGACAGTGCTAGTGGCTGGGCCAGTTTACTCCCCATCCAGTATCTCCCGATTTAGTGCAGTGACACTTTGAAGTTGAGGGCAGAGTTCAGATCACCTGCAGACATCCCTGCAGAGATTTCCCTGCGGCTTCTCCGCCAGCTCCTGCTGGTGTTTCTGCGTTTCCACACGAGTGGAGCTGCTCTGGAACCTCTGGCCAAAACCAAACAGCCTCGGCAGCGCCCGGATGGCGGCAGGAATCGGGGCTGCAGGGGGGAGGACGGACAAACCGGGATGTTTTGTCGGACAGACAAACCACAGTGTGGCTCACCAACGCTGTCCCCCTGCTCCTGCTGCGTCCTGCTCGTGTCTCTCTCTCTTGTCCACATGCCTTACGCCGTGCTGAACCGGACACTTTGGGGGGTTTGTGCCGAAGCGTCGCCGCCGCGCTCCGAGAACCACGCGCCCGTGGCCCTGAAGAGAAGTCCTTTTTTTGGGGGGAGGGAAATTCAGGTGTTCAGTCTCTTGTTCTCTGTGGTTTCTGCAGCACTTGGGGTGGCAGCACGGAGCTGCTGGAGTGTGCCCTCGGTGAAAAGGTACAGCTGCCTCCTGCAGGCGGCATCCGCGGGGGAGCGGCACGGGAGAGCTCCTCGATGCGTTGGCACACTTCACACACACACGGGGGTTTGTTGTTTTATTGCTGTAAGTTTCATGCTGTCTTGATTTGCCAACAGTGTTGTCTAGTTGGGAAATAAAATGGGAAGGGTTGGGGTTGGGGTTGGGGGGGGTGGGTTGGGACAGGTACAAGTTTTGGGAGGGGCATTAATTAATCCCTGGCTTGGGACAAGAAGTGGTTGCTGAGTTCAGTAACTTCTCCTTTGTCAGAGCAGAGCCAAGATGTGAAATTAAATCTGCAGTACTTTTTTTTTTTTTTTCCTTTTTTTTTTTTTTTTTTCCTGCTCTTTATTTAACAAAAAATTATTCTAATAAACACTCACTGTTCTGGAGTTTTCTCTCTTCCTGAGAAGCGCTTACAATCTGAAAATCTGATAGAAATATCCATGGAGCCTGGGACAAGGGGGAATGGTATCCTTGCTGGTTTGGCAAGAAGCTGTTCATTTTAAGATCCTCTTCTGTTCCTTTCCTTGTTCTCCCTGCTTTCATCGGTGTGGAGTAGCAAGGCCAAAAGTAGTGCCAGTGATCGCTGACATGGAAAACCACGCGTAAGGAACAGCCCGTTATTCAAGGAGTAGCTCAAACCCAAGCGTCTGGAATCGAGCCTAAATTACACCAGTTCAGCTCACTTCAACTTAGAGACGAATGTACAATCCTTTACACTATGTGCTGGTCGGCCTGAACCAAACTCTCAAAAGGGCTTGAATATTCTGTCTGGAAGTGTCCAAGAAATTCCCAGAGTCGCTGTCCCCGCGCCCTGCGAGGCACCTGACACAGCCATCTACTGCCTTCAACGAGTCTTGGTCTCTACTGTACAGATTAGTATGTTGGAAATGCTTTGCAACAAAACAGCTGGTACTCCTGAAAGAGTAACTGCACTTTTAATATCAGCAGCATGCACATTTTTTTTTTTGTTTTTAAACTAAAAATGTTTTTACAGGGCTGTTAAACTGACAATTTAGGGTAGAATATTGTTAATGACTTGCTAATGGCTTATTTGTTTGGGTCAGAAAAAATAAATTGTGCCAAGAAAGTGTTTTAATGTGGCATGGATTGATGCTGTTACCAAGGAGTGGCTGATGTTATGCCTTGTAACTGGAAATGGCTCCTGGGGCAGGAATAGCCTTGATTGAAGAGATGCAGATTTCAGAACAGGCCTGAGCCCTGTGCTCCCTGAACCTCTCCCTGCACCACACAATTCCCATCTTCCTCAGCATCTGAGGTTCTCTCTAGAGCTGGTACAGCTGCACCCCCAGCAGTTGGAGTGGTTTTATCTAAACTGGTGTTAATTGGTTCGGGACTGACTGTTGCCCTGCCTGTGTGAGGCACAGGGGAGCTGCTGGGAGGGTGGCCCTGGTTCTGCAGCCCTGATGGTGCTGCTCAGTGTCACTGCTGGGATCACTGTCCTGAGCGTGCTGAATCCCAGGGGATGAGCCTGGGGCTCCCAGCTGGGCTAAAACTGGTGCTGTTCTGAGCTGGTGGTGTTGGACAGTGGGATTCTTACCTCAGCTGGCCTGGCCCTTACACGGAACTCTGTGTCTCAGCATCCCATGGGAGCAGTTCTTGGCTGCCTCTGCCTGGCTGTGCTCTCTGGGAGCTGGGTACAATGGTGTCCCCAGAGAGCCAGCGAGGTGCATTGGCAGGTCTTGAATGCTGGGTTGGGGTATGAGAGGGGTGCACTTGAGGAGGGGCTGCTCCTCTTCATCGCCTCTGGGCCCTGGGGGTCCCTGTGCAGCTCCTTAGGGGCACAGTGATGTCACTGATGGGGTCTCTTCTTCCCTTGCCACTTTCCATTCCTGTGATGGTCCAAGGGCTCCCCACTCTTGGGACACCAACGAGGGGCAGGGAACTCTGGAGTTTGGTGACTCCAGCCTGGGAGCAGGAGAAAAGGAAGACACCGCTGGAGTGCCCGTTTGTCCCAAGTGCTGCTCGATTCTTTCAGCAGAATTTGGCAGATCCCAAACCTCGTGATGGTCTTACACGATGTGTGAGGCAGGTGGACATCCCTCTGCAGAGAGAGCTGAGTGTGATGAAACCCAGCAGAGCTGGAATTGTGTGGCTCTGGCTTTGGGGAGTCTCTTCTAGACAAGGATTTGTTGTGGTGGAAAAGGGATTTTGGTTCTTCGGTTATCAGCAGCTTGGAGATTGCGTGTGGCAGGACCCTCACAGCACCTTGGCTGAGGTGGTTCCTGTTGGGCAGGTTTGGGTTTCAGATGTGGCTCTGCTCATGCTGACCTTGTTCAAAGGCACATTTCAGAGGGAGGAGCCCTTTGCAGGTCAGAGTGGTGAGCCCCAGGTGGGGATTGAGGATTTCCCTGCTGTGTGGTGGGCGCTGTCTGGGCCACTGCTGGACCTGGGAGGTGCTGCCTTTTCCTGGGAGAGAAGAGTGAAAGCAGGAAGGGTTTTTTTTTTCCATTCTCCCTGAAATCTGGAATTCAGTGGTGTTGAAAGTACCTCTGGTGGCTTCCCAAAGACGGCTTGTTGGAGTGTTCTGTTGGAACCTCAGTGTCACAGCTGTGCCTCTCCCTGTCTCAGGGCAGCGTTGCCACTTTCCAGCAGCGCTGGCCGAGCTGTCCATGCTCCATGTGGTCAGCACAGCCCAGCTCAGACCTGCCATGGCACTGGGAATCCTGAACCACTGGCATTCACCTCTCCAGGTACAGCATTAGGCAGATCATTCCCTGGAGGTGGAGTTAACAGCTACTGTGCAAACTAAAAATATTTTTTTTTTCAAAAGGAAAACGCTTTAAACTTTGGGCTGTAAAACCTCCCCAGGACCGAGGCAGTGGCAGCAGGGAGGTGACATGGTGACAAGTCTCCTCGGGTAGGTTTGCTTCCAGCTTAGCCAGGTGGGTTTGTTCTGGGAATAAAAGGGCAGAGCCTAAGGGCTGCGTGTCAGGGTCAGCCAGGGGCTGGAGAGGCAGCACCCAAACCTGCTGCTGTCTGCCCTGGTGCTGGGGCGAAGGTGGGAGCTGGGTTTGGGGGCTGGAAGGAGCAGCAGTTTCAGCATTCCCACCAGCTCTGTTCCTGTGTAGATGGATGCTGTGAGCTCTTCCCTACTCCTGTGGAGCACAGAGGCAGCTCATTCACCCTCAGCTGGAATGTGCCTTAAAGCAAACTCTGTAAAACGAAAAATGAAAAGGGATTGGAATCTGCAAGTGTTGCTTTTTCCTTTTTGTGTGGCCACAAAGTATTCAGTGGCTAAAAATGTGGGTAGGGAATGTCAGGAATCCTCAGTTCCCTTCCCGGATCTAGCAGGGGCTTTGGGCCTTTGCCTCAGCTTTTCCATGCAGAAGCTGTGTTCAGCATTCCACAGCGAGCGGGTTGTGAGCAGGGATCAAAATCCTGGAGGCTGCACAGGTCCAGCGAGTGTCCCTTGTACAAGACCTGTAGGTTTTCCTGCCTGTTCTCTATTTGATCCCAAATTTGATGTGTTTGTATTTTCACACAGCGGGTGCAGCATCCACCCCTGTGCAGAGCAGACAAGAAGCACTGGGTGCTGTTGAGGGGTTGGTTTGGGGTTTGAGCCTCTCAAGTGGAGCCTGTGGCTGGTGCTGGGGGAGGGATTGGAGCTGCATCTTCAGCCAAACCTACCCCAAGCACTGACTGTTGCAGTGTGAGGAGCTTTTTCCCCTGTGGCTGACCCAGTGCCTGCTCTGGTCTCGCTCCCAGGCTGGGTTTTCCCTCCTGGCTCTGTTCTCTTGCTCAATAACAGCATCATCTGGTGGCTGCAGCCCTGCAGGGACGTGGTGACCTCATGGCTGAGGTGTCCCTCAGCTGCTCCCTGAGCCCCTGACACACACAGGGCGTGATCCTCGTGCTCCTAACCTTGGAATGCACTAATCCAGCTGCTCTGGGCTGCAGAGATCCTGGAGCGCTGTGCTGGGGTAGTGTCAGGGGTCTGTACATAACTAAGGTCTAGCTGGTGAAAAAGAAACTGAACTGGACTGAAGTTGTATTTAGGAGATTTATCAATCTCTCTTTGGTGCTAGTCCAGAGAGTTGTGGTGTGGTTTTTTTTTTTTTTTTTGGTTGGTTGAGTTTTTTGTTTTGTTTTTGTTTTTTTGGGTGTGTTTTTTTGGTGGGAAGATGGGAATTTTGATGTTATACTTGATGAATTGGCTCAGAAACCTGGGGAGGTCTGAGAGTGTTTGTTGAATTTCCTGTGTGTCCTATTTTATATTTATTAAATCAGTAAATCTGGAATGATCTTTGCATTTGCTGCTCAGTCCTTCCATGAGCTCTGTGTATGTGGGGGGCTCCTGGCTGTCCCCACAAATCTGGAGAACGGGACCCCAGACCCCAGGTGAGGGCTGAATGACCAGGATCCATTGTCCAGCCTCCTGTCCATGGGTGTGTTTGAGGTTGTCCACTGTTGCCTGAAGCTTTTCCATTCCTCCCCAAAACAAGGAATCTCCAAGAGCTGTGGGACTTCGGTTTGTGTCCGGTACCATCAACCTCACTCACCCCTGTGACTGAGGGTGGGGCTGACCCAGGCACTGACCTTGGTGTGAGAGAAAACAGGTTCTAAACCCTTCTGGATGTTGATCCAAGTCATTGAAATGTCTGGGCCTGGAGTGGGGGCTGATGACAACCGCAGAGCCTGCAGAGGGATCCTGGGTGCTGTGCTCCGTGCCATGCTGGGATCAGCTGGGATGTCTCACGGAGCTTCTTGTGCTGCTCCTGCCACCTGGCTTTCACAGGGAAGTGTCAGCAAGTTTGCAGAGGGAAATCCGATGCCGAGAACAAACTTGCTGGTTTATTAGGATTAAAAGAGGCCTGATATTTTCAGTGATTTTCAATGAGTTGCGAGTGAAATGCTCAATTCTCTGTGAATTCAAGATGGTTTTGTACTTGTAATTCCCATAATCTGTTTGGGTTTGTTTTCCTGGCTGCAGAACTCTGTACCTCACTCCAGCACTTGGTGTTTCTAATCTCCTGGTGAACTTCACATGGGAGGGTTACACTAAATAACACAGTTTGCAGAAACAGTTTGCAGCTGCAAAGGCCCTTTGGAAATGGAGCAGTGCAACAGATGCTTTTTCTCTTTCTTCCTGAGTCATTCTTACAACACCTTTGTTCAAAGTCCCACATGTGAAGTAGAAAACCTGTTTCCTTTGGGGCTCCATCTCAGTTGGAGCCTCTGGATAGTGCAGGTGTTCTCCTGCTCAGTCCTGGCTGGCAGGTGAAGGACATCCCCACATGATTCTGACCTTTTCACCTACAGTGTCTCCAGAAAGGCTGGAGGGCTCTCCATGTGTGGAGCTGGGTGGGATCCTGTCATGAGGGCTTTCCTCTGTTGAGTTGTGTGTGAGAGGGAGGCCGTCACTGTCTTTAAAAGAGTGAAAAACTGAAAAAAAAAAAAAAAAAATTGAATTGGTGGATGCCAGTTTGCCGAGAGTGTGGGCTGTAATCTAGTGCCAACCAATAAACACGCCAGTATTTCACACGGCTCTGCCTCCTGCCTGCTCTCTCCTGCTGTTCCCCACGTTCCTGAACTCGGGGATGGGGCAGTGGTGTCACCCAAGGAGAAAAGCCCTCCCTGCAGTGGCTTGGGACAGTCACAGCCTGGAAGAGGAACTGGAGGGATGTCACCAACACCCTGGTGTTGACGTGGGCTGGCTGATGGGGGAATGCACCCTGCAATAAAAAGGGGTATTTTAAGGAGAGAGCCTCGTGGAGCTTCTGAATGTGCTCCCACCTCTTTCACAGACTCCTTCCCAAGGGAAAAGCTGTGGGAGAGGCCGGCTGGAGCCTGCACCGAGAGCAGCAGCACCGCTGGCCGCACAAGGGTGACCTCCCTCATTTCCCTGCGAATAAACCTGTCCTGGTGAGGAGACCCTAAACGAGCCTTTGCAAATCCCTTTTAGGATCAGGCTCCTCCTACAGAAAACACGGGGGCTGGCGCACACCGCAGCCCGGTGTTACAGCCCGGGGCAGAATTAATCCGTGCTGACGGCGGCGTTAATGCCTGAGCGGGCAGCGGCGAGGCACAGCCGGCCCCTGGTCCCCACACCCAGCCATTTCTGGCTGGATGAGCAGCCGGAGGGATGCTGTGGCTGGAAAGCCGGCCACTTGTGCTCAGCTGCTTAAACCGGAGCTTAGCGGCTCAGCAAAGCTGTCCCCAGTTATGTGTCCCCAGCGCAGGGGAGGGGGCTGGTGTCTCGCAGCGGGGTTTGGGGCAGAAATAAATACCCTGTGTTGTTATTCCAGCTTTGCCCTTTACACCCCGGTCGCGAAGGTGCCTTGTCCCCAGGATGGGTGGCCATGCTGCCCTCAGCCCTCCCAACATCATTCCCCACCCCAAGGTAAGCAAGGGAGAGATTTCTCCAGTGCTGCCCCTGCTTTGACTCCCCTTTGAGTGCCCTGGAAAGCAGTGGATCAGGAAAAAAAAATGGTGATCTGGGGATGCTGCAGGTGTCCTGGGCTGGTTCTGGCCATGTGGAGGGGTTTGGTGACCCCCAGTCTCCTCCCAAGGATGCTGCTTCCCCTGGACCACGCCTGCTCCTCCTGGCCATGTGCTCCCACGCACTCATGCTCTCCAAGGAGCTTTCCTAGAAATTGATGGATTTATTTTTAGCCTTGGCACAGCAGGGTTCAGCTCGGAGAGGATGGGCAGCGGTGGATGGTGGCAGCATGGAGGGCCCTGAGGTGTCAGTGCTGGGCTGAGGGGGACAGAGGGTCCTGTCCCACTCTGTGGTTCCCCCATTGCCGTGGTCAGCAGGGGCTGGTTTGGGAAGGGTCTCTGGGGCAGGGAGAGCTAACACAGAGGAGGAGACCAGTGCCACTGCTGGGGACAGTGGGGTCACCATGGGCTGGTGGGGACAGCGGGACCCCTGGGGACAATGGGACACTGGTAACAGCAGCTGTAGGCCACTCTGGGGACAGCTGGTGCCCTTTTCTGGTCTGAAGAGGGGAAAACAACCTTGCATGGGCTGGGCAGGAGGTGAGGGCAGCAGTGCAGGGACTGCTACAGGCAGTGGTTGAGGCAGTGGTATGGGCAGCGTGCAGGGAGCACTGCAGGCAGCAGTGCAAGCAGAGATGCAGGCAGAGGTGCAGGCAGATGTGCAGGCTGGGTACAACTGCCTGTGCCAGCAAACCCATCCCAGAGGCTGCAGACCAGGAGCTGCTCTTCCCCACCGGCTCAGGAGGCTCTGGATGCTCTGCAGTGGCTGAGCCCTGTCCCATTGCCAGTCCAGGGGCTATGTCCCTCCAGCTCCACCATGTCCAGACTCCTCTTTTTCACCTCTTTCCCCTCGATGGTTAGTTTCTGTGGCTGTTGGGAAGCGCTCCCTGGTGTCCCCCGCTCCTGCCTGACCCACTTAGCGGGACCATCTGGCCCCGCGGGCAAAGCGGCTTAGCCCTGCGGCCGGGATCAGGGCTGGGGCACTGCCACCACTGCGGGTGACACTGCCGCCACCACTGCGGGTGACACTGCCGCCACCACCACAGCCCCTGGAGTCCCCACGGCCCCAGCCTGGGGGAGAGCGGCCGCAGCAGCCCCCACTGGGGATGATCCTGCCTGTGTTCGTGGCACTCCTTCAAATCCGTCCATCCCCCCTGTGGGATCCATCCTTCCTTCCTTCCTTCCTTCCTTCCTTCCTTCCTTCCTTCCTTCCTTCCTTCCTTCCTTCCTTCCTTCCTTCCTTCCTTCCTTCCTTCCTTCCTTCCTTCCTTCCTTCCTCCCTTCCTCCCTTCGTCTGTTCATCTGTCCCAGTCCCTCCATTCCTCTTTCCCTCCCTCCCTTCACCCATCTGTCCACCCAAACAATGGGTGCAGGGATGCACCTACCTACTCCTGATGTCCATCCATCCCTCCGTCCATCCATCCATCCCTCTCCCTTCTCTCACACACCTCCTCAGTTGTGCACTCACCTGCCCAGATGCACAACTCCCATATCCCTCCCTCCATCCATCCACCCACCCCTCTACTCGCCTTTCCTTGTGTCCCCCCCTCAAGCCAGGGGCCTTTTCTTCCTTTCTCCCGTATTTTCCCGGTTTTCCCCTTGCTCCCCGCCCCGGTTCCCCCCGTCTCCATTCCCCGGGTTTCTGGGCCGGGTTCCCTGCGCTCCCCTCACGCCTTCCCGCCCCACCCCCGCCCGGTCTTTGCTGCCCCCTGCCGGCCGCAAGCCGCCACCGCCCCGCCCGCTAAGCCCCGCCCCTTCGCCCCATTGCCCCGCCCCTTCGCCTCATTGCCCCGCCCCTTCGCCCCATTGCCCCGCCCCTTCGCCCCATTGCCCCGCCCCTTCGCCCCATTGCCCCGCCCCTTCGCCCCATTGCCCCGCCCCCTTCCGCGCGCGCGCTCGGCCCCGCCCCACGCCCATCACGCGCCGCGCGGGTTCCGGGCGCGGGCGGCGCGCGCAGGTGGGCGGGGCGGGGCGGGGCGGGGCGCGCGCGCGGGGATCCCCGGAGCGGGGGGGGAGGGGGAGCCCGGGACATCCCGAACCAAGCGAGGGGAAAAGGCGGGAATTGGGGCGGGGGTCGGGGGTCCGAGGCTGTCCCGGGCTGAGCTCAGTGCGGGGGCTCCTCCCGCTGCTGCAGGCGGATCCCCCCGCGGCCCCAGCTCTGCGGGGAGGGGGGGGCGGGGTGACCCCCCCCCACGGGGTGATCATTACCGGGGAGTTGGTTATTACCGGGCGGGAGGTGGGGTATTACCTGTGCGCTGGTCATTCCCGGGCGGTGGGTCACTGCCGGGGTGGGGGATCATTCCCAGGCGTGGGTCATTCCCGGGCGGTGGGGATCATTCCCAGGGTGGGGATCATTCCTGAGGTGGGGGTCACTCCCGGGGCAGTGGGTCATTCCCGGGGTGGGGGGGTCATTCCCGGGCCGTGGGTCATTCCCAAGGCCGGCTGTGGGTTGCAGAGCTCCCGTCCGTGGGGCCGGACAGGCGCGTCCTCCCCATGCGGGCAGGAGCCGGCGCTGGGCCATGAGCAACGCCACGGCCCCCACGGCCCCGGGCGCGGCGGGGGACTCTCTGGTGGGCTCCGTGCTGGGACCCTTCCTCCTCCTCACCCTCCTCGGCGCCCTCCTGGCCGCGGTGAGTGGGCGGGCGTGGGACACCGCGGGGCCCCGAGCTCAGCGCCCAGCCCCGCACCGCTGACGCCTTTCCCCGTACAGGTGATGTACGTCAAGAAGAAGCGCAGGTGAGCGGGGCCGCGGGGCTGGGGACCCTGGGGAGCTGCGGGGGCGCCGCTCACCACCGACCCCCGGCAGGTCCGACCGGCTGCGGCACCGCCTGCTGCCCATGTACAGCTACGACCCTGCCGAGGAGCCGCCCGAGTCGGAGCAGGAGCTGCTGGTGGAGGCTGAGGAGGCTCAGGTGGGTCGCTGTGGTGGGAATTGGCGTTTACCCGGTTTTTCCATGAAAAATTGAAGCAGCAGCAGCAAGTGAGGGCCTGTCCCCAGGGAGCTCTGGGAATTATGGAATCGTTAAGGTTGGGAAAGACCTCCAAGAATGTAGAGTTCAGCCTCGAGAGAGTCATGCTTTGGGTGTAATCCAGAGGTTTTCGGGAGGGTTGGGCTGCGTGGGCAGTGCGCTCCCCACCCGCCGCGATGCCCTGGGCTGCAGGTGTGTCCCTCTGTGTTGCAGGTGGTGCCTGGCTGGGGGGGACCCTCACCCCCTCGGCCCCCGCGCAGGGACTGGAGAGCCTGACTCTGCCCGGAGCACCGGGACCGGATCCTGCCCGCGGGAGAGGGAGGACGGTGTCAGCACCGGCACCATCAGCCAGAACGGGCAGCGTGTGCCCGCGGTGGTGCCACAATGCCACAGCCACTGCCCCCACCTTTGAGCACTGACCAGGACTGGATATCTCCCACCTCAATGCCTGGTTTTTCCTTTTTTTTTTTTTTTTTTTTTTTCTTTCTTGCACTGCTCCAGCAGCCCCTTGGAAAGCTCTGGGAGGGCCCACGGGGGCTGGCAGACGGGCAGGGAGCAGCAGGCTCTGCTGGCATGGGATGCCTGGGGGAAGATGGGGTGAATAAACATGTCTCTGCCTTGGCCCCGAGGCTCCGTGTGGGGCTGGGGGTCTCCAGCCTTGGGCGGGAGTTTGGGGGGCAGCAGGGCTTTGCCTTTTTGTGTTCCCATCGGCAGCTCATCCCCGCGGATGTCCCCTGTGGAGGAGCCACCCCTTACCCCACCCAGCTGGGGCCCCGCGGGGACAGAGGCGTCAAAAACAACCATAAAATGTTTTATTCAAGTAACTGCAAATAGGAACCCAAAAGGTCGTTAACAGTGAACCAAAAAAAATAACCCAAACCAAACCCCGATTCTCTCCCGCCGGGGCCGCCCGGCACCGACCTCCGGTCCCGCTGCAGCCGTCGTGCCGGGGCAGAGGGGCAGGGGGAGCATCCCATGGTCCCCCCACACCTCTGCCCTGCCAGCCTCGATCCCTTGAAGCAGCAGAGCAAACTAGACCTCAAAATATCAACTTTTTTTAGAAAAAAAAAAAAAAGGAAAAAAGAAAAATGAACCCCAAAAAAAAAAAAAAAAAAAAAAGGGGAAAAAAAATACCCCACAGCCCCCAGCAACACCCCGAAAAACAGGAACTACCGAGCCCACGGTGCCCCAGCAGCACGTCTGTGAGTTCAGAGAGTGGAACTTAAATATCCAGAGGTAGTTGTGAATGAAAGGAAAAAAAAAAAAAAAAAAAAAAAAAAAGTACTAAACAAAAAAATATATATATACCAGAACCTATGAGGAGAAGGCTGCCCGGAGCCAGCTGTGCTCGGGCACCCCTGGGGACTGGCACCCCTGGGGATGGGCACCCCAGGGATGGGCACCCAGCCCCGGCAGCGCCGCGGGAGCTGCTCCCGCACACAGTGCAGTCACCCAGGACTGGGGGGACACAGGGGGTTGCCCAGGGGAGCAGCAGGTCCAGAGCAAAGGTCTAATGCATTTAGGGGGTGGGTCACACCTTCATTGCCCCCATGTCTCTTCCCTGCGGAGGCCCCGGGGCAGAGCCCAGTGCTGGGGGGGACAGCCAGCACCCACTTTGGCGGGGTGAGATCACCGCACGGGGGGCAGCCAAGGTGGGGGGTGCCAGCCCCGGCTCTCTGCCGCGATCTCCCTTTGCAGTGGGGCTGCCCCCAACCCCAGGGCTGGGCGAGGGGGAGCTGGGGCAGGTGCCCCCCCCGGGCGGGGGCTGTGGGGGCCACCCGGGTTGGGCCATTTTCCAGTGCTGCCGTTGTCTGAGGGTGAGGAGGGAGCGGAGGAGGGAGGAAGAGGAGGAAGCCAGGGCGGCACGGTGGGTCTCTCCCCGTCCCTCTCCCCCGGCCGCTGCGGGGCCGTCGGGCGATGAGGTAGCGCCGGTTTGGGAGGTGTCACTGCTCCTCCTCGGATGACTCTTGGGAAATGTTCACCTCCTCCTCGTCCTGCTGCTGCAAGGCAAAAGGAGCGTGGCCGGGGGGGTGTCAGGAGTGCAGCCCCACCTCACTGCCCCAGGACGAGGGGCTGGCCAGGCACATCACACCCCTTGTCCACTCCTGGATTCGAGGCCTGGCCCTGACTCTGGCTTGGAATTAAATCCCAGGTGAGAAGCCCCCCGGGGTGGGCTCACAGTGGGGAGGGCAGAGCAAACCTCCTGAGTACACAACACCTCTGAATGTGTCCCCAGTGGCCACCGCGGGGTAGTGACAGCCGCGGCAGCCCGTGTCCAGTGCCGGGTGTCCCTGTCCAGCCCCACGCCGGGGTGGGCGGCCGTGACCCCGCACGCGGCGGTGACTCAGGGCTGAGTGAGCCTGAGTCACGCCAGCCCCCACTTCCTCCCGCTCCATTCACAAAAACGCCACCGCGCCTGCCAGAGCGGGACATCGTGTCCCCAGCACGGCCCTGCTGGCACGGGACGGGCTCCTCCCACACCCCTCTGCACTGCCGGCCCACCCTGGGGTCCTCAAACAGCCCTCGGCGCTGTGACACCGGCACAGGACACACCAGGACTTTGGGTTTGCAGCTCTGGCTGGTAGCAACCGCTTGGCTCTGCAAGGAATTTCAGTGGGAAAAGGAGCAAAATCTGGGACAGGCAGGGAAGGGAGAGGAAACCGTCCCGGTACCCGGCACCCCCGTCTGAGCTGCGAACCGACGGGGAAAGGAGAAGAAAAGGAACAGAGGAGTGAAAGCTCAGGGAAGGAAGGGGGTGGCTGCAGCCGTGGGCTGTAGGAATGCCGTGCAGGGACCCGGGCAGGCCTGTGCCAGCGTGTCCCCAGGGCAGGGCCAGCCACCCAACGCTGCTCTTGGTGGGGGGGCCAGGACTCCTCAAACCCCCAGCCCTAGGCGGGTTCAGAGCCCACCCAGTGCCTTGTCCTACTCGTTCAACTGCTCTGAGCTCCTCCAACCCCACCCCACACTCGTGGGGCTCTCTCTGGGGAGCTGCTGTGCCCCTAAAGTGCCCAGCGCCCTGCCAGGGTGGATGGGGAAGGGAAAAGCCTGCTCACCGATTTTTTGGGTCGCCCTCGAGGTTTCCTCCCTGGTGTGACTGCAGCTTTCTGAGCCAGGATAACAAAAAAAAAAAAAAAAAAAAGGCTTTTTGGTTAGGCTGTCCCCAGGATGCTGTCAGGGGTGGGTGGTGTTCCCCTTCCTCCCACCCATGATTCATCACTCCAGTGGCATCTCCTGAGGTGCTGCTGCCAGCCCCCCGAGCCCCCCCAGCCCCGGGATGCCCCCGTGAGTCACGAGGTGGGTGCAGGATGTGAGTCGCGTGTTTTGCAAACAGGTTCATCTCGGGTGTCCTGGTGCTGACACACGGCCCCCAGCTCCCCCACCCTCCCTGGGCCAGATTCCACCCCCCATCCCCACCTCCGAGGCAGATC
This sequence comes from Sylvia atricapilla, assembly GCF_009819655.1. Taxonomy (NCBI): domain Eukaryota; kingdom Metazoa; phylum Chordata; class Aves; order Passeriformes; family Sylviidae; genus Sylvia; species Sylvia atricapilla. Next base: position 3,236,717 of record NC_089164.1, on the reverse strand, counting down.
TGCCCTGAATTTGTCCATAACTGAGCTCAAACCCGGCCTGTGGTAGCAGCACCCAGCTGGAGCAGCCCCGTTCCCAGGTACCTACCCTGCCCTTTGGGGTGGCCTTGTTTTTACTGCCCTTCGGCCGTCCACGGGGTCTCTTGGGGGTCGGGGCCTCGCTGGGCTCCTGCTGGAGGGAGAGCAGAGGGGTTGCATGCCCAGGGTGGCCTCCAGTGCACCCTGGGATGCTCCAGCCCGGGAGCCCCAGCAAGGGCAGAGATGCTCTTGCATGTGGTACTGGGAGCACTGGTCACACTGGGATTGGCGATCAGACACCGGGGACAGGCTCCTGTGTGTCCTTCAGCTGGGCAAATGTGACCTTTTCCAGCCCCAGCATCACCTTCTCAGCTCAGCCGGGCTGTCCCCACAGCCCCTCAGCCCAGACCCTGCTCACTGCTGCTGCTGCAGCCAAGGATGTGTCAAGGAAAGCCACAAATCACCTTTTCTGCAGGAAAACCATGTGCACAAACCCCACCTGCCTCGGGGGGGGGGCCGAGCGGGGTTTGGTGCTATAAAGGCTCCAGCAGCATCTTATCTCTCTGAGCAGCTTTTGCTAATGGGGCTTTAATTAGCCCGTCTGCAAAGGCAGGTTCAGCAGGGCCTGGGGAGGGGCAGGAGCTCTGGAGCCCCCCCAGGAGGGTCCTGCTGCTGGTGAGCCCTGGGGAGGTCTGCCCAAAGGGACAATGGGGCTGCACTGGGGGTGTCCCCAGCCTGGGGGTGTCCCCAGCCCGGGAGTGTAGGTGTTGGGGGGTTTCCTGCTGCTCCATACCCTGCCCAGCCCCCCCTTTCTCATAGAGGACCCCACGTACCTGCGGCTTCTTCCTGGGCCGCCCTCGGCCCCTCTTCTCCGACACGTCTTTCTCCCCTTTGGAGGCCAGGGGCTGGCTGGATTTGGCGCTGGATTCACTCATCGTCTGTCCCAGCAGCGGTGAGGAAGAGTGGGAGGGAGGAAGGTCAGTCAGGCACGGCTCTGGCTCACCATGGTTTCTGTGACAGCCCCCAGCCCTCATGCTGGGGCAGGTGAGATGTCCCCTGCATGCTCCTGGGGTCCCCTCAGGTGTTTGGGGTGCTGCAGCTTGGCCAGCCCATCCTGCAGGGCCCAGCCCCTTTCCTCAAAGAGAGGAAAGGTTTAATCTGAAATCCCAGATGTGCTGCTGGCACCAGCCAGTTGAGACAGGATGAGTGGTGGCACTGGGGACCTTGGGTGTCCCCAGAGCGATGCCAGGGCCCTGGAGTGGGGCTCAGGGTGCCCCAGCCCTGCTCCCCACCCTCAGCACTGCTGCACCCCTGCTCATGCCACCTGGCTGGGGTTAGGGACAGGCACTTGACCTGGGGACTCTGGATTGTCACCTCCCCTGTGCACGTCCCAAAGAGCTGCGCAGCTCTCCCTTGCTTTTGGAGTAATTCCACAAAGGAAAAGGCTCCATCTTCCCCTCTCCACCTCGCTGCTTCCCAGGGGCACAGGGAAAACCTGCTTTTCCAGAGCTTTGGGGGTGGCTCTGTGCCCAGCTGCCAGCCCAGGAGCAGGGAGGATGGACTCAGGGTGGGAAGGAGCAGGATTGCTGCCACAGCCCTGGTGCTTGGGGTGACCCCACACAGAGGAGGTGACCACGGCCATGCTGGGGACACCTGCCCAGAGTGGGGTGTGAGGCTTCCCAGCAGGAGCAGAGGCAGGTCTGAGGTTGTGTGCCCGGTCTGTGTGTGCTGATGGAGGCACCCTCCTACTCTGGGATAATAATGCTCACTTTGAGGATCTGGTGGTGTTGGAGCAGCTGGGATGGTGGGGCTGCAGGGGACAGAGGGTGCTGAGCCCCCCGGGACACTGAGCCTCACTGGGGAGGGTATGGGCAGGACATGCAGCCTGAGGAGCCACACTCAGACCTCTGAGCCTTTTCAAAAAAACAGGCGTCAGCTCCTGCTCCCCTCTGGAAGTGACTCATGAGTGCAGAACAACAACAACAAAAACCACCCTCGGAGTCTTTTTTTTTTCCTTTTTTTTTTTTTTTTGGGAGACAGAAACCATGCTGTAGTGTAAACACCCCGAAAATATTACTCACAGCATCCCAGAGCCCTTCAAGGAGTCTCTTGGTTTAGAAAAAAAAAAAAAAAAAAAAAAAAAAAAGTATGGTTTAGATTTAGGCCAGCAAAGGGCCGGCTGCTGGTCGGGCTGGGACGGGGTTTTGTCTCTTTTTAAGTCAATCTCTGTCAGAGGCAGCGCAGCCTCGAGCTGCTCCGTGCCCCCTCCCACAGCTGGAAACAGATGGGCCCAGCACGGCCCCCACCCTGCCGTGCTCTCCTGCCCTGGAGCAGGGACCAGACCCCACGGCAGCTCCAGCTGGGAATGCCAAGGAGCCCCTCCATGGGACGGGGGTACCGCTGGGTTTGCCTCCTCCCCCCACCCCCACAAAAGCAGCTGCAAAGTTCTTGGTGCTGGGGAAAGCACGTGCACCTCCCACCCATCCCTCTGCATCCCACCCCTCCATCCTCCTCATCCCACCCCTCCATCCTCCTCATCCCACCCCGGAGCTCTCCCCGGGGCCTCCAGAGCCGAGGGGACTCCGCGGGGCTCCGAGCCCTGCTCTGGCAGAGGGGGTTGAGAGGAAGATGCTGGAAATTGGGAGATGCTTCTCTCCCATCCCTGCTCCTTGCCGGCCAAGCCCCGTGCTCCCCAGCTCCCTGCAGCACCTGCCAGGCCCCGCGTGTGCCGCCGGGACCAAGCCGGGCACATGGCGGGAGCAGCTCCGGCCCTGCTCACACGCATCAGAGCCACGGAGAGAGGGAGGGAGCAGCTGGGTTGCCATGGAGGAGAGGAAGCAGCTGAGGGAGAAACCTTTCCAGGCAGGGAGGAATCAGTGGGGGACGCGGGCAGGGGCTGCCGGGCTCCCCGCGGCCGGCGGGGGGATGGGATGGGGGGAAAAAAAAAAAAAACAAAAAAAACAAAAAAAAACAAACCATCTCGGCACGGTTTGGAGGTGGAGGGGCCACATCTGCCTCTCGATTGATGGAGCTGGGGGAAGGAAACCTCCTCCCCTTCTCCATCCCTTTGGAGGTTGAGCCGCCGGGTTCTCCTCCCCCCAGCCCCACTGCTCTCCCTCGGCGCCACAACGTGGGCTGGGGCTGTCCTCGGCAGCCACCTCTGGGTCGCACAAGGGCCAAGCTGTCCCCTCGGAGCGATGCTCCCGGCTGCTCCTGGGCCTGCTCCTGCCTTCCCAGCCGCCTGCGCTGGCTTACCGTGCAGATAACCCCATAAATCCCCCGCTCCCGCCACCTACTCTTAGATTAAACAAACTGGCCCAGGAGGAGCGGGGAAAAAGGCGGGGGCTTAGATGTTAAAAAAAAAATTAAAAAAAATTTTATATATATATATATATGTATAAAATCTCTTCACGCCCAGAAAATCCAGCCTGATGGCAGCTGGAGAAGGATCCCAGCCGCACCTCCTGGCAGAGGGATGGGGAAGGAGGAGGGGAAGGAATCGTGGAGCAGAAGTTGAAGAGCCTGTTGGGCAGGGGTGCGGGCCGGGAGGGATGTGCGGGCTCCTCCTCGGCAAAGACCCGCCGTGGGGCTGCTCTGAACCCCACCCCGGGGCTGCCATTGAGCAAAGTCCCCCCCTTCCTTCCTGGGATGCATAATAAAAGGAAGTGATAAAGGAAAGGAAGGAGGGAGGTGGAGGAGAAAGAAAAGAGGCAGGAAGGGCACCATCAGGGCTTTGTGAAACCCCTGTCCTGGGGGGGTAATAAAACCCCTCGTGGAGCCAGCGCTGCCGGCGGGGTGCGGGGACACCATCGAGAGGGGGGGGAGAGAGCGGCTGAACCCCAGCACCGCAACTTCTCCCCGAGCCGCGTGTGCGCCTTCTCCGTGAGCCGGGCTCGGCCTCGCACCGGCCCCACGCACCTCGCACGGCCGCGGCCCCGCTCCCACGCCCGTGCACCGGCCGCGGGCCCCACGCACCTTGCAGGGTCCCGTCCCCGCGGGGTCACCCCGGGGCCACCCCGGGGCCATGCGGAGCCCCCCCCGGGCTCGCTACGGGGCCCTTTTACATCACCCACAACCCACTAAGTGCGGCGAAGTCGGCCGGCGGCGGGAGCGGCGGGAGCAGCGGCACCCCCCCCCCCCCCCCGGCTCGGCCAGGTGCATCAGCCCCGCTATTAACAATAATTAATAGCTCTAATAAAGCGAAGCGCGGCCGGCCGCATGCAGCCCGCGTCCCTGCAAACGCCGCCAGCCCGGCGCCGATGGTGCCCCGCATGCGGCGGGGGGAAGCAGAGCCGCGGCCTCCCGCGCTCCCCGCCGCAGGAGGAAGAGGAAGGTGCCACTCACCGTCAGCTTGATCCCGGAGCTCGGTGCTCGCCGTGGGTTTTTGGAGGCGGTTCGATGGTTTTGTTTTTCCCGGCGGGTGTGTGTTGCGGAGCGAAGGGACCCCCCGCCCGCGGCGACTGCGGATCTGCAAGGAGAAGAGAGAGGCTGCGGCTCAGCCCCGCATCCCCGGCCCCGCCAGGCCCCGCGTATTTATATAAATAATAAAGAGAGAGAGAAAAAAAAATTGCTCCAGGAGGAAGGAAGCTGGGTCAAAATCATTTGCAGGGAACGAGGGAGGGAAAAAAAAAAATTAAAAAAAAAAAAGAGAGGGGGGGGTGGAAAGGGGGGGAGAGGGAAAAAAAAAAAAATAAAAAAACCCCAGAGCGAGCTCCTAGCCTTACTGGAGGGGATCCAGCTGCTAAAAATAGCAAAATCACACTCGAAATTAAATAAGGGCAAACAGGCGAAGGGAGCTCCCAGCGCCGGCGGAGCGGGGGAGGCGGAGCCGGGGCCGCATCACGGCGGGGGCGGCGCGGGGCGGCGCGGCCGGGAGCGATAGGGCCGTTCAAAGCGCTGCGGCGGCGGCGGTTGCGCCCCCGGCCCTGCCTGGCCCACAGTCTCCGGAGGTGGCGATGGAGGGTCCCCTGTGAGGCTGCAAGCGACGCTGGGGAGGATTGAGATAGCCTCGTGTTCCCGCTTTGGGATGCTCCAGGAGTGGTGGTCCCGGTTGGGGTCGTGCCGGGGGGTGACCCCACGATGGGGGGGACACCCGCGGTTTTCCCCTCGCTGTGTTTTGGGTTGGTGTGGGGGGTTTGGTGTCTCCGTGAGGACAATCAGCAGCCCGGCCTGGGCCATGTGCCCACGGTCAAAGCACGATGCTCCTTCTGTTTGCTGCCTCCTCCCCAGGTCAACCCCAATAAAGCTTGTCGTCCCCGTCTGGAGGCACCAGCAGTGGGGGCTCCCTCCCCGGGGCTCCCAGGGCCGCCTGGATCATGCCGTGATATTAATTTTATGTATTACAGCAGCACAAACACAAAAAGGAGAGGCTGGTGTGGGAGCAGGTTCTGCTCGGTGCAGCGGGGCGTGGGGGGCTGGCCCTGCTCACCACGGTGGGGTTTGGGGGGCTCATGAGTGGCCACGAGGCTCTCGTGGGCTTTAAGCATGTGCTGGCCTCTGTCTGCAGTAAAGGGCTTTGTTCAGAATTCCTCTGGTCGGTTTGGGTCAGTCTGGAATTAGCTATCAGCTCTCTGGTGAGGTACCCCAAAAACCCAAGGCCATGCTGTGTCAGGCCAGTCTTTCTAAGATTTATCGAGCATTTGGGGTCTTGCAGTGGTTTTCCTTGATGGGATAGCAAGAAATCCAGAGCTCAGCACCCCGTTGTGTGAAATTTCTGCAAACTCCTGTGAAAAGAACAATCACAAATCTAAAGGAAACTCTTACTTAAGTGCTTTTGACCATCCTGACTCTGAGGGTTGAACTCTGAAGTGAGGATCTGAACTTCAGACTTCTGGCAAGCAGTTTCAGGCTTTAAGTTTCAGGCAAGTTTTTACTAAAAAAAAAAAAAAAAGGAGACCTTTAAAAACATGAAATGTGAAAGTATCGATATCTGCCTGTGCAAAACTGCTCTGGCAGGGAAGGCTTGTGATGCAAAACAAACCAAACCCAGCCAGGCTTGGGGCACTTGTTTCTGCTAATTGTTATTTGGATTTTTCAAATCCCCTGCAAATTCCCCTGCCTCAAACACAATCGGAGCAGTGTCCCCTTTCTGACAAATAAAAAATGAAAGCAAAGAGGAGGGGGGGGAGAACCCTCCTGCAAGAGAGTTCCTGTTCCCAAACACCTGCAGGAAGAGCAGGCACACCGCGTGCAGCTCCTGACCAAACTCTGCTGAGTCTCCCCCATCTCAGGGCCTTATATCCACCAAGGGGCTGTTTGCAGACCCAAACTACCCTTTTTTTTTTTTTTTTTTTTTGGCTAAAATTAGCGTTTCCCCAGCTGCAGGCAGCCCTGCCTGGGTTTGGACATGCCAGGGGGCCTTTTACCCCAACGCTGCTGCTCAGGCTTCCTCCTTCACCGTGAGCCCAAAGAGGAACTTGGTTTGTGTCCTGGCAGAGGCTCGTTGTTATTAATATCCCTCGTTATTTACTGTGCAGCGCTGGTGAATGGCAGCAGCCCGACTCCTGCAAACCACCGGGGCTGCTCTGCTTTAATCCCTCCAAATTTTGGCAGTTCCCCACTCTCTGAGCCCACGCTGGAGCCTCCCCACACCGGGGTCACCCGTGGGGTGAGCACTTGTTCTTAAAAGAAAAGTCGTGCTGCAGTGGTGGCCCGGAACTGGAGAGAGGAGGGGAGATGGCCCAGCAGCCAGGTACAGGCACAGGGCCACGTGCAAGGAGGGGAAAACAGGGAAAAAAAAAACCGGGCTGGAGCAGAGCCCGAGGCTGGGCCCAGGGCTGAAGTCCGGGAAGAACATTTTCACTTTTGTTTCTGCGGTCTGCAGCTCGTGGCCGAGTGGGTTTGGGGGCAGGACTGGGCAAGCTCCCCCCTCCTGCGGTGGAGTTGCGCAGCCAGAGAAGAAGCTGAAAATGGCTGAAAACGGGGAAACAAATGATTTATTATCCACCACCCCCATCGGCAGCTGAGGCCGACGCGGGGCAGCCTGTGCCGTGCCGGGCTGGAGCCGCACGGAGCCCGTGCAGCCCCGGTGTCCCGGAGGAACCGGGAATGCTCCGGGGCTGGAGCAGGGATGTCCCGGTGCGGGGGTTCGCAGGGCTGGCCGGCCATGCGGGAGCACAGGGACATGGCCTTTGTTTCCCCTCCCGGCTTTGTTTCCCCGATGGCCCCATTGATGAAGCCCCATGTGGCCAAACAGCCCCGGACCCACCCCAAAACAGGTCTGGTAATTTGATTAAATGGCTCCTTCCTCCTTCTCACCCCATGGAGCAGATTTAAGTTCTCACCAGGGCGGCGGTTTTCCCGCAGCCCCATTCTGGGGACACATTCCTTAAATCACCTGATAAGTCGCAGGCTTAGTGCCGCCCATTTGAGCCCGGGGTTTGCAGGAAGGAGCCCCAGGCCATCGCCGTGGGGTGGACGAGCTGCGAATGGGGGCTGCACACATGAATTATTTCGTATCTCGATTTATTTAGCCAGTATTTCATGCCCGAGAGGAAACCTGATGGAGGAACGGGTGCCCCATTGCTTGCGAAAAGCTGCAGCTTTGGAAAGTGCCCTGAAAAAAAGGATCCTTGAAATCACCCCGAGCTCCTTGGGCCCCTCAGAACCGCAGGCGCTGATCGGTTGTCCCCGGAAAGCATCCAGGGGGTGACATGGGGCAGCGGGGGGTGGCCCAAAGTGGCACACATCTTATCCTGCCCCGCGGCCTGGCACTGCCACCGAGCCCAGCAAAGCTCCGTTTGGGATTTGGGCGCCTAATTCCCTGCTAATTTCCCTGGGAAAGGGGAAACCCGATCCTCTGAGCCAGCTCAGGTTGTTGGGTGACTTGCAGAGGGCCACCTGGCTAATTACGGGCGGGAGTGTTTGTCACCTCCCGAGCCCTCTGGAACAGCAGTTAATGGGGCGTGCCGGGGGCTGGATCCCCGACTCCGGGTCTGGGCATTCAGAGGAGAATTTGGCGGCGGTGGGAGGCAGGAGGACGATTTGGAGGTGCTCCCTGCCCTGGGCTCTGGGGTGCTGCTTGGGGCTGCATTAAATCCAGCCCCCGCACAGGGAAATGCACATAAATAACTCCCTGTACCCTGATGATCCCGAGACAGCACAGGCTGATCCATGGCGGCCGCAGGGCGAGCAGGATCAGCCGGTGGGGCTGGAAAGCAGCTCAGGCTCAGCCACCCCTCACCTGCACGTCGTGACCTGTGCGGACATGTCCCTGCCCGTCACCCCCACTCGGTGCCAGCAGCGGCTGGTTTAGTGCCACTCCCGCCCTCTGCGATGGAGAGGATGCATTTTGGGTGCTGCTGCTGGTGAGACGGGCAAGGAGCCGTGTCTGGGGTGCTGTGGCTTGGGCACTCTGTGCTGGAGCATCCCACGAGTTTTGGGGAGCTGCTCGGGCCCCCTGGTGCTCCTGAGACGCCGGCTGTGTCACCTCCTGGGCCTGGGGTGGCCGCTGGCTCACGCAGAGAGCGGGATGCTCCGGGGCTGCAGCCATCGCCGCGCGGCTGCACAATGGCCTTTTGTCTGCGGGGCTGCCCCGGGAACATCCCGCCATCCCAGTTTCCCAGTAACATGAAACCTCCTCGGGGCTGCCTGCCGGGAGCACAAAGCCTGGGGCTGCTGCGGGGGGCAGCCCTGGCCCCGTTCCAGACTCCCCCCACTACAATTTCGGCACATGAGCCCCGGCGCTCGGCTGGGTGGGGGGACGCTGCCAGCCCAGCCGGGGTCCCCGCAGGGCGGGAAGGAGGTGGCAGGAATCAGGGAACACCAGGAATGGAGCCGTGTGCCGACCTCTCCGTGCAAGGATGCTGCTAACCCATGCTGGGGGTGGTGGCACCTCCGGTGTCCCCACGCAGGGAATGTGCCAGGGGGTGCAAAAAAATCCCTGCGGGCGCTTCTTGGAGCCCCTTCCCCTGTGCTCCGGCTTGGGGAGGAGGGCGGGAAGGGAAGGGCTGAGGAGGAGCCGCTGTAAATCATTAACAGGGCCGCGGTGGAGGGGAATGCGAGGGGTCATTAATCGAGGGCTCTCTGGCGGGCTCGCAGTGGGGTTGGGCCGCCTGGTATTTTTTTTTTTTTTTTAAATCAAGGTATTTTATTGCACATCGAATGTGAGCAGGGCCGGGAAGGCGGTGGTGGCTGCCGGCAGGATCCGAGGAGGGGCGGGGGGATGCACTGCAAGGCGCTGGCAGGGGGCTGGAGGACAAGGGAGACAGGACATGCTTTTCCTGCTTTTCCCTGCCTTTCTCCATGGCCTGGAGTCTCTCCCTGTGATAGAGAAGGAGCCCCCCACTCCCTGGCCAGCTGCGAGTTCACTGTGGCAAAGGGGATCCACCAAAGGGGCTGCTCCTTATCGGAGCAGCTCCAAGAAAACACTTTTCCCAGCCAAATTCCTTGACACTTTCCCGTTTACTCAGCTCCGGTTGGAAAAGGAATGGAAGACCGGGGGACTTCCCTCGGTGCCGGTGACTCAGGTGCTGGTCACCGGGGTGACTCAGCCGCTGGCAGAGTCCCGGCTCCGGAGGCACAGGGGGCCCGGGGTGACACAGAGGCAGGAGAAGGGGAATGGGAATGGGAACGGGAGGCGATTCCGGAGGTGACGGGACGGGGAATGGGGCCAAGCTGGCTGCTGGTGAAAGGGAAGGAGCAGGAGCCGGAGTGGCCACGCTCCCGTCCCCTGCATGGCCTGGGGGTTTGACCGAAGGGCTTTGGGAGGAGATGGCTCAGGGCGGGCAGAGGGTCACCACTGAATGACCCGAGGAGGCAGGGCAGGGCGAGATGGAGCGTCCTGGGATGGAACCGCCAGGTTTTCCTGCGGGGAACGCGCTCCCGCGTAAACCAGAATCGCAGAATTATGGAATAATTTAGCCTGGAAAAGCCAACGCTGCGGTTTACTGCTGCCACCTAACGGGGAGAGGCTCCGGCTGTGGAGCGGGATGGAGGGAAGGCTCCGCATCCTCCCCCCGCCCGTGCCTGGATCAGTCCCAGCATCCCTCACCAGCGGCAGAACGATGCTGGCGTGGGCTGGGGGCAAAGTGGGGCCGGGCAGGGTTGAGGCGTGTTCCCGTTTTCCCCCTGGCAGTGCCCGTGAGGAGATGCTTGGTCTCCTGGGGAGGGACATTCGGGAGTGTTGGTGACCCGGCTGCGGGGCTGGGCTCTCCACGTGCTGCTCGCTTTGTCCCCAGACCTCAGGGACAGCGGGTTTGTCCCTATCAGAGGACCCTGAGGCCCCTGCGGTGCGGCTCCGCCGTTCCCGAGGAATGTGACACCCGGCCCGGCCGGGATTAGGGCCGGCTATAACGGGCCGGGGGTCACCGCTCCTCCCGGCTCCGGTTACTCCGTGCCACCGGCTCATCTTACAAATGACAGGGACAGGCTGGCAGCGGGGCTGTGGGGACACCAAGGGGCTCAGGGGCTGGGAGGGCTGGAAAGCACCATGGGGCTGAGCACCCCAGCCCTCCGTATCCCCAAACCCACGGCGAGGGGAGGAGAGCAGGCTGTGGTTATCCCCAAGGAAAAGCACCTTCACTGAGAGGGCGGGATGTTACTTATGTGCACTAGTACCCCCCAACCCACCATGAGAGCGGCCGGGTGGGAGTTTGCCAGGCTGTCAGCCACCCTCCCAGCCGGCTCCGGGCCCGGGGAGCGGCTCCCTTGGCAACTGCTGCTCGGTGTGTAGGAGCGGAGGCGCACGCCCGGCTCCCCCCGACGGCAGCGTCACGACACGGCGGGCGCGGGCTGGGGGGCGGCTCCCCGTCACTCGGAGCTGGGGGAGGACAGCGCTGTTCCCATCCCTGACGAGCGGTCCCAGAGGCTCTGCGGGGTGGGACGGAACTCCCCCGAACGAGCCCACCCCGGCACCCACACGTCGCCCTGAAATAGAAGGATGTGGCTCCTTGGAGGGGCTCTGCTCCCCAGCAGCAGTGGAAGGGGTTTGGGGTGCATCGGCTGGAGCAGGGATGTGCCCTGGAGATTTCGGGGAGGGTCCTGAGGGGGTTGTGGAGGTGTAAGCTGTGTTTCACTCGAGGTGATGGGAGGCCGATGCACAGATGTTTGCTCGGGCTGTGCCACACCTTTGCGCGTGGGGCAGGAGGGGACAGTCCCCACCGCTGCCGTGTGTGTGTGTGTGGAGTTAGGACAACGATTGCTCCAGACACTTTTTCCCCATGCCCCGGGCCGCAGGGATCGCCAGGGCAGGGTCCATTCGGCTGCACGGCTGCAGTGAGCGCGGCCTCCACGGGAAGGCACTGCCGGCCTTCGCTGGAGATGCTGAGCCCGGCTCTGGGACCCGGGCGCCGGCGCAGGAGCCTGGGCTGGGGTCTGCGGCAGCCGGGGGGTCCCCGGGGCTGGCAGCTCCTGCGGGACCTGGCCCTGGCCGAGGCTGGCTCCCATTCCTGGCTGCAATATTGCTCCAGAGTGTGTTTCACCACCACCCCCCTCCCCTCAAACATCTCCCAAACTCCCAAACTGCTGAGCCCCCCTTCCCTCAAACATCCCCCAGAGCTCTGCTGGGGTCCTGTGCCCCTGGGACCACAGCCCCCTCCTCTCCTTCCCCACCGCTGAGCCCCCTGGAAGATGAGTGATGCATTCACTCCATCTCCCCGTTGTCCCAAGGGATATGGATTTGTTGGGCTGTGCTATGACCAGTGCACAGGAGAACCTCTGGAACCCTTTGCCTGGGGCTCAGGGAGCTGAGGGAGAGAGAAAAGGCAAGGAAAAAAATCGTAATAATAAAGGTTTTGAACACTGTGCAGTGAAATGGGGCTGAAGCTTCTGCTGGGCTCTGCAAAAGCAGGGAAATCGGAAGGAGCTCCGAATGGATTGATAACATCCAAATGCGGAGCAGAAAGGAGCTGGGGGGACTGGAGTGGTTTGGGGGGTGGCTGGTGGCAGGTGCCTGAGCCTGTGGTGTGTGAGGGGTGATGGATGTGACTGGGATGGGTCTGGACGGGATCCAGGCTGGTGCTGGGGGAGCTGCTCCCCCCTGGGACGATTCTGCTGGCGCAGAGATGCAGCCACGAGGACGGGGAACCCCTTGGGATGTCACTGCAGAGAGCGGGATCCTTCCTCCCTCTCCCTAAACCCTTCTGGGACTTTTCCAAAAGCCACTTTGTGGCACGGGGTGGGGTCCCACCGGCCCCTCCCAGCACAGCCCCTCGCTGTGGCACCCGATCGATGACCAACATAATTACTCCTGCAAAGGCAAATCCGTGCTGGCCTCGGCTGCTTGGTTGCACTCCAAGGAAGACAGTGTTTCCTTGCAAGGATGAGGCCATGAATATTTTATGTCCGAGGAGGATATTTCTTTCAGGAGGTTGTTGCATGAATTATGGAGAAGTTGGGAGGAGAAGACGGGTGCTGCTGGCCGGGGTCGGCTCCGAGCTGGAGGCACCGCTGGGTTTTACCTCGGGTTCCTTTCCCCGGGTGCTGGGGAAGGTGTGCCCCTCACTGCCCAGCACAGCAGCCAGCAGGGCGAGCTGCAGCAGCCTCTGCTGCAAACCCATCGCACTCTGGGGCAGTTTGTGTTCTCCAGCAGAGCAGGTTGGTGTGCGCAGGGTGAGCGGGGCACTTTTGGGTTGGATGTGGGCTGGGTGCTCAGTCTTGGAGGTGTGTGAGGGGGGTACAGCAGCTTCTCTGGGCACCTGGAGGGGACAAGCAAGGGATGGAGTCCTTCCCTGCTTTCCCCCACCTCCTTGTGCCTGGATAGGTGCTTGAGATGCTGGTGCTGGGCCCAGCCAGCATCCCGAGGCTTTCCAGCAGCAGTCCCTCACCAGGGCTGCTCTCCTGTCCCCTTTGCCCTGTCCCCTGCCCTGTCCTGCATCCCAGGTGCCGCTGCCACCTTCCTCCAGCGCTGCTGGTTGGGAAAAACGAGGGGGTTGTCTTTCATGCCATCCCTGCCTTCCGTGTTAGTTAATGTGTAAAGATTTTCCTCTAATTGCCCTGTGGGTGAAGAGGGAGTGTGTGCTGCCTGGCCGTCACAGTTAATTTTACCACCAAATGTTCTCTCTCATTCCCTATTCTCCCCCTTTTTAATTTTTTTTTTTTTTTTTTTTTTTTTTTTTTTTTTTTTTTTTGAGATTTAAAGGAAACATTTCCTGCTGCTCATGATCCCTGTGGGTGGATAAAAAAACCCCTCCTGCACCCAAATGGAAACACAGAGTTGTCTGTCCCTCTTTTCTTGCCCAATGCTGGCTCTGAGGGACAGGGTTGTGCCTTTTGGGATGTTGCAGTGGGGACAGGGGGACATCACTGGGACCCTGGTGCCTCTGAGGGTGCCAGTTTTGGGACAGGTCCTGCTCTTCCTGAAGCATCAGCACGAAAAGCTGCTGATGGTGCAGGCTGAGGGATTTCCAGGAGAACATCGTGCCTCAGCTTTTCATGTTTCTGTATTGTTTAAACCCCAAACCCGGAGGAATCATTGCCCAAAATAACCTCTGGCCACTCAGCACGTCCCTGAGCCTGAGCCCTTTCCTCCTCTTCTACAAAGCAACAGCTTCTAACTGGGATGGGACCAACTCACTGAGTGCATCAGGCCTGGGGGCACAGCCAGCAGCAGCCCTTGGGTTTTCCTGTGAGCAGAGTGGGGTGCAGGCCTGGGCTGCTCCAAGGCTCCCAAATCTTCTGTTCCTTCCCAGCAGCTGCAGGAGGGAGGCAGGACATGGCCCAGAGCATGGAGCCGACAGAACTCCCCGTTTTTGGAGATGCCGGAACCACCCAGGGGCAAAAAGCTTCTTCTTCACTGAGGGCTGAGGCTGGCAGGGTCCATCACTGTGCTGAGCTGTGCTGGCCTCTGCTCTGCTCCTGGGGGTGTCCCCGTGTCCCCCTGGCCGGGCTGGCTGCCTCCTCGCCACCTCTCTCGCCATTAGGTGGAAGTGTTGTAGAGGAGAAGAGCGAAGGTGCTGCCCGACTTCGGGCTCAGGAGTGGTGACAGCCCGGCACGGGGCCTTTGTCCCCGTGTCACGGCAGCAGGGAGGTACAGAGGGGAAGGTTTAGGCTGGATAGACCCCAGAAAGAGGAATAACCCCCCGAGAAGAGGCTCTGAGGCTGCAGCAAGAGGAGGTTTGGGCAGAGAGAGGCATTGCCTCAATGGCAGACCCCAGTGTGCTCCATCCCCTCGTTGCTGCCGTGGGGGAAGCCCAGGAAATGTCCCCCTCGGTGGCCTCAGAGAGGCAGGGCTGGGGCCCTGGTATCACCTGGGGTTTCTCTGGGGGATCCCCTCACATCACCTGGGGGATGTGGCTGCCTGGCAGGACCCTGAGGCTGCAGGAAAACCTCTGGTGGCAGTTTGGCAGCCCCCAAAGTGGCTGAAGGGCTGCCAAGGAGCTGGCACATCTGCAGGAGCCTTCCTCACGAGGAGGAGGAGTTGTCATCACTCTCAGCCCGCAGCCGAATCATCCCTCGTTCATTGCTAATTCCTCCCCCCAAGCCCGGATGGGCTTTTTCTTTCTTTTTCTTTTTTTTTTTTTTTTTTTTTAATTTTTTTTTCCCTGCATTTCTTTAAAATGCAACTTTCCCCATCAAGATCTGTTAGTCATGAGGCGTATAATGAGTTTTATATATATTTAAGTGGTCTGACATTCGGCATCCCATTATCCCCACTCCTGGAGAGAGGCACGGACCCGATGTGTGAATGTCAAGCCCATGCGAGCACAGGCAGTGCCGTTCCTGCTCTCTAAACATCCAGATCTATTACCCACATTCATGTGCTGGGGGTTGTGTGGGAGTCTCTTTCTTCTGGAAAGAAATCCAAGGCTGTCTTTTTTTTTTTTTTTTTTTTTTTTTTTTTTTTTTTTTACCTCCTTGGCCTATTATTTAGGTGTTTTTTTTTTTTTTTTTTTTTTTTTTTTTGGAGGGCCAGAGCTGAATTCTTCTGCTGGTTTTGTTTTGCAGTTTTGTTCATCCCTTCAGTAACTGCCCAGCTCAGGGTGAGCCGATGGCTTTTTGCAAGCAGCTCATGCAATTCCTGCTGGAAAATGTCTGTGGGGGCTGAGCCAGGGTCACCCTGCTCGTTCCCTGCCAACTTCCACAGACACTTTTCCCATCCCCATCCTCTTGCTCAGGCTGGGCTCTGCCTGACGTCAGTGAAAATCTTCCCTTTGCTACAAAATCCCCGAGGAGCAGGACAAAAGTGTCATCACGGCTCTCCTTTCTTTCTTTCTTTTCCTCCTCAAATCCTTCTTCTGCTCTTTTCTTTTCTTCAGACCCGTCCTTTTGTTTCTTCCTGCTCTGCCAGCGCTGGCAGGACCCGTGTTCCCTGTGCTGCTGCTCCTCCCGGCCACGTTTCTCCCTCAGACAATTGGGACACCAGAAAAAACATCCCCAGCCACCCCCCAGCCCTTACCCTGCAAACTTATTTTTTTTCTCTAAACACACACGAAAATAGCTCTTTGCCGGGCCTCCTGCTTTTTAATTGTGTAGATATTACAGCTAATTACAGTTCTATTAATATTTCACTTTGAATTAAAGATTTATTTTCCACACCCTTCTATCCAGGAGGGAATTGAATCCACACCCAAGGCAATTGCAGGCACTGGCAGTGCAGGATGGAAAGGGCCGGGTGTGATTCCTGAGCCTCTCTCTCTTTGACAGGAGTGACCCGTGAGGAGGAAGGAGGAGGTGGTGGCTCGGCCATAAATTATTCATAGCCCTTTTTGCAGAGGCTGAGCCGGAATGTCCAGTCCATAGGATGCGGTTTCGAGTTTTCCTATATTGAAAAAAAAAAAAAATCAAATTGCAAGCAGTTGTGTCTCCTGGATGGCGCTGGGTGGCCTCAGCGGTGGACACGGTGACCTTCCCAGCTGGCTGGGGGCCAGGGCAGCGGGAGGCTGGAGCTGTGCCGGTCTGGGGACAGCTGTGGGGTCAGTGGGGTCGGGGCACCCAGAGCCTCCTGCGTGGATCCTGTGAGGCCAGGAGCTCAGGGAAAAGCTGCTGGGGCCCTGGAGGTGCTGGAGCACCCTGGATGAACAGGAACACGGAGCTGGGAGCTGGCTCAGGCTGTGCCCCAGCCCTGCCCTCGGGACAGGAGAGGCAGCTCAGCTCCTCTGGCTCTGTGCCTGCCGAGGGGGATATCGATCCTGGCGGACTTCTCCGTGTCCATTTGCTGATGGCATGGAACTCTCCTGGAGGATTTGAGCAGCTCTGACCCAGGCACTGAGCAGGAGCCCTCGCAGAGACCTCTGTGGGGTTTGCAGAGCTGCTCTTGGGGTAACCCCACAGGCTCACTGCACCCCTGGAACCATCGGGGTGTCTCCCATCCTACCCACCATCCCCTCAGCCTCCACGCCGTGGCCTTTCCCTTTGTGCCGGGGGAAACATCGGCCTCGGCTGGATTTCCAAATGTTAATTGGGTCCTGACGTTGCCGGTGGTGACACAAGCGCTGGGCTGGTATTTTGGGTTCTGCCTGACGGCTGCAGAGGGGTGTGAGGAGGGGAGACGTGCAGCCCGTGAGGCTCAGAGAGGAGAAGAGAGGCACTGCCAGCTCAGCCATGGTGGGAAGAGCATCCTGCAGATCCCGGGATTCAGGTTACCAAGATTTGCGGGGGGTGTTGGGTTATGATTTTCAGTTGGAGCCAGGGCAGCACTGAGTGAGCAGCTGCCTGAGCAGCTCAGGTGGTGCTTCAGCCAAAATACTCCATAATTTATCCCAAACACCTTCTCCCAAGGGTTTTTTGGGATCTGGGAAGATCAGAGCAGGGTGGCCTGGAGTCCTCGTGACCCCAGGGTGTGAGCAGAGCACCCTTGTTTCTCCTTGAAGGTGAACACGTGTCTTAGAAATCCCCAGGAGCTGAGGGCTTCACCCGATTTGGAGCAGGAACCTTGACCTTAGGGTGCCTCTAAAAGCTACTTTTGGCAAGGGATTTGTGCCTGGCGTATCCTGTGGTGTCCGGAGTCCCCTCAGCCCCGGCTCGGGGCAGGCAGGGGGTCCTGTCCTCCCAGGGGCTTGGTCTTTATGTCCCCACCCCACGGCCCACGGTGCAGATTTCCTTTTCCTCCAATCCCTGGCGTCAGCGCTGCCATGGCTGAGGCTGCTCACACGGGAGGTGCTGGGGCTGTGCCCCCTCTGCCCTGTCCCACCTGAGCAGAGTGACAACGAACACCGCTCTTGTTCCTGCTGTAGACAAAATCACTGCATCAGCCTGGCCGCTCCGCAGGAGACACGCTCTGGGCAGCATCCCGTGAGCGCCTGGATCCACGGGAATATTCCAGTGGCAGGAGGGTGGCTGGGCAGCTTTTCAGGAGATGCATCTCCCTGGGGAGGCCAGAGCTCTTTCAAAGGCGTCGTACTGGAGCTAGGCAATCCCGAGTGCTTCCGCAAAGCCGGCTCCTCTCCAGCCTCCTAACCGGGATTTGGGCGGAAAGGAGCTTTTTCCAAGGGCAACCAGCTCACCCGGGCTGGGATTTCGCTGCTCCAAACGAGCAACACAAGTCACCCCTTAGGGAAGGCGAGGCTGGAATTGTGTGTTTGTGGTCCGCGCCTGCTTGGTTGGTGCTGGGAGGGGGCAGAGAGGCCTCCCCACAGCCAGACCGGGCTTGGTGTGCGCGGATGGGTCCCCCCAGGAGGGGCTGGAGCCGTGGGAGCCCCGAGTGCCCGCTGGTGAGCGCCAGGGTGTGCCCTAATTGCTCCGGTGACCGAGCAATCACCACCGTGTCATTACCGTGATGGATCGCAGCAGTTAATGTGTCAATGGCCATTACCAGGGGGTTGTGTTTTCTCTGGATTAATGAATCGACTCAGCGCGACGGGTTCCTCCGAGCCGCGGGGCCCGGCGAGGGGGATTGATGGGGCAAGCAGGCGAGGCAGGAGCCCAGCTCCGCGGGACGCGGGGTTGGCAGCGTTTAAAGGGAGGAAGAAGAGAAGGGCAGCGGCTTGGGGTGATGAGCATCCTCCCTCGTCGCTGCTTGGGGGAGCTGCTCTCACCTGCGAGAGGGAATTCGAGGATGGCTGTCACTGCAGGGAGCCGGAGACCCTCAGCAGCCTGGCGGGGAGACCCTTCCTCCAGGAGCCGGGGGTGCCTCGGGCCGGGGGTCCCTGCGCTGCGCTAGTGCTTTAAGAGGCTGGCAAAGCCGGCGGCGGGCTTCCCAGCTCCTCTTCATGCAAAACTTCCCCGGCCCCGGCTCTCCTCCTCCTCCTCCTCCTTTTCCCCCTCCTCCTCCCCCTTCTCCACCTCTTCCTCCTCCTCCTCCTCCTCCTCGCCGCGGCTGCGGTGCGCGGAGCGCGGCGGGTCCCGCCCGGCTGCGGCTCGCTCGGCTCCCGGGCCGGCCCGGGGCTGGGGGGGCCGGGGCCGCCCCCGCCGCACGCCGCAGGGCCCCCCCCGGCTGCCCGCGCCCCCGGGGCCGGGGGCAGATCGCGACACCGGGCACCGGGCGGAGACGGGGCCGGCGGCGCCGCCAACTTGGCACTGCCCGCGGGTAAGTGCGGGCGGCGCGGGGGGAGCATCCCCGGGACGTCCGGTGCCCCCGCACCTTCCCCCGGGGCTGGAGTGCCCCCCGCTCCTCCTCCCTGCAGCCTCGCCGCTCCCCTCCCCTCCATAAGGCTCCGGCGATTTTTCCGCTTTTCTTTCTTATTTTTCGGCTGGGGGGGGGGGGGGGCTGCGACAGCGGGGGCTGCAGCCCGGAACCCCCAGCGCTCCCCCCGCGCTCCCACTCATCGCATTATTCATTGTTGGGGGCTGCGGAGCGCTGCCCCCTGCTCGCCCCGCTCTCCCCGCCCGAGGGGCACGGAGGGCACCCTTTGCCCCGGTCCCCAACGTGCCACCTTTGTCCCCAGAGGTGGCCACTGGCCGGCGAGGGCTCCGGGAGGGGAGCCGGGGGGGACTCGTCCGGACGGCGGGGGCTGTCAGGGCTCGGGGCAGGAGGCAGGGGACAGGGGCGGGTGGCCGTGACCGTGGCCGAGCCGCCGGCGGGGGCTGCCCTCGCCTCGCCGCAGCGGGCAGCGCCCGCAGAGCCGCCGCAGGGCAGGGCAGGGGGGACAGGAGAGCGGAGAAGGGCTGAAGGCTGTTCTTTCCCTGCCAGCTCGGAGGGGTTGTGGGGGGTACGACCCTTCCCCGGGGCCAGAGCGATCCCTCGGAGGCGCCCCTGGGCCGGGCAGAGCCCCGCTCCAGCACGGGCTCGCTTCCCTTCCCCGAGCGTTCTCCCGCTCCTCGGCGCTCTCCGGGCGAGCGGATCTGAGGCGTCGGGAGCCGCTGGGGAAGTTGGCAGCCGTGAGAAAAAACAGGAGAACTCTCCCACTGCCTGCCCGGGTGCAGCCCCGCCAGCCCTCCTCCTCCTCCTCCTCCTCCTCCTCCTCCCCTCGGTGTGATGAGTTTGCCGTGCTCTGCCAGCCGGGTGATTTTCCGTGGGCTGCTCCGGCGCTGGGGGATGCCCGCTGCCTTCGGCGGCGGCTGCGACGGAGAGGCTGCGGGTGAGTCACTGCCTTTGCCATCGCCATCGCGCTGCAGGTGACCTGTGGCTCGGGGCCCGGCGCGGGTGGCACGAGGCAGGGCTGGCGGTCACCGCAGGAAGCCACCGTGTGTCCCGGGCAGGGCTCGGGGAGGGACGGAGGGATGGAAGGATGAAGGGAAGGAGCGGAGCTGATCTGTTGAATGCAGCGAGGAGCTCGGGGAAAACGCCAAGAGAAGTGCCAAAAGAACAAGCTCGTTTCCTTTGGCTGCCTTGGCGCCCTGTAAGCAGCGTTTATCCGCACCAGGCAGCGGGGGATGATGCGCTGCGGGATGTGCTGGGCAAGGCTGCGGCGGGGGAAGAGCTGGGACAAGACCCTTTTTCCCTGTGACCTGCCACCTCTGAGCCGGCAGGCTCGGTCCGATGGGATGTGCAGAGATCCCGCCTGATTTTGGCCAGCCTGGCCACGCCGGAGGGGCAGTGCCGGGGGCCCTGGTGAGGGTGGTCCCTCTCTGTGATGGCAGAGGGTCCCCACGGGCAGCGGTGGCTCCAGCTGCCCCGGGCTGGGGGGTACAGGCAAAGCCCTTTAGAGGATGGCGTCAGGCGCCGGGTTAGGGGTGCTGAGCTACACCCCGAGGTGTCGGAGCAGCGTCAAGGGGATTTTCCTGTGGGAATCCGAGCTCGAGTGGAGCCATGGCCTGGCCCCACATCCCAGGGGCCGGCATCGCCCTGCGGAGGAGCCGAACGGCTCCCCGAAAAAGCATCACGTGCTTCAACTTTGGCATCAGGCAGGAGGAGGATGGATTTGTCAGCTCAGCCACCCCCTTCCAGCTCTTCCCAGAAAGGCAGCGGGCTTGAAGAAGTGGCAGGTCCTAATTATAACATCCGTGAACCCGCGCCCGCCGCCTTCCCCGGCTCCGCGCCCGCTGCGGGCACCGGCTCTTCCTCCGGGGCGCCGCGTCTCACCGAGGGTTTTCCTCCCTGCAGACCCCTGGATGGCCCCGCACCGAGCCCTGCTCAGGATGGGGGGCTCTGGAGCCACGGCCGGGGGGGTGTGGGCAGGGGCTGGCACTGCCACACCGCAGTGTCGGGGCGTGGGTGTGATGGGGAGCGGGGACAGCGGGCGCCGCCGGGCGCTGCCGGCAGTCAGGCCGCGCTCTCGCTGGGAGCCAGCCCCGTCCCAAATTGCGGATGGCGATAAAAAATTAATTGCGGGATTCTGCTGCACGTGGCGGGAGCGGGGACGAGCGGAGGCTCCTTCCCTCCTTTCCAGCCGCTCCCGCTGGAGCTGCCGGCGGAGACGTCGCGCCGCCTGCCCGCAAGGTGAGCTGCTGTTCTCTCTCCGCTTGCTCCGGGGCTGGATCCTGCTCGCCTTCCCCCCCTGCCGCACCATCCCATCCTTCAAAGTGAGGGATTAGCCCTGACCCGCTTGGCAGCGGCAGGGAGGCGGAAGGAGAGGGTTTGCTGCAGCTAAGGACATATATAAATACGGTGTGATAAATATTCCCTTGGATCTCGTCTGTGCCCTACGGGAGCACTTCTGTTCGGACTTCAGCATCCTTCAGGAGATGCTCCAGGGCGCTCGTGTGGGTGGTCGTACCCAGCTTTTCCCCACCAGGTGCTGGCAGGACCTGGTTGCAGAGAGGACGAGTTTGCCCCTCGGTGATGGGCTCGGGCTTGTGTGAGTGTTGTGATACCGGTTCATGCATCCACCGAGGGGTTGCTGGGGCAGGGGCTGTGTCTTGGAGCTCACTGGGGGCATTTGGGTGGCACAATTTGGGGTCTCTGCTCTCTGCTGCCTGCTGAGCCGTGGCCTCGCTTCTCCGAGCGAACGCAGGGGGACTGGACCTGAATACTTAAGGTTTTGCCTGTCGGGAGAGAACTTAGCCTGGCGTCCCCTCCCTCTGTCCACTTCTCCATTCTGCTCTACTTCATCGAGCTTTCGCAATTAAAAAGACCAGGAGCCAAGCGAAGTCCCCTGTAGCTGCTTGCAGGCGGGAAGAGTGAGTGTACACTAATTGGGATATTGTGCTGCCTGCTGGCTGGCCCTGCTTGCTGGAGGAAGAGCAGGTGGGGAAAGAAACAGCCTTGATTTTCAAAAAGATGCTGTGGAGCTGGTAGGAGCCAACATGGCTCAAGCTGGCACAGTCCTCCCGTGCCAGGGCTGGGCTGGGGTCTCTGGTGCTGGTGGAGCTGGGGATGGGGACACGCAGGTGAGTGCTGGGTGCTCTCGGCTGGTCATTGCAGCATCTCCTGGGCTGTGTCACCAGCTCAGCCTCTGACGGGTTTAATGAGCCCCAGAAAATGCTCTGGCTTTGAACTGGGAGATGACGGATCCTGCAGCAGGCAGAGCTCTGGGGACTGGGGTCTGTCCGGGGTGTGTGTCACCACAGCCCAGCCCGGGCAGTGCTCGCAGGGATGTGCAGGAGGAGCTGTGGGAAGGAGCCACAGAGGTGATGCCTGGGGTGGCCGGCTGCTCCTCCGGGCGGTGGAGAGGGTTTTGCAGCAGGGGATCTCTGTGATGTGGGGGAATTTTTAATCAGAGTTTGATTTCATGGAATCACAGAATGGTTCTGGTTGGGAGGGACCTTAATGCTCAGCCAGTTCTAGCCCCTGCCATGGGCAGGGACACTTTTCACTAGACCAGGTCGCCCCAAGACGGGCTCGTCTGCCCAGTTGAGCCCTCTCCTGTTCCTTCCACGGCCCTCCGTGGCTGGCCATGCCGGTGGCCCGATGGCCACCACTAGAGGGGGGCAGGATGCCACCGTGCTGCCAGCCCCATGTCCGGGCTGCGGGGACCCGCAGGGCTCAGCCCGTCCTGGGGCAGCGGCACCCAGCACCGGCTCCCTCGGCCCTGCTCAGCCCACCCTGGCTCGGGCAGGGGATGACCCACCCCGGGGCTCTGGAGATCTCGGTTTGGTTGGTACTTGTGCCACTTCCCAGCTCGGGATGGGGCTGCGGCAGAGCCGGGATGAGGGCGATGGGAGGGCTCCGTCCTCAGCGGCGCCGCGCTGGTGGAAGTAGGAGAAAGCAGAATTGCTCCTTCCTTCGGGGCTGGGTAAGCACCACGCTGAGTGATGGTCCCACCCTCGTGGTGCCCCTGTGGAGCCGTGCAGGTGGAGCGGGAGGGCGGCTGTGACCCCTCGCTGCCCGGGTTCCCTGCTCCATGAGCACCTGCTGTAGGCAGGTGTCTTCTTCCAGATGTGCACCTCCCTCCAGATGTGCCCCTGGTGGATGGAGCAGCTGCTTTGGGGAGGCTCGATGGAAGCAAAGTCTGGGCTGTGTGGAAGCAGTGACTTGTGTGTGGCTGAGGGCGTGCTGGGGGCAGGTGGAGGGGACAGGGGTGCTCATCTGTCACCCCTTCCTGGGCCGTTTGCAGCAGGGGCTCATCGGGTAACTCCGGCTCCCTCTCCCCCGATGATTCCGTGAGGGATCCGAACCAGCTCCCTCCTCCTCCTCCTCCTCTCCCCATTATTTGCGCTTTCTTCTTGCCTGCCGTGATATTTTTACCTTCAGTTCGTTCAGATTATATGATCAAAGGAGCCACAAAGGGGAGAGAACAGAGAGGGAAAAAGCTTAAAAGAAGAAAGGGAAAGGCAGTGGGCTCTGGGGGCACTGCCAGCTCTGCGGGAGCTGCCGTGGGCTCTGAGGGTTTTCCTGGGAGCGGGTCCGTGGTGTGAGCATCCCACCTTTGATGGGCAGAAATGTTGCAGCTCCAGGGATGAGGGTGGGAGAGGTGACCTGCTTTTGGCTGGTGCGGGGCTGTGAAGGCGGCTGTGGTGTCTGAGCATCCCTTCATCTCCCCATCCTCCTCCTCCTCCCCAGCACGGGCAGAGCCTGACCCGCTCCCAGGCCGTG
Organism: Sylvia atricapilla; assembly: GCF_009819655.1. NCBI lineage: Eukaryota > Metazoa > Chordata > Aves > Passeriformes > Sylviidae > Sylvia > Sylvia atricapilla. The sequence continues at coordinate 3,213,472 of NC_089164.1, read as the reverse complement.
CCAGGAGCCACATTCCCCTGCTCCGTGCCCACTGCTGATGTGTGGGGTGGTGCTTGCAGAGGGGACAGGACCATGCAGAGGGCTGATCCTTGTCCCTGATCCCCATCCAGGGGCTCTCCCGGCAGGCTGGGGCGGGGGTTTTGCTGCAGCATTCCCAACCTCCTGCCTTTGGAAGCACAGAGCTGGGCACCGGGTAATTCTGGTTCCTTAAAAGCCCCGGCTGTCAGAATCGCTTTGGAGATGGGCCTTCAAGCGGCTGCGGCGGGCGGGGAGGTGCATAATTTATGGAGGTGAGTTGAAGCCAGGGTCCTCCTGGCTGGGATGGCTGCGGAGCGGGAGCACCCTCGGGACTGGTGAGGGTCTGTCCCCCAGCCGTGAGCTTGGGTGCCAGCTCTGGGCTTGAGCTGAGATTAATTTAAGCTGTTTCCTTGGTCTCACTGTTGCTGCCCGTCCTGCCTGGGGAATGCATTTGCCTGCTCAGCTCGGCGCTGCTTTTGGTGCCTGCATTAATCATGCACTGCCCTCAGCATCCATCAGCGGCTGCTGGGAGACGGCGGGGATGGGCATGAGGCAGAACCTGCCTCGGGGGGAAACTGAGGCAGGGGCTGTGCTGCTGGGGAGGGGGCAGCTCAGGTGCTGTCGATATCTGCTGCTGGAAGCCGTCAATAATGGATGCAGATGCTGGTTCAGGAATCAGTGGCCTGAAGGGAGAGTGGCAGGAGTGCAGTGCTTTGGGTTGGATCCGGAGCGCTGGGTTTTGGCAGTGCCTGGCTCTAGCTGAGGATGCAGACCTCAGTTTGTGGGGCTCAGGACAAGTGGGCTTGTGGAAGGTGACTGAAAAACCTGTTGGGAAAAAGTAGGGGTGTTTTAGGATGGGCAGGGAGTAGGGCTGGGGGATGTGTATGGGGTTTGCCTCACTCTGAGTCTTGAGACTTGTCCCACCCTCACAGATCCCTTCAAGATGGACAGGTTGGGACAGGGTCTCAGGCCCCCTCTGAGCTGGTCACTAACCTGTCCTGCTCTGTGGGGCAGTGTCCTCGTGGCCTTGACCAGTCCCTCTGCCCAGATGCAATTCGGGCTAAGCCAAAACCCCTGGCACGAATCAAAGACCCGGCGAATCCCAAATCTATTTTTTGCAATAACCCCTGGTGCTAATTTCCGCCAGCTCCCTGATGAAAGCCCAGAATAGCCGATGTCCTCTTCCTGCTCCTGCCTAATTTTCTCTCTCCCCTTTCCCCCTGTCCCTCCAAGGTCTCCGGAGGAAGGACCCGAAGCTTTGCGTGGGCTCGTGTCTCTGCCGCCGTCTCTCCTCCCTGGTGTAGCCATGCAGCCCCCGGCACCCTCCTGCATCCCGACGTCCCGCTGCTCCCCCGGGGCCGGCAGAGCCGCCGGGAGCCGCTGACGGTGCCGGGGCAGGATCCCTCCGGAGCCATGCCGCCCGCCCGGCCCAGCCCGGCCCCGTGACCGCCGCGTTCCCGGCCCGAGCTCTGCCCCAGCACGGCGTTGGCGATGAGCGGGGCTCACTTTTGCATGGAGCGTTTGTCCTTCTGCCTCCTCCTGAGTGCCTGGAGCTGGGGGTGGGCGCCCGGGGGTGCTGCCAAGCCCAAAGGCCAGGGCTACCCGCACATGAACTCCATCCGCATCGACGGCGACATCACGCTCGGGGGGCTCTTCCCCGTGCACGGCCGGGGCGCCGAGGGCAAAGCCTGCGGGGAGCTGAAGAAGGAGAAGGGCATCCATCGCCTGGAGGCCATGCTCTTCGCCCTGGACCGCATCAACAACGACCCCGACCTGCTGCCCAACATCACGCTGGGCGCCCGCATCCTGGACACGTGCTCGAGGGACACGCACGCCCTGGAGCAGTCGCTGACCTTCGTGCAGGCCCTCATCGAGAAGGACAGCACCGAGGTGCGCTGTGTCAGCGGTGGGCCACCCATCATCACCAAGCCCGAGAGGGTGGTTGGCGTCATCGGCGCCTCGGGCAGCTCCGTGTCCATCATGGTGGCCAACATCCTGCGGCTCTTCAAGGTAGGGCTTGGCCAGGTGAAGAGAATGCCTGGGCAAAACCTGTTTTGGCAGGCTTTTCCCACAAGTGCCTCTTCCTCCACAGCTGGGGGGAGGCAGAGCCTGGGTTGTTAAAATGCTTCTCCTGCCTCCCCCAGGTCCCCGGGGATCCCTTCCTCCAGCCCCCTCCAGTGACGACACTCGGAGCAGGAGGGGTTTTGTCTCATCTCCCCCGGCTTCGTGGAGCTGCTGCTCCCATCCCATGGTGGGGGCTGGATGTGGGGTGGGCTGAGGGTGGGTTTGGTGCCGGTTCTGGGGGACACTCCCTCAGGAATGGGGGTTGTACCCCAAAATGTAAGTGCCGCCTGAGCCAGGCCGCCACAGGGCTGGAGGCAGTGATGGCCGATGTCAGGGGACAGCTGGAGCTGCTCTGCTCCTGCCTGGGGGACATGAGCCAGGCTGGGGACACTTGTCCTGTGCCACCAAGCCCAGGGGTGCCCAGGCTGTGGTGGGATGAGTAGAGCTCTCCCTCCTGCTCCGTGCCAGCTGCAGGAATGCTGAGGAGTTGATAATTCCTTTCCTCCTCGCTGTACATTTATTTATCCACAACCACATCCCTGGGCTGCAGAGTGTGTGAACGAGAGTCCCTCTGCAGAAATGAGGGAGAAATATAAATATTCTGCATTTCCAGTGGCAATGGGGTCTCATCCCATCTTGACTTTCTCCCAGCACCCTGAAACTCCCGTGTTCTGCAGGGTTGGGGCTGTTTCCCCCTCTCTCTTCCCCTCCTCTTCCTCTGCCAGCCCAGTGTGCTGAGAGCCGGGTGCCCTCCTGGGAGGGCTGGGAGCTCTTAGTGAAGATGGAAAAACCAGATTGCTGATGGAGTTTGATTTTTCTGGGTCCCCTTTTTTTAAAAAAAAACACACCAAAAAAACGTGTTAATGTTCTAGGTGACGAGTGAGAGGGCTATTCAATAATTAAAATAATATAAATTAGAGGGAGTGGGAGGAACTTAAAAGCTATTTGCCAAGACAAAAAAGATTGAATACTAGCTCTGGAGAGGAGGAGGGAGGCTGGCAGTGGGGAAGGAGGCAGGAGAGTGACAGTCAGAATAGTCGGGGGCAACTTAAGTTTTTCTAGGGTGGTTTTCTTTTTTTTCTCCTGTCACCCTTCTCTTCCAGTTTTGGTCCTTGGGCAAAGAGCTGTACCTGTGCAGAAGGATGTCCCTGAACTCAGGTGCAGCCCTGAGGCAGGCACTGGTGCTGCTGCTGGTGCATCCTGAGCCCCAGGAACTTCAATCCAGAGCTGATCCCAACCCAAGGGAGCAGGGAGAAATGCAAGTGGGGAGGATGAGCAGGTAGAGGATGCAGACCTCAAAATCCCTTGGGAGAGGAGAATAAGGAAAATCTCATCCTTTCCTAGACAGCAGTGAATCCCAATAGGGGGGTTGGTGCCCTCCTCAGCGGTGCCAGCACAGGAACACCATTCCCATGGGATTGGGATCTTGTCCCACCTGTCCGGGCACAGCCATTCCTGCAGCAGGCAGGAGCTGGGGCTTTGGGGGCTCTGGAGACTCTTCCCCCCGCCACAACCCGAGTGCTGCTGCTGCTCTTTGTTATTCAAACACTGCTTTTATGGCAGGAACATGCTTAAAATGAGAATAAGGCGACTTCCATTTCACACCGCCGCTGACCTTTAAGCGTGGGTGACTCTGCTCCGAGGTTCAGCAAAGCGTTGGCTGCCTCGGGCACAGGCAGCTGCCTCTGCCCATTCCCTGGGGCACGGCACTTGCTGGAGCTCTGCTCCCGCTTGGCCCCGGGTTGCTGTGTCACTCCTGTCCCCTCTGGTGCTCCCCCAGCACGGGGAAGCTGGTGGGGAGTGCTGGGACATGGGGACCTTCTCTGCGGGCTGTTCCTAGTGCCCTCTGAGTGCTCTGCTCTCTGAAGCGCTCAAGGGGTTCTTGGGGAGGGCTCCAGCAACATCTGGGAGGGCTCCAGCAACATCTGGGAGGGCTCCAGCAACATCTGGGAGGGCTCCAGAACATCTGGGAGGGCTCCAGCACATCTGGGAGGGCTCCAGCATATCCAGCGAGCAGCACGGAGTGAATTAGAGTCCACACAAGTCCTGCAGAGCCCTGGCTGGGATGGGAGCACAGCAGCCCTCCGGTTTTTCCCCCTTCTCTCCTGTGACCAGGAGCACACTGCAGGTGGCTGTTGCTGTCTCAGAATGATGCTCTGCCTGCTGTGGTGTCCTTGTCCCATCCCACACTCCCTCCTGTGCACCTCTCCCTGCTCCATCCCCTGCACAGCCCCCAGCTCTTCCTGCTAGGCCGGCCTTGCTCCTCCCTGCCGGGGCTTTTGTCGTTCCTGCACTACATAAATAAATAACAGGTCCTTCGTTAGCTGCCGCCTTCTAATTAAAGCTGTTCATCAGTAGAACAACTTGCAGATGCGGCATCCTCTGTCCAAGCCGGTTTTATCACTCCTCGTCGCTCTGCCTGCAGAAAATCCTTTCCCCAAATCCACGCTCTGGGCTCCGTGTGATAGCATCTCTGTGGCGTCACTGCCAGGGCGCTCTGGCACATTCCAGCTCCTTCCCATGCCTTGCTGCTGCCTCTCCAGCCCCAGCTCTGCCCACGGGCTCCTCAGCCACCACAGCGGTGATGGTGCCAGGGAAACCAGGCTGTCCTCCTGCAAATGGGATCCCCTAAAAGCCGCTTTGGGGTCCGCGGTGTATTTTTCCTCCCGACCCAGAAAGAGCTGTGACAAGGTGGAGCCCTCAGTGTGGGGCGAGCAGCCAGGGGATGGGTTTGACACGTGCCAGGCGCTTTGAGGAGATTGTTTCCTCCGTGGCAGCGAGTGCGGCCGCTCTCCGCAGCGCCGGGCTGTGTTGTACAACATGAATAATTCACCTGAGGACGGCGCTGCCCGCGCTGCAGCCCGGCTCTCGGCACCTGCAGGCCCACGAGGCTGCGCTGCCTGGGGCTGGTGGGTGCACAGCTGGGTCAGGCCCTGGTTCTGAGCCCCTCCTGGCAGTGCTGAGCCCCCCTGCCCGTGTGGGGCTGTGGGGGCAATGGGGTGCAGCGATTCAGGACACGCTTCCCCACTTAGCGGGTGAATAACCTTCACCGAGGGGACGCTCTGATTAATCACCCGCTGCTGCCACTTCACTTCCTTGCCCTTCTCCAGGCTTATTGAAACGAATTGCAGCTGCCTGGGCTCCCCTGGGCTGCCCCCAGCCCTGAGGGGTCTCTGGCCTCATTGAGGAAGAGTGGGATGGGTAGTGGGAAGTCTGGCAAGGATCACAGACAGCATCCTCCTGATCCTGCTGTGCTTCCTGGAGTTTTATTCCCGCCTTTTCGCTCTCCGAGGTGGTGCTGAGGGCTGGATCCTGACGCAGGGAAGGGGCAGCAGGATGGGGCTGCAGCTCATCCCAGCCCCACACCGAGTTCCAGGCAGCCCCGCTCAGCCCCTGGCTGCTCCAGCCCCTCTGGTGCTTTACGCTCTCCCTAATTAAAAGCTGCCGTCCAAATGGCTCGATGATGGAAATTCTAATTAAATCAATTCCATCTTGTCGGCGAACCAGGGGTTTGCATGAGATATGCATGAAATTAATAATTATGGGGAGGGAATTGGCTGCTCCCGGCCCTGTTTCTGGCATGGGGGGTTGGTGGAGGAGCTCGTGGGGTGCTCCTGACCAGCTCTGGCTCTGCAGTGGTTTTGGGGTTTTTGGTTGGTTTTTCGTTATTCCTTCCTGCTTGCTCAGGCTGATGTTGACATCAACAGTTTAAGCCTGAGCTGGGACGTGCTGAAATCACCACCTTTGCCTAATTCTTCCCAGTCTGGGGGGATTCTGTCTCCCACTGGTGGAGAAAACACCACAGCAGTTCCTGAGTTAATGATGGGTGATAATGGAGGGTACCAAATGCAGCTTTCCCAGCGCATTTAAAGTAAATCACATCCTGGAGGAGCAGGATGACACCCTCAACCCCGGCTCCCACCACCTCTCTTACCCCAAGGGATGTTTCTCCAGACTCAGGGTGCTTCTGGGTGATGGGTTTTGATTCAAAACAAGAGAAGGAAGGAGGTTTTACCCCCTGCCCTGGGACCACTCCCCACTCTTGGTGGGACAGCAACTCTTGGGGTGTAGGAGAGCTGGTCCTATTAATTTCCTCACCACAGTGTTTGTCCCAAGTTGGAGATGAGTCAGACAAAGGACCACCAGTGCCCAAATTTGCAGCTGAGAGATGTTCCCAGCTCCCACTGCATCCTTCTTTCTAAGAACCTTGAATTCCCTGCCTGCATTTTGCTTTTATGTACCTAAAAGGACTTTTGTCTTTTATCTGAGAAAATAGCTGGTGCCAGGAGTTGGGCTATCAAAAAGGCAGAAGGGGGAAAAGGCAGAAGAAATCTATGAAATGGTCATTTGGGAACTGGTATTTTATTTTCACTTTCATCCAAGGCAGAGGAGTAAGAGAAAAAAGCCCTTTCCTTTTGTTTATTAAAACACAGCTTCCAGTCCATAGCCTGTGGATCAACAGGTATTTTCTGGGCTTTGTTTTCCAGCTTGAGGCTGGAGCAGAATGGGCAGGCCAGGGTTTAATCCCGGGCTGTTGGAGCTTGGGTGGGATGGTGGTGGCGTGGGGAATAGCTGGGAACTCTCCATCACCAGTGCCCTGTGGAAGAGGTGAAACCAAAACACCTGGCAGAGGGAAAATCGTTGGGAAAACACCCTCTGGAAGGGCAGGGGCGCATCCCTGCCCCCAAATCCCCTTTGACATGGGCACTGCTGCTGGCTGTGCCCTCGTGGGCACGCTGTGGGCACTGCCTCCATCCCGAGCCCGTGTCCATCCTGCAGGCTGGGCAGGGAAGGGGAGGGATTGTGCTGGGAGCAGCCCCCCTGCTCATCCCCCCGGGATGAGCAATTGCCAGGCGAGCTCCTCACCTGCTGAGCAGAATTTTAATGGAGCCTCATGCACCGGCTCCAGTCAGAGATCCCCAACGAGCAGATCAGAGCCCCTCGGAACGGAGCACAAAGCAGATTGTCACGGGGAGTAATCCTATTTGTGCCTTGATAAAGATTCCTTCCTCTCCCTCTCCCACTCCTGCTCCATCTCTCCCGTTTTTTTTCATCTCCTATTTCGCAGGCAGGTAGAAGGGTGGCTGCTCCTTTCCAGGGGCCTTTTAGCATTCAGGTGGAGTCGTGGGTTTATAACACCGGAATCGCATTTAATAGAGAGAGGCAGGAGTGGAAGAGGGGAAATCACAGAGAAACAAAGGAGGAACTGGGAGATGCAGGACAGGAGGAGGATGGAGTGGGGCCAGGAGTGTGGGACACCCAACCCTGGTGCACATCTCATCCCTGGGATGCAGCTCCCAGCGAGGTGGCTGGGGCTTATTACACCAGCTCGGATTCCCACAGCTGGTGGGGAGAACCTGGGCTTGATAATTTAATAAGCCTTTTCCATCTTTAAGATAAATGAGGATGTGTGGTGCGTTTTGGAGATGGAAAGTGCTGTGTAAGTGTTAAACATCGCCTGATCCCGTGGTGCTAAATCATTCCAGTGTGCTGGGAGAGGTGCTGCAGCTCTGGTTAATTTAAATGGCTTATTTAGGGCTGGTGGGGGAGGCAGGATGGGTTGGAACTGTCCTCCTTGGGGAGGAAGCCAAAGGGAGACCCTGGGAGCGCTGTCTAGGGCAGAATTATGGTTTTTTTCTTTGGTCTCTCCCACATTGGGTGCTCCTTTTGGGGTCCTGCTGGGTGTCCCTGAGCTGCAGTTGGTCCCCAAACCCCGACGTCCCCTGGAGCACCTGATGGTGCCACACGCTCCACCTGCCCCCATGCCCACCCTCAATTCCCACCTCCCTCTGCCCCAGAGCAGGGCTTTGGGATCGTGGGCATGGCCATGGCCGTGGAGATCATCCCCTCCTTGCCCTGATTCCGTGCCTTTCCCTGCTCCACCCCAGATCCCCCAGATCAGCTACGCCTCCACTGCGCCGGATCTGAGCGACAACAGCCGCTACGACTTCTTCTCCCGCGTGGTCCCCTCGGACACCTACCAGGCCCAGGCCATGGTGGACATTGTCAAAGCCCTCAAGTGGAATTACGTCTCCACCTTGGCCTCCGAGGGCAGCTACGGTGAAAGCGGGGTGGAGGCCTTCATCCAGAAGTCCAGGGAGGATGGTGAGTGGATGTCTCCTGGGATGGGAGCAGCTGAGACGGGAGGAGAAAAGGGATGGGGTGGAGGGATGTGGACTCCTTGGGCTGAGCTGGGATGTGGGCGAGGTGATGGATGGTGTGGTTTGGGGGATGGTCCCGGAGCACTGTGGGTTTTGGGGCTGCCCAAAGAAGGATCCAAGTTTTCCAGCAAGGCTTGGGACCAGCACTCCTGGGCTGCTCCACTCCCCAGGGCAGGCTGCATTTGGGAAATATCCTGAGATCCCAGTCCCTGCTCCCCAGCTCTGCTGAGCTCATCTCACCCCTCCCTTTGTGCCTGAGCCACGGCGCTGGGCGCCTTCCAGAAGACAAGACTTTTACAAATACTCCCAGGTTTTAACAGAAAATCAAGTTGGCACCACCACGAGCTGCACCCAATTTTAGTGGAATTATCCCCCAGGGCAGGTGCTTTAATTTGTCTATGGGCTTTGGACAGGCGGAAAGTCCGTGCTCAGCAAAACTCTTTGGGAGGATTTGTCTGGAGGCAGAAAGCGTTTTGCTGACGGGAGCTCTGGGATGCTTAGGGGGGATTAGCAGCCTTGGGAGCCACACAGGAGCTTGTGCAGACCTGAACATCAACCCTGGGATGGGTGAGGAGCCCTGGGAATTGCTGCTGTGGGTGCTGCTACCACAAATTCAGAGCTGCCCCGGGACCCCACGGAGGGGCTGGCACAGCACTGGGGTCCCTCCTGGCTTTGGCATCACCTCAGTCCCCCAGCACGGGATGGGACGGGAGTTAAAGGGTGTTTTTTTGAGGCAGTTAAACCCCTGCAGGGCGCAGGCTGCTGCTTATTACAGGCTTAAGTGTGTCTGAATGGCACATTAGGTTCTGGCAGAGTCGGTGGGACACCGGCCTATCTGGAGCCAGTCAAACTGCGTTATGGCCTTATAAATGGATAAAGAGAATAAAAACTTCGAGGTGACGAGCTCCTAATCAAAGCCCTATAAATAGGAGCGGCGTTAATTCCGTCTCTCTCTCGCGTGTGCCCTGGCACCGGAGCCGGCTGTGCTTTTAGTATGCAGAGAAACCCATCTGGGGATCCAACTTGGGAGCTGCTCTTCAGGATTTTCACTTGGAAAGCGGAATATTTTTCACGGGGCCGTGGCTTCACAAGGAGCAGCGCGTGGGGATGCTCCGGAGAGGCGGCTGCAGGGGATGTGGGGAGCTGCAGGTGCAAAGGCGCTGTGCTGGGGCTGTGTGACAGCACCTGGCGGGTTTGGGGAGGGGCTGGGGGATGCTCTGCTGCCCCATCCATGGGTGCAGCCCCCCAGGGGATCTGTGGGGTGGCCGAGGGGCTACACAGGCACGATTCAAACCCACTCTCCTCCTCCAGTAAGGAGTGGTGGCTGGGACTGGTGGTCCTGCTGCGGCATGAGCTCTTCTCCTTTGAGATACCTGTGGTTAGCACGGGCTCCTCTACCCAGATGTTAACGATCTGACAGTGTAATTGCAGAGTAAAGGAGTGCACAGGGAGCCAGAGTGGCCCCGTGTTAATCCAGGGCTGCGGCAGTCCTGTAATTTGGGTATCCACATAACCTGGCGATTATGTGCGTTAGTGATAATTTAGTTATCAAAAAGCAGATTTCCACGGTGCCTGCAGTGTGAGGGCAGCACGTGTGGTGTCAGTGGTGACGCTGTGGCCCTGACACGCTGCAGGAACGTGGAGATTTGTGGCAGCTGTCTGTGCCAGCCCCAGCGTGGGGCCCTGGCTGGGCTCTGAGCTGCTCCCTGGAGCATCTCCCTTGGGAGCGAGGGTGGGGTGTCAGCCACACTGCTTTGCCCATGGAAGTAGAGCCACAGCCGTGAATAATGGTGAGGCTGGACCAAAAACATGCTGCTTCTTTTTTTTTTCCTCTTTATTTTATGTATTTAAACCCCCCAGCCATGCCATCTGTGGTGGCAATGCCAGTCCGGAGGAAGAGCATTTCTCTCTGCCCACTTCACCTCTCTGTCTTCCCCTGTGCAAAGGGCTCTGCAGGCACCAAACTCCTTTTTACAAGCACAGATCCACTGGGAAGGATCTGTGCCTTCTGTGGGATGTTCCTGGCTCTCAGTTGCATTTCTCCAGCAGCCTAAAGGACCCTGCAATTTGTCGCTGCTTCCAGGGGCCTCCAGCCTGTTAGAGGGACGGGCAGGGCTGTCAGCTGAGTGAAGATCTGGTCTGTGCCAGGGGCTGGCTGGCTGTTGGTCAAGTGGTGGAGATTCCCCGTGGGGGTGTTGATGCTTGGGGGGCCCTGCACAAGCCCAGCTCCATCCCCAGCCCCCCACGCTGGCTCTGCCCCGGGGGGCTCCTCACCCACCCGGCTCAGGGTGAGCAGCTCCCGCTCTCCTCCCCACAGCGCTCTGCTTCATTTCTCATGCCAAGCCCGAGCCTTCAGAGTCGGGTTTTATTTCCATCAGGCAATAATGCTCATTGCTGTCGTTAGCAGCTCGCACTCAAGCTGTTTGCTTTCTGATGCATTATCAACTTGACCTTCAGTTTCAATTTTTAGCAGAGCCTCACGTTGAAGCTTCGCAGCGCGGTGGAAAACGGTTCTGCTGGAGGCACAAAGCGACCTCCGACAGCGATGCAGGGAAGAAACTCGCCCTGGAGATGGGTTCTTCTTGCAGCTGGGGCTGGCCCTGGGCTACCACGACAGTCTGACCTGGGTGGCTGTTACATCTTTATTCATTTGTCTTTTTATCTTTATCCATATTTGTAGTTGATGATGCTGTTGGCCCCTGGAGGTTGCTGGTGGCTGCACTGGTGGCTGGAGAGTCCTTATTCACTAGAGTGCTGCTCTTTGGGTTTTAGCATTGCAGAGATGTTCACTCTGCAAAGGATGTGTTTTCTTCAGCCATTTTAAAGTGTTTTAAGTGCATTCCGCTCCCAAAATCAATTCTGTGCATCCTGCACTGACAGTGGCTGTCAGCTGGATCTCCAGTGCACACCAAGGTGCATGGCAGGGTGTCCCTGGTGTCCCCACCTCCAGCCCCTCTGTCCAGCATTTCCCCGTGCGCCTGACCTGTGGCATCACTTTGGTGTTGGACAGACCCACCCAGGACCCTCTGGTTCTGCATTGTTGAGGTCTCTGCTGTCCCCAAGCTCTTGGAGATGAGGCCTGGGATGGACGTTTGTGTAGCAGAGCTGGTGTGTGCCACACCTTGGGTCTGTGACCAGGGGAATATTCCCAGCCCAGTGCAGGGCTCCTTAGTCACATACCCGGATCGATTTTGCCGCCGTTTTTCCCCCTCTATTGTTTCATCCTTCACTAAGTTTCCCATATTTTTAGTTAAGAGCCTGATGTGTATTTGTGATGCGTTTGCTCATCCCCATGTGACATCCCTGGCTGTCTCTTTCTGGTTCCAGCCGGGCTCATTACTCGCGGTGGCTGCACCGGGAGGTCGCCCCCAAAAAGCCACTCCCAAATCTTGAGGCAGGAGGTTTGACCGCAGCGTTTCGGCCTCACCACGCGCAGGAGAGGGCGCAGATCTCTGTCCCTGATGGCTTCTTCTCTCATCATTTGCTTCCTGGAGGCTCTGAAGTGACACAGACAATGAGTCCCAGGGAGCAGCCCACCGCTCCCAGTTAAACCTCCGGGCTCGGGAATTTCATGGGAAGGCTGGAATTAGGGTGGGAGCTGGGAATGCCATCGCTGCCGGGCTGTGCAGAGCCTGATCCCTCCCCGGGACGCCCAGAACTGCCCGGGGTGGGGGGAACATTCCCATCGCTGTTCCCAGCGCGGCTGAGCCGGTCCCTGCTCGCTGCGAGCTTGGCAGGCTCTGCGGGAGCCCTGGCAGAAGCCCCTGAGCCACCAGCTAATTAAGCACCGGCAATCAAGAGGGGAAGCCGGAGTGGCTGCGCTCCCACCGAGCCGGAATGGTGGCGATTAAACCCTGACCCGTGTTTGACAACAAGCGTCACCCCCAGCGGCATCAGGAGAGTCCCCGGGGCTCCGGTGATGCCGGGGGAGGCGAGATCCCACCGGGATGGGAGGGATACGTGCCTGAGGATGGCACAGGCAGCGTTGGGAGGTTTGGAAGTGGGCTCAGGCTGGGTTTTTCAGGCTGTGTTTTTTTGCCGCGGGTGCCCTGTGTCCTGTGCCACCAGTGACATAATGTGCAGGATCTCCTCTGAGCATCCTCTGACTGCTTGCCAGCATCCCAGACTGCCTCCAGCAGCTGCCTGTGGGATGTTCCCCTCATATCCAATATTCCTGCTCCTCTTTGGTCTTTTCTCGAGCTGGGGGAGGAGGAGAGTGGTCCCCATGCCTCACTGCTGTCCTCTCCCAGAGTCACACCCTGTCCCAAGTCAGGGAGCAGTGCTGTGCCATCCTACTGGAATAGGGAGAGTGGTCACCTCCTCCCCATCGCTGCCACCTCCTCCCTTTGATTTCTGGCTTTAGAGGAGTGTCCTGACTAGATGGATTTTTGTGCTGACAGTGGGAGCATCACTTGGCCGATCTCCTTTGCCTGCGGTGCCGAGGGTGTGAATAATGCAGGTGCCAGGAGACAGAGCGCCCCAAACCACCCAGCCACTGCCCCCTGCCACCCTGGACTTCTCGCTGTTGGTGATTACGTTCTCATTAATTAAGGAGATAAAACCATTGCCAGCATCTGCTGTGGGAACCAGGGGCTCCGGCCCTGCAGGCTGTCACCTGGAGGAGCCGCGTTCCTCGTTAGTTTGATTTAACGAAGCAGCCGAGTAGCATCCTGGTGATTTCTGAACTGCCATCGATTTAACCTCTTTTCTTCTTTATTTATGGGCCCATCTCCTGTGCCACGTGTGCAGGGAGATGTTCCCTAGCAGGAGGGCCTGGTGGCACTCAGGTGTGTGCCCGTGCCAGCCCCCAGCTGCCACTGGCGTGTGCGCGCTCCCGCCCGGCCGTGCCAGGGCTTTTGGAAGCCTCTCGGTGTTTGCAAACTGCTGCTTTTGTTGGATTTTCTCCCATCGATTGCCATGGAAACTGTAATTAAGCTGCACGGAGGCCCCTGGCAGTGTGCTGTGACACCCCGGGCTGGCCGGGGGCTGGGTGGTGACCAGGGTGAGTGTCCCCAGGCTGGGACATTCCTGTCCTGCTGGCGCTGCCGGCTGCTGCCCGCCTCGCCTGGCTGATCTGTCTGTTTATCCAACTCCCTCCTCTCCATCCATCTGGCTCCCCATATGGGGAACAAACAGCAAATTGGCCCAATTTCTTACCACAGGAAAAGAAACCCCCCAAAACGCCCCCTGGAAAGCCCCGGGCAGTGAGTTCAGGGTGGGGATGCTGTGCCCCATCCCTGCAGTCGTCCCCGCCTGCTCAGCACCCAGCACATCGCCCTTCTCTTGGGTTTTGGCTGCAAGGGGCCAAATTTTCTCAGTTTTCCTGCAGCTCCACGTAGGGAGTGAAGTCTCCTGGAGCCTGTCCCCACCCTGTCCTGTCCTGCTCCTCTCCAGGGCGGTGCTCTGGGAGTCTCTCCCAACCCCGGGAGGTAATTATGCTGACCTTTGCTTAAGCTGCGATCTGTTAGTGGCAGGAGGTATCAGCTGTGTCATTTACTATGCAAATTGAGACCATCAATTACATCCAGAAGGTCCCGCAATGTTTAATTTTCTCTCCCATCTCTCTCTTTATTGGCATCTGCAGAAATGCAGGAGCAGGAGGTCTCTGGCTTTTTGGAGCTGGAAGTTGGGAGCCCAGCAGTGAAGTGTGGGGGCTCTTCCAATTCCAATTGTCTCTTTTAATTTTAATTACTTGATTTTGCAATGGCTCCTTGGAAAGCTGGGCTGGAACTTGGCCAGTGCCATAGGGCTGGGAATAAACCCCTCTGCAAGGCCTGGCTGCTCTTCCCATGGGGTAGTTTTGCCAGAGTTTGACCACTCTGTGTGCAGAACCCTTTGCAAATCCTGGGCTGGGCAGGAACTGGTGCTTGGAACTGGCTGGAAAATCCTTACTGAGCTGCCAGGGTGGCACCGTGTGTCTGTCCTGGGGACATTTGGAGTGTGATGTGGTGGTGGCAGAAGGTGGCAGGTACCAGAGGAGTGGGTGGGAGGCAGAGAGAAGCTGTGGAGATACAGGGTGGGAGGGAATGTGGTGCAGAAGGGCTGAGCTGGAGGAAGAGGAGGGATGAAGGCAGTGACCTGGGTGAACAGGGGTAAGGGGAGGGCTGGGGGACACGTCCCAGGGGTTGGGTGGTGGCCAGGAGGTCTCTGGGCTGAGGAGATGGTGAAGAGCTCTGCCCCTCAGTGGGAGTGCCTGGTGGGCTGAGGAGCCCTGCCAGAGAGGGGCCAACCCCAGGGGACAGGGACTCGTGGGGTGTCTCAGTGCCCGGGCTCTCTCTGCCACAGGCGGGGTCTGCGTGGCCCAGTCCGTGAAGATCCCGAGGGAGCCCAAGCCCGGGGAGTTTGACAAGATCATCCGCCGGCTCCTGGAGACCTCCCACGCCCGCGCCGTCATCATCTTCGCCAACGAGGACGACATCAGGTGTGCAGGGGCCGGCCTGGCCAGGAGGAGGGGCTGGGCAGGGCTGCACTGGGATGCACTGGGACGCACTGGGATGTGTCTGCAGTGGGGAGAGGATTCACCATGCAGCGTGGCAGGGAATGTCTGCAGTGGGGACCCACTCAGAGCGGCCACCTGGGCAGTGGCTGCCATCTAACCACAGCCACACAAAGCCCAACAGAGGAAAATCCCACTTTGCACTGGTTTTGGAAGCCCTGGATATCGTGACCTCACACCACACAGGGGCTGCTCCAGCTTGGCCAGGACAGGACCCAGACACTGGTTCTGCTTTGCAGAGCAGCTCCAGCCCCAGCGTGGCGGAGGAACAGATCTAGGGGACCTTTCAGGGACCTTTTGGGGACCTCCCCAGCACTCTGTGCCCAGCAGGGCCAGGGACGTGGCCGCACTTGAGGGTGATGAGCTGCTCTGCAGGCGAAGCGGCGGCTGCAGCTCCGTTGTTTATGGAGCAGAATGATTCACATGGAGCTACCCCTGATTTCCTAAGTGTCTAATTTATTAATCAGCAAACATTATGTAAATGTGGGTAAACTGCAAGTTTAAATCAGTTTACATCAGATGTGCAAACTCTCCCAGTTTCTCTTTTCCTTCCTTAATAGAAATGTCTGCGGAGCTGACATCGGGTGGGGGTGAGAGGGAAAAGGGATTTACCTTGCAGGATAAATGGCAGGTCCTGTTATCAGGGCTCTGGAAACCCATCCAAATGGGATTGCAGCCCTGGGCAGTGGGCCTCTGCAGCCTCCTTCAGCTCAGGAGTGGGGTTCTCCATGACCCTGACCCTCGAGCCAGCCTGGCTTGTGGAGCCTGGAAGATGGGAAGGACAGACTGGGAAGGCTGTAGCTGGAATTCTTGCCTGGCTCAGTTCAGGTGTAAATCACTGATCCCCCAGGAGTGTCCTGGGTTTGCCCTGGGCAGACCCTGCCCCGCACAGGGACCAGGGGCAGCTGGAGGTGCTGCTGTCCCAGAGTGGGACACGGGCTGTGACTGTCCTAGGGAGGGCTGTGCCTGGAGCCCAGGGCAGCCCGGGATGAGCACGGAGCAGCCTGCACAGCTCCCACTGCTCGCCTGCCTCTTCCCATCTCGTCTGCACTCTGCTGCATTTCTGTGGGGTTTTTTCCCTTATTACGTGTTTCAAGCACCATCTGGACTTGAAATGATCAGCTCCGACGCGGGGGGGTGAGTCACAACCTGCCTCAGCTCTGCACAGGGAGATGGAGCTGCCCTGGGGCCCCCTCCCACACGGCTGGGGACCCACAGGAGCCCCCGAGGGGACAGTGACCCCGGGAGACACAGCCTGGAGGGTCAGATCCAGGAATGCTCCATCCCCATCCTCCCGCTGAGTTTCTGACCTGGCTGGCACTGGAGGAGTGTGCAGGGCTGTCTGAGTGTCTGGCACCAGGAGCGATGCTCAGCAGGACTGATGGCATCTCTGCTCCCAGCTGCTGCCCTGCCGATCCCAGCACAGCCCAGTTGATCCCAGCAGAGCCCAGTTGAACCAGCAGAGCCCAGTTTAGCTCCATGCTGGGCACTGGCAGCACTGGCTGCTCCTCTCCCGGGGCTGGCCATGCTGGGAGCACGTGCTTTCCACGCTGCTGCTTTCCCTGCCTGCTGCAGCATAACCTGATTCTTTTTTCTTTCTTTCTTTCTTTCTTAATGTTGGGTAATTAAGGGGAAATTCAATTACCAGTCAGCAAATATGCAAATGAAGTGGGAGAAGCAGCCTGTGTGCCCGGGCTGGGAGGACAGAGGGTGTGGGAGCTGAGTGGCACAGCTGGATTTTGTGTGTCCATGTACACCTGGTTGTGCCAAACTGGTGCCTGGAGCAGGAGATGCCACCAGCACTGTGCCAGCGTCCCCACTGGGGTCAGACACAGAGTTGGTGGCCCAGCTGCTGCTGTTTCTTCCCACAGAAGGGTGCTGGAGGCGGCCAAGAGGGCGAACCAGACGGGGCACTTCATCTGGATGGGCTCGGACAGCTGGGGCTCCAAAATTGCCCCTGTCCTGCACCTGGAGGAGGTGGCCGAGGGCTCTGTCACCATCCTGCCCAAGCGGGTGTCAGTCAGAGGTATGGGCTGGTCCTCTGAGCTTGCCCTCCTTAACTGCAGGTTTTGGCTGTGAAACCACCGTGGAATCACAGAATGGTTTGGGTTGGAAGGGACCTTAAAGACCTCCTGATTTGCCCGCCAATCACCTCCTGATTTTCCACGTGCCATGTTTTCTCTGCTCTCCCTTTATCACCAGTGTACCTTGTGAGGCATTTCCTGTTGCTTTCTAAGACCCAGAAAGTTTCTCCTCTGCAGAGGATCTTCCCTGCGTGGATTTTCCACTGGCATCTCTGCCCGAGTGGCACTTTGGACACAATCCCACCAACACTCTGATGTGCCCCCATCGCTCACAACAGCTCCCTTCCTCTCTGCCTGGGGAATTTGGGAATGTGTGATGCACCTCTCTGTCATCCCCGGAATTTATCCCCTCCATTCACTTTCTCCCCGGGCAGGTTTCGACCGCTACTTCTCCAGCAGGACCCTGGACAACAACCGTCGGAACATCTGGTTTGCCGAGTTCTGGGAGGAGAATTTCCACTGCAAGCTGAGCCGCCACGCGCTGAGGAAGGGCAGCAGCATCAAGAAATGCACCAGTAAGAGCTGGAGGGTTGCTCTGGGAGGGTGGGGGCTCATGGGGGTTGTGAGCATGGAGCTTTTTGCCTGGTAGGGATCCTGTCAAAGCTCGATTCCAGGTTCCCAACTCCTTCCTCAAGCCCCGCTGCGCATTTTGAGTCATTTCCAGCCAAAAGAGGCTTTAGGGACGAGTGCAGTAAACAAGGCAGCCAGGGATCTGTCTTGCTGACAGCGCTGCTGTCAGGTGATGGTTGGAGGCTCGGGGAGGCGACATGTTTACTGAGAGATGGGAGAGATTTACTGCCTGCCTGGCACCGGCTGAAGACAGATGACGGCGCCGTGGCTCGCGAGCTGCGACGTGGCAGGACTTGGGGACATTGGCGTGTCCCTTCGTCCCCTTGGGAGGGACGTCTTTTGAAGCCATCGTGTGCCGTCAGACAGAGGGACCTGGCTGTGCCTGAGAAGTTGGACTGTGAAGGTTTTGTTTTTCCCCCCTCCTTTCACCACTGAGGAGGAGTGGGATGGTGCTTCCACATCCGTGTCCTTGCAGGCATTCCCCAAAGGTTCAGCTGGTGATCTGGGTAGTCCTTCCACATCCCTGTCCTCGCAGGCATTCCCTAAGGGTTCAGCTGGTGATCTGGGTGGGTGGGAGCTGGGCAAGCAGCAAGGGCACACCAGGGAACTGACCTGTGGCCATGGCCTTGGGTAGCCAAGAGCTCCTCGTCCTTCCCCAGAGCATCACGGAACCCTCGGCACCGGGAGATGCATGAGCAGGCCCTGCGAGCGCTGATCTCCTCATCTCCACCGTGATGTAGCTTTTAAACAGGTGATATTTCAGGCCCAAGGTGTCAGCAGAAGCAGCTGAAACTACGGCGTGGCAAATGTCCTAGGAGCTGTCTTTAAATCATGGGAATTTGTCAGCAAATAAACCATCTCCCGAGTGATTGCTTGAGAGATAGAGCAGGGAACTAACGCCTGGTGAAGCAAATCACCTGCCCCTGCAGATCCACGAGCTCCTGCCTTGCAGGGCTGATGTAAATACCCAGTTTGGAGCTCTTTTCCTCAGGTTTGGGTAGAGCCCAACAAGCCCAAGAAATGCCAGTTCACCTTGTTTATTCCACCCCAAAAACCAAACTGAAGGATCCCACCCTGAACCAGAGAGCTCCCGTTCCTGGGTGGGAGGAAGGTGAGGGCTGAGCTGATGGAATTCCTGATGGCAGCTGCCTGTGTTACCCCTCAGACCAGCCCTAGCACCCATCAGATGTTTGCCACGAGCATCCCAATGGAGGGGCTGTTCCTGCTCCAGGATGGGCTCACCCAGCCCAAAAACACAGCAAGGGGTGCTGCCACCAGCACCCACAAGATTTAGAGCTGGCTGCTCTCCATCCCCAGCTCCCCACAGATGCGCTGGGAGCAATTTTGATTAATTCGTGCCAAAAGCCAGGACCAGTGGTGTGCTGGGAATTGATTCTAATCCCGTCTCATCCGCCGCTGGGGAAGAGCCGCGTCCCTCCTCCGAGGGGGCTGCTGAGCCTCGTCACGCTCTTGAAAATTAATTACCAGCCCTGCAAAACGACGCACGACCCTGCTATTATAATCAGCAGGTCACCTCCCTTCTGTGGCCCTCATCTATTGGAGCTTGGCAGAGATTTATTGTCTCCAGGTTGGGAACAAGCCTCGGCTGTCTGCTCCACGTTGCCCCTCTGTGCACCGGCCTAATTCCCGTCTGGAAAAAAGCAGCTGGGGCCTGGGGCAAGGTGCTGACAGACAGAGGGACAGCCCCAGGGATGTCTCCTTATCTGCCCTGCTTAGCCTTGGCACAGGGATGAAAATCCAGCCCCCACAGCCTGTGCTGTTGCGGCGGGTTGGATTTTGGGATGCGTGCGGGATTGAGGTGGCTGAGGGAAGCTGAGCAGCTGTAAGGGACCAGCCCTGGGTCCTGCGTGTCCCCTGGACAGGACAGTGCTGTGCATGGTGGCAGGGCTGTGACATCCCCATGGGCTCAGCTCCCCTGGACAGTCTATTACAGCTCCTCTTTTAATGGGTAATTATCTTGACAAGACAGAGTGGCCTGTCTGCGCCTTTGGAGATGAATATGGGGAAGGGCCTGAAGTTGAGGGAGAAGATTAATGGCTCCTGTCAATAATGTGGAAGGAGGGATCACCTGCCGGGCTTTGCATGAGTAATCTCCACATTCCAAAAGCGTTTTTATAACTTTGAAGGATGGGCTATGAATTCACCTCCCCGATATCATCTTTTCCTGTCGGTCAGTTCGTTATCAATTCGCTTTGGTGTCATGTCAGTGGCACAGGTCCTGGCACAGGGACCTCCAGCACGGCTCACGGGGCTGTCCCCTCTCACTGTAGCTCCATCCCGCTCCCCCACAGCAGGGAAGGAAGGGATCAGCACCTGGTGCTCGGTGCCCTGCGGTCCCCGTGAATCCCACCTCTCACCGGGGTGCGTCCTTGTGTGGTGGAGATGGAGTTGACTCTGGGCACCCTGGCGTGGCTTTCTAGGATGTGCCGCCTCTCCAGAGGAGGGAGGTGGTGCCCTCGGCTCCCTGACAAACCCTCCTTCCCGCTGGAGGCTGGCGGGATGCCCGGCCATGCCTCGGGGCAGGGATGGAGGGGCAGAGGCCGGGGCTCTCCATAGCCGCTGTGCCCCTTGGGAGACGCTCTCTTGGCTGTAATTAACAGAATGCTGCGTTAATCGGTGTCTTCTGCTAAGTGATTAACATGTTTGTGGTCCCATTAAGGGCGGTTATGACCGGGGGAAGACAGCTGTCACTGATAATTGCCAGATCCTTGCAGGATCCTGCCAGCTGCAGAGGCTGTGGGGTCAGCAAGGCAGGGGGGTGGCGGGGGGGTGACGAGGGGAGTGGGGTGACAGGAGGCTTTGGGAGTGAGAAGGGGGACAGGAGGGCAGTGATGGATGCTGCCTGGGTTGTCCTTAACACCACTGGTGGAAACTCCTGGGAGATGAAGGAGGGGTGAAACACACAGCGGTGAGGGTGGGATGTTTGTCACAGCTGAGGAACAGGGTGCCAGCACCCGCATTTTCAGAACCACGGGACAGGGAGGTTGTCTGGGTATCCCCCAGGGAATCTTCCTTAGCTGCCTGTGCCCTGGGTGTGCAGGTTTGGGAATGGGGTTGGAATTTCCAGCCGCTCCAGTCCAGGGTGGGCTCATTTGCAAGGGCTTGGGTACAGCAGACACCTCCTGGGGGGGATGTCTGGGGCACAGGAGGTGGAACCCCCTTCCCCTGTCCCCGCAGACCGGGAGAGGATCGGCCAGGACTCCTCGTACGAGCAGGAGGGGAAGGTGCAGTTCGTCATCGACGCCGTCTACGCCATGGGACACGCCCTGCACAACATGCACAAGAACCTGTGCCCCGGCAAGGTGGGGCTGTGTCCCCGCATGGACCCCGTGGACGGCGTGGAGCTGCTCAAGTACATCCGCAGTGTCAACTTCTCAGGTGTGCCGTGGCCCTGGGGCGGTGGGAGGAGCGGCCCCGGGGGTCTCTGGTTGTCCCCAGTTTAGCTGTGGTACCATCTGGCTGCACTGTGAATGGGGCATGGAGGAAGGGCAGCAGATCAGCTCCACATCTCCTGAGAGCCTTTGGAGTGTAAATCTGGCAGCAATCCTGCCCTCACCCTGCCCTCACCTGCTGCCCTGCCCTCACCTGCCATCCTGCCCTCACCCTGCCCTCACCTGCTGTCCTGCCCACCCTCTCCCCCTGCCTCCTCCCTCCCAGCTGGCAGAGGTCCCACTGCCTCCTGCTGCTCTGCCCTTGTCTGTCTCAGATCTTCTCTGGAAGTGCATCTTCTCCTCTGCCCCGTCTCCTTAATAAACATTTTCTGTCTGGTCTCCTTATTATTTCTATTTATCTCCACCCTCTGATCTCCTCCACAGTGTCTCTTTTATTTATTTTCCCCTCTCGCTTGATTCCTCTCTTCCTTCCTTTCATTAGTGTTTATCTCCAGAATTCACTTGATTTAACTTCTAAAGCTGCTTAAAAGAAGCAGTGAGGGGGGAGCATCCAGCCAGAGCCCCCTTGGGCCCCGCCAGGTGGGGTGTGCTGTGGGTGCTGTGGGTGCTGAGCCCCCCCCTTTCCTGCAGGCATTGCTGGGACTCCTGTGACATTCAATGAGAACGGAGATGCTCCAGGGCGTTACGACATCTACCAGTACCAGATCAGGAACTCCACCCCTGAGTACAAAGTCATCGGGCAGTGGACAGACCACCTGCACCTCAAGGTAAGGGCGTGGCCCAAGGGGAGGGTCCTGCAGGTTTCTCTTCTCCCCACGCAGAGACTGGGAGCCCCTGGGTGCAAAGCCAGAGTTGGTGGGCACAGAGAGGGAGGTGTCCCCCAGGTGCACACTTGTGCTTTGGGACCTAGGGAGAGTGTTTTCCACGCTCTAGGGACTCTGGGTGTGGGACAGGAGACAGAAACCAGACCGGAGCAGACGGGGTTTCCTCAGGGAAGGAGGGGCTTCATTTTGGGTTCCTGGGGTTGAATCTTCCCAAAACACCAATGGAGAGTTTCGCCACCTCCCTGTCCCCGTGCCAGGTTGGGCTGGGACCCTCTGTGGGACGTGCTGATGGGCTGAGGGTCCAGATCCAGGTCAGGGCATCCCCTGTGCCCAGGTGTGCCGGGCAGGTCCCCGCTGTGCCCTCAGCACGGCTGGTGCCGTCTGCCCCGCAGGTGGAGAACATGCTGTGGCCGGGGGGCGGCAGCCAGCAGCCCAGCTCCATCTGCAGCCTGCCCTGCAAGCCGGGCGAGAGGAAGAAGCTGGTGAAGGGCATCCCCTGCTGCTGGCACTGCGAGCGCTGCGACGGCTACCAGTACCAGCTGGACGAGTTCCACTGCAAGCGCTGCCACTTCAACGAGCGGCCCAACGAGAACCACACCAGCTGCACGCCCATCCCCATCATCAAGCTGGAGTGGAGCTCTCCCTGGGCCGTGGTGCCCGTGTTCATCGCCATCGTGGGCATCATCGCCACCCTGTTCGTGGTGATCACCTTCGTGCGCTACAACGACACGCCCATCGTCAAGGCGTCGGGGCGGGAGCTCAGCTACGTCCTGCTCACGGGCATCTTCCTCTGCTACGCCACCACCTTCCTGATGATCGCTGAGCCCGACCTGAGCACCTGCTCCCTGCGGCGCATCTTCCTGGGGCTGGGCATGAGCATCAGCTACGCCGCGCTGCTCACCAAGACCAACCGCATCTACCGCATCTTCGAGCAGGGCAAGAAGTCGGTGAGCGCCCCGCGCTTCATCAGCCCCGCCTCGCAGCTGGTCATCACCTTCAGCCTCATCTCCCTGCAGCTCGTCGGCGTCTGCATCTGGTTCATCGTGGACCCGTCCCACTCCGTCATTGACTACGAGGACCAGCGGACTACAAACCCCCACTTTGCCCGGGGCATCCTCAAATGTGACATTTCGGACCTGTCCCTCATCTGTTTGCTCGGGTACAGCATGCTCCTCATGGTCACCTGCACTGTGTACGCCATTAAGACCCGCGGGGTCCCCGAGACCTTTAACGAAGCCAAACCCATTGGGTTCACCATGTACACGACTTGCATTGTGTGGTTAGCCTTCATCCCGATATTTTTTGGGACGTCGCAGTCGGCGGAAAAGGTAAGGGAGGAGGGGAGAGGCCTGGTTGGTGGCTGGTGTGCAGGGCTGGGAGAGGCTGTGGTGTCTCGAGCAGGAAGTGTCCTTCCCCGTGGCTTGGGAATCGGGGTGGGAAGTGTTCCCTGCTCTGTTGTCCCCACTGCCCCTCGTGGATGGGCGCAGGCTGCTGCTGTGTGGGCTGGGGGAGGATGAGCCCCCAGGACAGGTCCTCGGTGTCATGGACACGATTTCTGCAGGGACAGGGACCCTGTTCCAGTGCTGAGTTCCCATGGGACCGAGGCCATCCTGGATGAGGCTCCGTGCTCAAGTGCGAGGGATTAAGAACAAAGAATAAAAATCTCATGAATGAGACCCAAATCCCTTTGCCTGCCAGCCAAAACAGGAATCATCACGTTTCTGTCAAACGCAAACAGCTCCTGCCTGCCAGCCCAGCGCTGCTCTGATGAACAAACCTTGGAGCTGCTGTTCCCTGGAAATCCCTGGGGTGTCCCAGCACCCGGATCCCTCTTTGGGTCATGTGTCCCCATGCTGCTGATGCCGTGGCTTTAGGACACACCTGTTGCAAAGGTTTTCTGAGGGAGTTTTGCTGTGGACACCTGAGTTTGTCGTGTCCTGGAGCATCTCTTCTCAGAGCGCCCATCCCTCGAGGAGGCTGAGTCTGCCCAGCCACCTCTGACCTTGGCTCAACCAAAAAGTCCCACCAGGCCTTCTCTGGCTGGAAGTGTGAAGGAGAATTAAAGGAAATAAATGGAGCCTTTTGCAGCATTTCCATTTTGATGAGATGGCAGGGGAGATACTAACAAGAAAGCAGGTTTTTTAAGAAATTATTGCAAAACAAAAGCTCCCTGAAAGCCTCCTTAATGTGCTTGGCATACTGTGGGTAATAAAGATGGAAATGATAATGATTGTAGATTATGCGCAAGGTTGCTCACCTCTTCACTGCAGCTTGTCACGGGATAATTTAGGGCTGCTGAACGCTGCCTGTCAGGCGGCAGCTCCACAATAGGCTGTGCCTCTCGTTGGGGGTTGTAATGCACAGGCCTGCTCTGTTATTAGGCTGCTAACAAGCTGATTAGAGGCGGAAAAAGTGATGTTCCCAACTCCCCTCGGACGAGGAGCTCTGTCTCACAGCCCAGCCCTGCCTCGAGCCTGCTGAGCCAACCCTGGAGGGGCTTTGGGATTCCAGCTTGGATTTGTGCTCTCCCGATGTGGGAATGGGCTCTGAGTGTCCCCAGGGTGTGGGAGTGGGCTCTGAGTGACCCTGGGCCACAGCTGAGGGATGATGGATGTGCTCAAATTAGGTTGGAAGGAGCAGATGATCAGGGTTCCCTCAGTTCTTTAGCTGTTGGTTTGCACTTTTTGGGGAGAAAAAGGTCGAAAAGGAGCTGTTGCACAGCCTGGACAGAGGATGTGGCTCTGAGCCTGTCCTTGGGGTGACAGCTGGGGACACTGGCATTGGCATCACCCACGTGGTGCTCTGGGGATGCTCCATGGGGCACCCCCAGCTCACTGTGAGGAGGGATCCCATCACCTTCACCCCACTGCTGCTGGGACTGAGAGCCTCTTGGGAGTGTCTGGATCCTTGGATAAGAAAATCTGGGAACATTGTCTGGGCTGTTCTCTCATGGCTGAAGTCCTGAGGAAGCCCCAGGGCAAATTTGCACCCTTGGCCCTTCTGCCCTGACCCCAGCTGAGACTGCAGGGCAGCAGCCAAGGCTGCCTCGTGGGCTGGAGGAGTTGGATGATAAATCCCCGTTTTTACTTTAATTTGCTTTACCTCGTGCCCACAACTTTGCATGGAGGTGGCATATTATTGTAACAAGTCCCCCAAGCCTTTTCTGAAAAGAACCTCTTATCCCCGCCGATCCCGGCGGATTACAGAAATAGCAATAACAGAGCATCTAAAGAAAGAGACAATTTCCTGCACTGATAAGGTGGCAGCGGAACAGTGGAGTCATTGTCTGCTTCCCTGTTTATCATGCCAGCTTTTAGTCAGGGAAAAGAGGGAGAGGGAAGGAATAAGGACTGTCCAGTGGTGTTTGGAGTGCTGGAGGGGAACTGAGCAGGTTTGCCCAGTCCCAGCACCCACCACTGGGCAAAACCCCTTGTAGCAAGGCCAGGTGTGGATTTAGAGTGGGGGCAGCTTCCCCTAAGTTCAGAGATTCGCTGTGGGACAGGCACGGACCTGGGCTGTGCTTTAAGCCTGGGCTGCTCCCTCGGGCAGGATGGGCTCAGCCCGGGGCAAAGCTGAGCACAGTGGAGACATTGTCTGACAGTGGAGTCGTTGTCTGCTTCCCTGTTTATCATATTCGCTTTCAGCCAGGGAAAAGAGGGAGAGGGAAGGAATGAGAGGGACTGTCCAGTGGTGTTGGGAGTGCTGGAGGAGCACCGAGCAGGTCTGCACTTCCCCAGAGCACCCAGCACGGTGCAAAACCCCTTGTAGCAGGGCCAGGCGTGGATTTAGAGTGGGGGCAGCTTCCCCTAAGTGCAGAGATTCGCTGTGGGACAGGCACAAACCTCAAGCCTGAGCTGCTCCCCCAGCCCTGGGCAAAGCTGAGCACAGAGCTGGGTTTGGGGGCTGGTGCGGGGTTATTTCGGGTTTCTGCTCTCCCTCAGCATCATCGCCCCGAGCCAGGGCTGGCTGTGCTCTTTGATCCAGCCCACGAGGCAGCAGGAGCTGGAACTTCCTCAATAAGCACAGCTCACACCTCCCCGAGCTCCGGGGGAAGCTGCAGCACTGTTAACGGAGGGGCAAAGCGGGGTCCTGGGCTGGAAGCCAATTAAGAGAGTAGGAAGTGAAACTGTGAGAAATGGTCATTTTTTTACAGTGGCAAAAGGTTAACTGAGCAGAGCTCCGCGGCTGTGCGGAGGCTCCAGGCTAAAAATATTCCTGTCTGAGCTGGTGAGGGGTTTGCTGCGGTGAGACACGGCTGTGGAGGCTGGAGTGGGCAGGAAAACACTTCCTGCAAACGCATCACGGGGGGAAAGGTTGCCACAGTGGCCCTGTGAGACCCCAAAAGTGCTGCAGGAGACAGAGAGTGGGCTGGGGAGCTGGGGTTGCTGCCAGCAGGGTCTCAGCACGGGGGAGACCCCGGCAGCACTGGGAGAACTGGCCCAGGAGTGATGGGGGAGCAGGAAGGAGATGTGTGAGCTCAGCTCAGCTCAGCTGTGCTCTCCCTCCTCGCTGAAACGCCCCCGAGCCCCAAGGCACAGGGAGGGGGGACTCTGTAGAGGCACAAAATATGGAAATTGCTGGATTGGCAAGGGAAGGGAGCCAGGGAGATGAGGGGTGCTGAGCTCGGCCGTACCCCACCAGGGTCGCGCTGTGCTGCTTCCCAGGCAGGGCTTGGGGTGCCTGGAGTTGGGGGTCTCAGAGTTTCCCCCATTCCTGGCCAGTGCAGGACACCCATGGCAGAGTCTGGAGAGTTGGAGTGGAAAAAAAAGAAAAAGGAAGAAATAAAAAAGCGCACATATTCTGGCACAGAGATGTGTTTTGACTTTGCTTGATGAAATGACATTTTTATTTCCAAAAACTGCCTGGAGAGAGAAGGTGGAACAAACAAACTGGCGCGTGTGACAGTAGGAGGTTTTATTCTGGGGACAAACCAAAGCTTTTCAGTTGACTCAGAACAAGCTTGGTGGCATTTTCCCTCGGGGGCTGAGTCTGAACGCTCTGGGGCAGGTGCTGCTTGGGTTTGCAGGGTCACAAGTGGGACCTGTGGGTCCTGGAGCAGCTGTGTCCCACCAGCTCTCACTCCTGGGAGCTGTGCAGAGCCTCTGCCTCAGCCTGTGCTCTCCATCAACCTTTTTAACTTCAGAAACCCTCAGGTGAAATGTGTGCCCCTGGGGACACGGGGACCCCTGCTGCAGCCCCCAAGGCTTCCCTGGCTCCTCCAGGTGCTGCACCTCCACAGGGCATGAAATCCCACCTGTGAAACACCTGCAGGGGCCTCCCTGGGCATTGAGGGACAGGTGAAGCTCAGGAGCTGCTTTAAGGCTCCTTCTAAAGCCTTGTTGGTGACCTGGACACACAGATGTGTGCAAAGGCATCTGGAGACCCAGAGCCCCTGCCCTGCTCATCCCCAGAGCCTCAGACCTGCCTGGTGGAGAAGGAGGTGCTGCAGAGGAAGGAGGCAGATGCTGGCAGAGCAGGGATGCCCACGGAGCAGGGACTGGCCCTCCTGGTCTCCCCGAGAGGTGGGATGGGCGAAGGGAGGGGGGTCTCTTCTTCCAGTTGCCACCTGCTTCAGATGCTCCGGCTTGAGAGGAGGCTGCCAACTGCTCTCCATAGAAAAATGGATTATTCTACAGTCAGATTAATGGGCTTTCATTTTGCAAAACATCTGTCACTGTTAGTCCTGGACAGTGAGCGTGAAATTAGTTTTGACTGCAAAAAGGCAGCGTCGGTGTGTAATATGTGACTTACATGACAAGAGGCCAGGAGTCAGCTGGGGAATGGGAATTACCTGTTGAAGGGAGAAGGGCAGTGGGGTGTGCCCTGGGGTCTGGAGCCCTTGCTGTGCCCTGCACCAGCCTTGCAGCTCCTCCACCTGAGGCTGGTGGAGCTTCAAACCTCACCCCAGCACCACCAACATTCCAGCGCTGCCTCCTCTCTCCATTCATTTAACCCCAACTTTCCCTCGTTTCCCCGTTTCCTCCTTTCCCTTTTGGAGCCCACAGGGGCTCGGGGCTGGTCTCAGCTGGTGGCCTTGTGTCTTGCAGATGTACATCCAGACCACGACGCTCACCATCTCGGTGAGTCTGAGTGCCTCGGTGTCCCTGGGCATGCTCTACATGCCCAAGGTGTACATCATCCTCTTCCACCCGGAGCAGAACGTCCCCAAGCGCAAGCGGAGCCTCAAGGCGGTGGTGACAGCGGCCACCATGTCCAACAAGTTCTCCCAGAAGGGAGGGTTCCGCCCCAACGGGGAGGCCAAGTCGGAGCTCTGTGAAAACCTGGAAACGCAAGGTGAGGTGGCTCTCACTGCGGGTGACGGCGGGATCCTCTGGGGGACATAAAAACCGGGAATGGGGAGAGCTGAGCTCCATGTGCACATCCCTGACCCCAGCGTGTGTCACACGGGGCTGGGGGAGCTGGCAGTGAGCAGGGCTGGCAGCTCCCGTGGTGCCCAGGGAGGGGACAGGCACAGCAGCAGCACGGGGGGATGTCAGCGCAGCACCGAGGGGACATTTTTCACTCTGTCACTGCCAGGTCACGTATCCTTAAATAAACAACAGAATAAATAATTCACGGGGCTTTGATATGGGCAGATCGGCTACGAAAACATCGCAGCTAACAAATAGCTCTGTCAGCTCCAATTCCTTCTGCTCTATCTAATTGTTATCTGGGAACACCACTTGGAAACCTGCAGCAAGGTTCCACTGCCAGCCAGGCACCGCGAGCTGTCCCCTCCCTGTGGGCTGCGTGGGGACACCTTTGTGCTGCTCAGGGTGTCCCAGGCTGTGCCATCTGTGCCAGCCTGTGCCCTTGGCTGGAGGGTGTCCTTGTACCTGCTGCCCCCGTGGTACCTGGGGACTTTGTGGGGATGCTCAGCAGAGCGTTGTCCCCACCGAGGGCAGTGAGTGCTGCAGGGGGGTTCATTGCTCTCTGGCTTCTGCTGTGCCCCCCCAGTGCCACTCTGGGATGTTTCGTGGCTTTGGAGCCATCGCTGCCTCCTCTCCCGGTGCGTCTGAGGGCTGGGAATGCTGGGGGGTGGCAGCAGGGTTGTGTCCCTGTGGCACCCTCTGGCTGAGGGGACAACCAGGGTGGTTGATTTTGTGCCCAGTTGCTGTGCAGTGGTTTCCAGGGGTGTGGGACACTCAGCTGGGACCCCAAAACCCCCTGGGACCCCAAAACCCCCTGGGACCCCACGATTTGTCCCAGGCTGGGCTGGCTGGCACAAGCTGAGCTCTGGGAAGGTGCAGTGCCTCTGGGTGTGTCTCCAGGAGGTTGCTGAGGGATGAGAGCCTGAGACCACATTCCCACTGCTCATGACACATCCTGGGGGCTCTTTTTGGGCTGAAATGTCCTTCAGGAGCACCCACAGCCGCTGTGGCGCTCAGGGAAGGATCAGCACTGTCCAGATCCCTGAGCAAACGCTGTCACATCCCTGCTGGCACCTCCTGGCACGGTCAGGGGGACAGGACAGGAGCCAGGAGGGGAAGGTGGCCTCTGCTAATGACCCACGTGAGCTCTGTGTCTCCTTGCAGCACTGGCCACCAAGCAGACCTACGTCAGCTACAGCAACCACGCCATTTAGCTCCAGGAGCAGGGAAGGAGCCGAGCTCCTGGCAGGGACAGCGGCACAGAGGACAGGGAGGTGGCAGCCAGGGGGACACGGCCCAGGGCAGAGCTCCTGGGGAAAAACGCCATCAAACAGCAGCAAAAAAACATCCATAAAGAAACACTATAAAACTCTTCCAGCGCCCAAGGGTGGTGATGCATGGCTCCCACGGAGGGACACGGAGCACGGGGATGGAGCACAGGCAAGAGGGGACGGACTTCTGCAAGTCTTTGGGTTCTTTTTTTTTTTTTTTTCCCCTGTATTTTGGCAAAAAAAAAAAAAAAAAAAAAGAGCCCCAACATATTTCCCTTTTCTGGAATTTGTGAGATTGTTTGTGGTCGTGCAGAACCTTCTGTTTTCTCTTTTTATTATTATTATTTTTTAATCCTCCATTTTCTTTCGTTCCTGTCTTCCTCCGTCCCTCTTCACTCTCTACCCCATATCCTACCAAATTCTATATGTTGCAAAAAGGAAAAATAAATAAAAAATACTTAAAATTTACATTTAAAATTAAAAAAAAAAAAACAGACAGCAAAATAAAATAAAATAAAACCTAGACTGTGTTCAAAGTGCTGATTTCTATAGGTGGTTCCTTAATGTATGTGATGACCATATGGATTGAAATATGTCTGCTTTATGTACTGACCAGTCAAAAAAACAAAAACAAACACAAAAAAAAAAAAAAAAAAGAAAAAACAAAGTTCAGTGCCTGGATGTTTATGAATTATTCGATGACTGTGTAGAGCATGATCATTTTTATACGAGGAGATTTCTAATAAAAGACCCTGGTTTTGCACTCGGCGTTTGCTGTCTCTTGGTGACTTGGTTTCAGGAGGTGCCAAGCGAAGGTTTGGGGTGGCCAAACCTTGTGGGAGAGCTCAGGGCTCGGTGTCCTTCCTCTCCAGGCATTCCTGGAGATCCCAGGGAGCTGCAAACTGTGTGAGAGGGGCCGGGACAGGGAGAGGGGCACTGGGGCAGCTGTGGGGTGGAAAGGGCTGATTCCTCCTCGTTTTCTGCTGGGATGGAGCAGGGGGGAGGACAGTCCCCAGGGCTTTCTGCACCTTCAGTCCCCACGCCGGGAGGGATTTGTTTAAGAAGTTTGCGGGTGTGGCACTCGGGGACATGGTGGCCTTGGCATTGTTGGGTTAAGGGGTGGACTGGAGGAGCTCAGAGGGCTTTTCCTACCTGAAGGATTCTGGGCTAACAAGGACTGACCAAAGCAGCTCTGCCTTGTGGGAAGAGCTCCTCTCCCTGGCTGCAGCCTGTCCCTGGGATGGCACAGCCCCGTGTGAGGGTTGTGGGTGTTCCCAAAGTCTGGGCTGTGCCTTTTTGGGGCAGTTTGGTGCATTGCCTGCTGCTCTCTCTGTCTCTGGCCTGGGCATTCCAAGTGTTTCCCTCTTGGATTTGGGCTGCATTTTTTGGCTGCTGGATCAGGAGAGGAGGGTCCAAACCTTATATTCTCTTTTGGGAGAGGAGGCAGAGAGGTGCTGGGTGCCTCCAGCTTCTGGACAAGCTTTGTTTCAGCTGCCCAAAAAAATGCTGGAGCTGGCGGTGACCCGGGGAGGAGGTGCTGGGATGTCTCCCTGTCCCTTTGTGCCTGTTCCCCCCAACCCCAAAGTGCTGCTGTTTCCCCCTCTCTGAGCCTGTGTGATGTCCTCGCTGCATTTTTGCACATTTCTGGAGCTGTTGGTGCGTTAATCACAGCTCTGCTCTCCGCCTGGGGGGCGTGGGGGGCACCTGGGTGAGCCCCACGGGAGCTTTCAGCCAGGAATTGGTGCCAGAGAGAAAAGCAGCTTCTCCCTGCCTGTGCACAGAGGACAGAGCCTGGCTTGAAGGCAGGAGTCAAGAAAGAAAAAAAAAAAAAAAAAAAAAAAAAAAAAAAGCAGCGTAATGAAAAGCTCGAAACTTTGATAAGATCATACTTGTCAAAAGAGCTTCTCAGGAGAAAAAAAAAACCTGCTCCGTTCCCAGCACATCCATCACTGTCGGCTCGGATGTGAGGCACTGCCTGGTTCAGAGGGCTCTGAGAAAACCCGAGCTGATGTCTGCTGCCGCTTCTGGCTCGGGGATTCTGCTCTCGTGTGTCACGAGCATCTTTCACCCCGAGAGCTGCCTGAGAAGGGCTGATTCTGACTGAATCACAGCCTCCACCTGCCTTCCCTCACTGTGCCTCTGAGGAGGATCTTCTAAACCCCGTTTTTGTCACCCCAAACCTGAGCTGCTGGAGGGCCCCTGTCCCTCCCAGCCCATCCCAGCGGTGGATGCAGCGACCTCCCAACACAGCTGGTGGATTTTATCCAGCACCTCATGATACAGAGCAGCTCAATTCTAAACGTCTCTTTGATTACGGGAGCTAATTAAAAGGGAGCAGTCTGTGAGCCATTGAGATGGATGGGGATCCAGCCAGGCTCTGCTCTGGATGTTGCAGCAGGGACCTATGAGGATCCAGATTCTGCTTTTCTGCTTTGCTTCATATTTTTCTGACGGTAGCTCTGCTTGTGCCTGGGGACAAGAGCAGAGTGGATACTGATTCCTGGATATCAGATTCCTAGTTTTTGGTATTTGGGGTAATTTTTTTTTTTTTTTTTTTTTTTTATGAGGTATCTGGAAATTGTTGCCATCGTTTCTCCTCCTCGCCTCCGTTAGAGCTTTAAAAGCTCTTGTCTGATTTTCCTCCTATTTCTGTGAAGGGCTGTTGAATTTAAACAATGATAATTGCCTGAGTTCCCTGAGTGCTTGACCTGCAGATTTTTTCACTTTTTCTGGGACTTGGAGAAGCGATGAGGAAAAAACGTGGGCTGGAGCCAGCTCCCTCCATCCCCTGCTCCTACCTTCCTGCCTCCTGGAACTTTCTGTTGTCCTTGGCTGCTGTTCCCAGTCACCAGCTCATCTCCTGAGCTCCCTTCTCCAGGGACAAGCAGGAACTTTGGGGGTCCCAGGGCACAGCTGGGGGCTGGAGTGGGAGCTGTGCCCCCGGCCTGGAGCAGCAGCAGCCTGGAACCAGTCATTAACTCTCTTCTGTGAGAGGCAAATTACAGACTTCGGTGGCATAATTAGGCCAACTCGATGGGAAATGGAAAAACAAGATAATTTCCCTGCGAATTTTCCAGCCTGCCTGCCACCTCGTGCCTCCCTTCCCGTGTCTTGGGGGGAAATCAGCCCCCTGCCCCTCTGGGCCTGGAGATCTCCTGGTGCAGCTCCTTGGGGAGGAAATCTGGAGGAAGGGGATGGGAAGAACAGGGCTGGAGCAGAGCTTAGTTTGGACAGGACAGGAGGACAGGGCTGCATTCAGCTCCTCTCCCACAAGAAGAGCCCCAAGAACCCATTTTTCACCCCGGGAGAGCCGAGTGGGGCTCTGGTCCAGAGCAGAGGGCAGAAAAGCTGAGGTGGGTGCTGTGGTTCCATTCATGGCGCAGGAGCAGCTCTGGGGAAAACTGGAGCTCGTTTCTCTGCTCCAAAACCTTGGAGGAGCTGTGATGAGCCCCTCAAGGCTGCTGGGAAGGTGAGCAGTGCCTCTGAGTGGGGCTGAGGGGACAGTGGGTGGCCTGGATGGACGTGGCAGCACCCGGCCCTGTTCCTGGGGAAGGTCCAGCAGCCTTTGGAGCTCCTTTTGGAACAACTCCTGTGGCTGGAGCCACGGATGGAGGCACAAGTTGTGTATCTGAGGGTCTCTCCCCAGCCCCAATGTTCTCCTGTAGGGCCCAGTGAGTCAGTGGTGGTCTGTGTTGAAATCTCATTTCAGTGGTGAAAGCTGCAATTAGCATTTAATGAAGCTTCTTGCTTTTATTTTTAGGTAACCTCCGATTCCCTGACTGTGTAATTTAGTCCTCCATTGCTTGGAGATAATTAAAGTATGTCACTATAATTTGCTTTTTTTAAAAGCCTGTAATTATGTTTTTATTGAGAATAAAAAACGGGGGGGAGGGGGAAACGAAAACAATGTTAGGGGAGGAGAAAGCTTTGGATGGGCAAGGGGACTTCTTCCAGCGTGATGGCTTTGGAGCTCGTTCCAGGGTGATGGGTAGGCTGGGGACAGAGGAGAAACTCCTGGTTTGAGTGGGAAATAGTGAGGTGAAGTGTGGGAAGTGCAGAGGTGAGAGCTCTGGGGCTCCTCAAGCCTGGAGGCTGGTGGGGGCTGCAGGAAGGAGTTTCCTCTGCTGCCTCACCCTGCTCCTTGGCATCGTTCTCCTCCTTCATCTGCCCCCCAAACGCCAGGCTCTGGAACCGGCCTTGGCTGAGCCTGGGGCAGCACAGCCCAAGTCTCATCCCTGCCCTCCGCACTCCCAAAACTGCCCAGCCCAGCCCAACAAACATCCCTGGGCACTCAGGGCTTCATTCGGCATCTGCCCGCAGCCACCAAACGCCTCTCTGGAGCAGCTCTGCCCTTCCCAGGCTCAGCCACGAATTAACGGGGAGGAATGAAATGTCTCTTCCCGGGGCCTGACAGCGCCGCTCAGCCCCCGGGGGATGCTCGGGCTCTATTTGCATCTGTAAACGCCGCTGCTGGGTGTCAAAGAGCCGCTGTCCCTGCTGTCCCCCCGGCGCTGTGTGACGCCCAACGTGCCAGCCTCAGTGTCCTGCCCCGCTGGTGGCCCCAGGCGCTGCTCCCAGTGAAACCAGTGGCCGCAAACTGGTGTGCGAGGAGAGAGCAGCGGCGGCCGCTCACCTGCGATTCACAGCCTGGAAATTGGCTGGTGGGGGGAAAGTTGAATAACGAATAAATTCGAGATAATTGATTGGCCTGTGGCCAGTTCACAGCCGGGGAGAGCTGAAATGAGTTGGATTGTTGGCTTTTTCTTGAAGTTAGTCTCACTCAAAAAAAAATATGTGAGCGCTAAGAGGTTACATTTAGTTTGGAATATATTTAATTCATTAAAATGTTGATCTCTGCTGCAGAGTTCAGATCTGATTCCAGGCTTTATTCCTTATCTAAATGCAAAGGTTTCTTGCCAGAAATACAAAGCAGAAAAGAAATCTTGGTGCTTAGGAAAAGTGACATGATGGAAGGAGCCGGGGCTGGACTGCGCCGCACTGCGGGAACCTGCTGGGATTGAGGTGACACCCTCACCCGCCCCGTGCCGCTTTCCTCCTCCCCACACTGGGGTGCAGCATTCAGGGTGTCATCCCGCAGTGTCCCCACGTCCCGGGTGCTGCGGCCAGTCCCTCCTCGGGGCTCTGGGGTGCTGCGGGATTTGGCGCAGTCCCCTGCAAAACTTCCCTCTGGAGCTGTCGCCTCCTCACGGAGCCGAGGACAAAGTGACTCAGGAAAGTTTTGGCTAGAGCAGCATCAGGCCAGGGATTTCTGTTCGAGCGTGTTGCTCAGCCCCCACATCTCTTCTCCCCTCTCCGATACTCGAGTTGGTGGCACTGCGAGCGGGCTCTGCCCCCTGCTACTGTCACAGCTCGTTTGTCCCCCTACCCTGTGCTGTGCAGAAATGTCCCTCCCTCCCCAGCCCGGTGTCACCGCACCTTCCTCGCAGAGCCTTTGTGATCCGCAGTGGATGACAAAGGGAAGGAACAGCACTTAAAACCCACTAAAACCCACACACCATCACCAGCTTTTGTACCGGTTGCTATGGGAACCCCATACGTGCACCGGAAACGCTGGAGTATGCAAATGAGCTTCTTAATTAGTTCTCCTCAGCCTTTCATGCTCGTGGTGCAGCAATTTGATCATTAGATGAACATGCCACTTCATTATCGGCAGCTTAACCAAACACGAGCTGGGGTGACCTTTGGGGAGGGCAGGGAGCCTCGGGAGGCGGCTGAGGAGAGGGATGACGGCGGCCAGCGGCTGCACTGGATCTGGGAGGATCTGGGCACCTTCTCCAGCAGCTTCCAGCCCGTTTGGGAGCTGCCGGTGTGGGTCCTGCTGCCTTTGGAGAGGAGCAGGGAGGAGGCGGCTGTGTCTCCACACAGGGAGCTGGGAGGTGCTCTGCTCGGCTCGAGCTCCTGGAGAAGAGCTCAGCTGGAAAAATCCAAGCCCTGAGCCCCTCCCCGAGCCCTGCAGGGCCGGTGTCAGTGTCACCCCGCTCTGGTGGCCTTGGGGACAGGCAGCCCCACGTGCCCATGCGGAGCCAGATGCCGGCCGGCTGCACGCCTGAGCTCGCGCTGTAAATGCTATGAGTTTTTCACCAAACAAGCTTCATTAATCGTCTAATAACCGGATTAATTAAGGACACCGAAAGTAAACAGCAAGAATGTAATTTGCCTCTGATTGCCGTGTAATTGCGGGAGTATGGTCCTATTTGCATATGCGGAAAGTGTTGTTGACAGTGGTGCTGGGACCGGGAAAACAATGGATGGAGGGCAAACGCGCCCTTGGGGCGGCCAGATCCCCTCAGCCGCGCTCTTCCCTGCCTTTGGTGCTGCCTGCATGTGTTTTTTTCTCGGTGGCTCTCTGCCTTCTTCCCAATTAAGCAGCCCTCCTGCTATTTGTGGAGCTTTCCGAGCTGTTTGCTTAGGCAAACACTGCTGCTCCAAATAGGCTGACAGATCCGCTGGGGAACGCTCCTGTGTCCTGGGGGACAGCAGCAATAGTTGGGGAGGAGCCCCTCTTTGTCTGTCCTGCTTGGGGTTGGGGTTAGTTCTCCCTTTGACCCCGGGGGGACTCGGGGATTTGGGTTGTGCTTGCACGAACTCGCCCTTGGCAAACCCCGGAGAGCTTCCAGTGCCCCGAGAGGAGAGCGGGAGGTGAACCAGGACGCGCAGAGAGGGAAGCAGAAGGCTGCGTGGATTTGGGGCAGAGCCAGGTGACTGAATTCCAGTGTGGAATCTCACACCGTCCTGCGCCTCTCGTGTCCTCCACCCCTTGTCAGCTGGTTCATTTCCCAGGAAACGCGGATGTCTGGATGGTGACTAATCTCCCAACTCTCTGCCTCCCCTTAGCCCAGGGTGAGTTTTCCTCTTGCTGCTGACCTTGGCAGCACCAGCTGTACTCGAGGAGGGAGCACACGGCGCTCCGCCAAGGTGACAACACACTCCTGCCACCCACACGTGCCTGTGCCCACGGGGGAGAATTCAGACCGCTAATTCCATCTCGGAGAGCCCCAGGCCTGTGTTTTTTCTCTCTCCCTGACAGCCAAGAGTTGGATTAAACCCACAATGAGGAGGGATGTGACCTTTCAGGAGCAGCTCGGGGTGTTCTGTGGGCAGACATGATTTTGAAGTGGATCCGTTTGTTTTCCTGGTGGTGCTGAGGAGCCCTGGAGGCTCCAGCTCTGTTCTCCACGTGCGAATGGACTCGGATTAAACCATTGTTGGCTCCAGACAGGCACCTGCTGCTCACTTGAGTGTCTTCCCGCTCGGGCAGGATAACAAACGGCGAGGACCATCCTTGGAGCAATTGTTTTGGAGCAGAGCTGGCAGGGAGGATGGACGGGGACTTGTTTGCCAGCAGAACGCTGCTGACAAATCTCTGTGAAGGAAAGCGGGGGCTTGGGACCCCCCTGCCTGTCTGTGGGCATCCTTCCCATCAGCTTTTTTCGTTTCCTTGCGGTGCCTGAACGTTTTGGGCCAGTTTCCCACAGCTTGAAGTGCCGTACCTGTCCCCACCAGCTGCCAACCACCATTCATCATCACAGGCAGCGTTTTGTGTTTTTTTTTGTTTTTTTTTTTTTTTTTTTTTTTTTTTTTTTTTTTTTTTCTCTTTGCAAACTTGAAACGTTTAGAAGGGAAATCAAGTTTTCCCTTGGAAATCTGGGTGGGAGAGGGGTGGAAGGCAGGTAGCCTCCTGTTTATTTTGCACTGCCTTTCTGTAAGCTGCTATAAACAACCTGTCAGCGCTCCTCCAGCGAGGCTGTGCTCAACAGGCTCCCCCGGTGCTGGGTTTGGTTCCTTGCCATGCAAGGTCTCGTTAGAGGTGCTGTTTGCTGCTGCTTAGCCATGGACTCCCTTTGAGCTTGAAGAGCAAGACAGGGAAACAGCAACGATTATGATTAGGGTTTTATTTGGAACTCCTAAACGCTCCGTTTCCCCCCGCGGTGAACAACATCCTCGAGCGGCTGGAGGCTACGCCCCACCGAGTGCTTCAAGGTGAATTTTTTCCCAGATAAACAAGGGAAGCAATCAGCCCCTCTGGAATGCCGAGGGGGCCGGGTGGTGCTGCCTGCCGTGCCTTTGAGACCTCTCCTGTTGTCACTTGAGGAGCGAAGCCAACAGCAGGGCTCTGCCCCTGCCGGTGCTGGGTCGAAGCTGTGCCTGAGCATCTCCAGAGCTTTCCTGGAAGAACCTGGGCTTGCTCCCGGAGAAGAATTCCTGTCTTGGGTGAGCCAGTGCATCCCAGTTTTGAGCTTCAGCCTTTTGCTCCCTCTGCGTCTTGGCTCCTGAACATCAAGTGTTTGGTGGGTCTCGAAACTGGTGACCGTCAGTTGCTCTTTGGGGCTCTTCCCCTCGTGTCCTTCCTTCCCTTGTGCTCTGGAGAAGGTGTGAGGGAGCTGCAGGAGCTTGGCCCTGGTGAGCCCCACGGGGTGGATGTGCAGGCAGATCTCTGTGGCCTGGTTGGAGCAGCCTCTGGCTTTGAGGATACCGAGATTCCAATTCCATTCCCACGCGTCCTTGGCACGAGCAATTAATCTTCCCCTATCTCACCCTGAAATCCCTCTCCTTCCAGGCAGGTTCTGTATTCCAGCGCTGTTTTTCAAGGCTGATGGGGAAGCTGCCTCTGCTCTCATTGTCACTGCTACTGGTTTTCTATTATTTTTTGGATGCCTTGTGTTTTTGGGGGGGAAAAGAAAAATCCCAAACTCTGCTTTGTGATTTTTCTCTTCTCTTCTATGCAATTAGATGGAGCAGTGATCAAAATATGTTGCATTGCACTGCAAGCTTCTCCAGGCAGATGTTTCATCACCGGAGGAGAGATGACTTCCTCATTTACATTTGGGGAAAATTAAAGGAGAGGAAGAAAAAAGAAGGCGAAGGGGGAATGTTGGATTTCCTGTTGTGTGAATACATCTTGCAAGGCTTCGGGAGAGTGACGTGTGAGAGAAGAACCAGGGCCAGCAGGCAGAGAGAGGCCAGACATTTATTTTTTTTTACCCTGCTGGCATTCAGATCTTGAGTTGTGCACCCCTTGGTGTTTATTTTGCTGCAGATCTCAGGGGTCCTGGCTGGGGCTCATCCTGCTGGTGCCTTGGAGAAGAGTTGGAGCCCAGGGTTGTCTGTTTGCCCCACATTTGGACTTTCTGGGGTCTTCAGCTGCTGCCTTCCCTCCTCAGCTCTTACAAAGGAGCTGCTGGAGGGGGACAAGAGTGACACCAAATCCACCTTCTGTCCTTACCTGGAGCTCTTTGGTGCACAGGGCTTTGTGTTGGTGGTCAGAACGGATTCATTCCCCAAATATGACCAGTGAGGGAAAGTGAAGCAGAGGAAAAGATGAGGAAATGAATCCCATTTTTGGAGATTCTGGTACCAAACCCCAACAGCTCTGGACTTGGACCTGGCTGGGGAGAGGCTGAGGGAGCAGGGAAAGCCTCCCCCACACTGGGAACATGGAACACAATTCCTCACACTCAGCTCAATAAGAGAGCCATCAAAAGTAAAAACGACAGCAATCCTGCAGTCAATATAATGTGGCTGCGGGTTAAATAAATAATGTTTGAATGATCATAATTGCAAAATGATACTATTTCATCCACCACAAACATGTGGTTAAGCTCTCATTAGCCGAGGCTGGAGCTTTGCAGGAAGCAGAGGCTCTTTGAAAGCAGATCTTTGGATTATGCTGCTATAGAAATTCTTGGACTGCTCCTGCAAGTGTTTAATAAGGCCTGGGAGTTTGCTCGTGGGATTGAGAGGAGAATCAGGAAAGGTGGCACCCCAAAGTGAAGCTGGATTTTTATTTCTTTATTGGAGGGTTCTTAGGGGGGGCTGAAACCATGAGTTTTTAATTAATGGGCTCTATTATAATCCTTGAGCTATACAGGGGGAAAGTGTATTTATTTTTATGTGGATTTTTTAACATATGGAGGGTTTTACTTATAACTATGTGTGTACAGGCAAGTCCTCCCACACCTGGCAAAGTTCTTTCTGAACTTCAAATTCAGTTAAGAACTGTTCTGTCCTGTCCCACCTCCTTCCTCCATCCCCATCGTGGGCAATGCTGTGAATGCTCCCCAGAGATGCTGCCCAACCCCAAACTGGGGAAACTGGTGTGCTCAGCACCTCGCCAGACAGGGCTGATTTCAGACTTGGCTGCAGTATCGATCCTCACTTAACATTGTAATGAGAATCTGCTTCCCTAATCAGCGAGGGAAAAATCTTATTTTCCAGCGGCTGGAAGGAAATGAGCTTTGTGGGCTTGTGGTGGCACAGGGAAGGGGTGACACTGCCACCACAGCACCATGGGTCGTGTGTCCTTCTCTTTTGGCTCCCCTTTTGCACCCAAATATTTGGGGACAGCGTCCATCGTGCTTGCCCTGAAGCCCTGCTTGGGCGTTTGGGATGAATGCCACCAAAACTCCTCCTTGAACGCCACCAAAACTCCTCCTTGAACGCCACCAAAATTCCTCCTTGACCCCCCTGCTCCTTTCCAAGGACGGATCCCACAAAGCAGCCATGTCCATGCCAGCCCCTCAAAGCCCAGCCTTGCACCTCACCTTCCTCATCCAGTGCATTTTTGAGGAGGAAAAGCCGTATTTCCCTATTTCCCCGTGGTTCCCATCCCGGATCTCCCGATCCCCGGGCGCTCAGCCGCCGCTCCCGGCCGGGCTCCTCTCCTCCGGCCCCGTCTGCCTGACGGCAAATTGTTTTTTGATGGCTGACTCGGTATAACCGAACTCAATTTGCCTTTCAAAAGCAGCTAATAGTCGCATTAAAAAATCCATTTTCGCTTGTGATTGAATTTGACGGCGGCTCAATCAATAAGCGAATGGAGTGTTTCTCACGCTGTACCCAGCGCCCGTCGCCATGGGAACGCTGGAAGCGGCGCTGGTGAATCCCCTCCGATCACTGTCACCCGGAGCTGTCACCCTCAACAGGCGCCCTGCTGGCAAGGGACACCCTCCCGGCCCTCCTAGAAGTGATGCCGGCGGGATTTTCTTCCTTCTCCTCCTCTTTTGGGTGGGATGAGCACTTGCCCCCAGCTCCAGCCTGACAGAGGTGGCCCTTTGGTGGCCCTTGGAATGGTGGCCCTGGAGTGTCCCTTTCCTTCAGAGGTGGCTCTTTGGTGGCACTGGGAGGGGTGGCCCTGGAGTGTCCCTTTCCTTCCGAGGTGACCCTTTGGTGGCACTGGGAATGGTGGCCCTGGAGTGTCCCTTTCCTTCCGAGGTGACCCTTTTGTGGCACTGGGAATGGTGGCCCTGGAATGGCCCTTTCCTTCCGAGGTGACCCTTTGGTGGCACTGGCAATGGTGGCCCTGGAATGGCCCTTTCCTTCCCGAATCTCCCAGTCTGGGGAGGAAGGTGGGAGAGAAGAAGCCTGAGCAGGTCTGAGGCTGTGGGTGAGGACATCAGGGCCGGGAAGGAGCTGCAATGAGCTGTCCTTGGGTCAGGGGCTGTTTGTTTGGGGGTTTTATGGAGGGGGAGATAATGAAGTGAGGAAATGGATATATTTATATTATAATTTTTTTTTAATCAGGTTCACCCACGTTTGATGAAAGACGAACGTGGTGGCACTTTGCCTCCCCACAATCAGGCTGCTTCCTCTCAGCCATTGTTTGCTCTCTTCCTATTGTGGTGCAAAATGGAAATGAAACGGCTCAGGCAGGAACTTTGCAATTGAGATATCGTTGGGTTTTTTTTTTTTTTCTCCCTAATTATTTTTTTTCCTTTAAATTATTTCTTTCTGAAGCAGCTTTCTGAGGATTTTTTAATTACCAACACTCCCTCTGCATGCTCTGCTGATGAGGCAGGGGAGCTCACCTGCAGGCTGAGGCCGTGGTGGTGATGCCAGCGTGGGGCAGTGCCCACCTGGCAGTGCCTCACCTTCTGGCTCTGCTCAGCCCGAGGGGGGTCCAAAATAAAAGGAAAACGCTGCTTTACACCATGTCAATGTTTTCTCTGCAGGGAGTTTGCCTGGGGCTCCAGGAGGCCTTTGGTTTCCTTAAACTGCATCTCTAAGCATATTCCAACAATGTGCCCCGTCTTGGAGCTCATTTCCATGGATTGATCCATGCTGGAGGAAGAAAGGAGAAGCCTGCGCTGAGTTTGAGCTAAAGGAGGGAAGCCAGGCACCCTGGGCTCAGGTTCAGCTGATGACTGGAGCTCACCCCACTGAGCACTGGATGTGGTTGGATTTTGCTGCCTGCCTGGGTTAAATCTTTGGCTACCTTAAATCCTTTCCCTCCCCAGCTCACCTTCGCAGCCCCTGTGGCCGCTGTGTGAGATTCAGGTGTTTGTCCTGGGCTGGGGAGGGCTCTTGGCCATGGCCTTGCATTTCTCACCTTCTTCTCCCTTGGGGTGTGAGCTTGGTCCTGGGAGGACCTCAGAGCTGTGGGTCAGGAGGTGTGGGTTATCTGAGGCTGGGCTATCCCAACCCTCCTCTCCTCTCCTGCCATGCTGGAGGCCATGGAGCAGGCAGGAGAGGCTGTGAGTTCCCAGCCTTTTGGCCACAGGCTCCTTGAGGAGGAGCAGAGCCGTTTCCATGAATCCCACAGGCTGTTTCCACCTTGGCTGCGGCTGGCTGAGGAGGATTCTCCCTCCCCACAGCCCCAAACCCTGTACCAGTGCTGCCTGAGCCTCAGGGTCAGGGGCCTGTCTCCTGACAGCTCCAGGGCTCCCCTAAACCGCAATTTTGGTGTTGACATCAGTGTTTTGTGCACTGGAGAAAGGAGCTGGCACTGGGGCTGGTTTGGGAGCTGTGGCCTCTTCCAGCCGAGTGAGTGGAGGCTGTCACCTCCTGCCCCAAGCCTTGCTGTCCCTCTATCATCCCCTCAGGGGTTCTTTCCTCGGGGTCTCCAGGGTAAGAAGAGTCTTCCCTTGTTCCCTGAAAGCTGAGGACGTAACTTCACCCCCCAAAATCCTCCTGCTGGCACGCCGTGCCAGGGGGGCACTGCCTGTTCCTGGGGTGCCGAGGGAGAGGCTGCAGCCCCCACTCCTGCTAGTGATGGATTTCTCCTGGGAATACAAACCTCCTCCTGCAGGAAAGCTGCCAGCACCGAGCCTGAGTGGCCTGGTGAGATATCCAGGGCTCCTGCCCTGCCCGACAGACCCTCGGGGAGATAAAGAGCCCCTGACAAAGCGGCACCTGTGTTTATCTCAGCCCTGCGCTCTCCGGGCCCCGCTCGAGCTCTGGCTCTGAGCTGGGTTCCCGGCGTTCCTTTTTCCCAGATACAAAGCTGCCGAGGTGTAATAAGCCGAGGGGAAGGCGATAAGCTGCTGGGTCAGCTCCGCGTGCCGCGGCAGCACGTGTGCCGCCAGCAGCCTTCGGGAGCTGAGCTCAGGGACGGCTCCTGGGGAATTCATCCTCGGCTGGTGCCGCTCCTGTGGGGAGCCTTGGAATCTCCATCACCTTTTTTTAGGTGCCTAAAAAAACAGAGGCCAGACAAAATGAAGAGAATAAAAAGCTGGTATGTTTATTGAAGGGCCTTCAGCTATATTTTGGGCAGACA
Organism: Sylvia atricapilla; assembly: GCF_009819655.1. Lineage (NCBI taxonomy): Eukaryota > Metazoa > Chordata > Aves > Passeriformes > Sylviidae > Sylvia > Sylvia atricapilla. The sequence goes on along the minus strand of NC_089164.1, from coordinate 3,170,687 downwards.
AACCAGCCCTGCAGGGGCTACACCCCAAAAATATGGTCATGAGTTGTCATGACACTTTTCACACTGTTATAAGTTTGGTCCATTTGAATATTTGGGTTAATCTTCCAATTACAGCTTCAGGTAATTAGAGTAATTTACCCCAAGTTTACTCCCCGCCAACTCTCACCCCCAAATCTTGGGGTCTGAGACAGTGAGGTGCCCTTGATTCCCAGGAGAGGAATTGTTTTGTCAAGATGGGAGAGCAGCAGCTCGCACTGTATATGGAGTTTAGAGTTACACACTGAAGAATTACAGGATTACAGACATATGAAATATAGAAAAGCTGAAATCCTAAGGCATCAATGATTGGAGCCCATCTGCATGGCTGAGGACCCCCAGTGCCAACCACTAAATCTGGGGTTGGTCTTTATCCCAGGGATTGGGAAACAGAGGAGGAATGATCCCTCAGAGGAAATGAGGCACAGGGATTAACTGATTTGCTGGAGCTGTGCAGAGATCTCCCAACGCTTGGGTAGCGAGCTCGGGGCGGTGGCGGAACTCAGGGTTGAAGTTTACAGTTTGTGATGAGGCTTTACAAGCTCAGCTGGAAGAGCTCAGAGGAAGGAAATGGCATCGCACAGGGTGCGAGTGTGGAGCTCTGAACTAAATCCAGTCAGACTGAGCTGTGCCACGTTCTGGACCACGCCATGCCAGGCCAGAGGCTCCTGAAGCTGAGAACTGGCCCAGGTCTGCTGAATCCACTTAAAGAGACTTTGCTCCTGGGCCTGAGTGTTCCCAGCGCCGCTGTCGAGCTCTGCGGAGGAGCTGTGTGACAAGGGATAAATCTTCCCTGCTGCCAGCTGGCATTCCTCCATCAAAGTCAGCCAGGATAAGGGATGTTCTTCCCAGAGCAGAGGCTCCAGCAGCCGTGGCTGGGGCTCCCTGGAATACCTGTCTCCCACCTCTGGCATCCGTCCTGCAGCCAATTGATTTGTGTGTGTTTACATGATCAAAGCGAGCCTCAGGACCTGACGTGGGAAATGATTTCCTGTCTTACACGGCCCTGGGATAACTTCCAGATCTTTCCCCTTTGCAGTTGCTTGGAGAGAAGTTAACTCATGGGTCTGGCAATAATTCAGCAATAAATTAAATAAATTAATGTGGGAGAAATGGGAAAGGTTGGGCAGTGTTGGCATTGGGATTAATTAGCGGTCAGCTGTTGCAGTGTGTGACAGGGAACTGTCCCCGGGCAGGGGACTGTGTGAATGCTGATGCAGGGAAGGCCTGGGACAAGATGCCAGTGGAACAGGGAAGCATCAATCCCAGCAGGCATTTTCCTTCTATCTTCCTCACTGCCACCCTGTGCCTGGGGCTCATCTATTCGCCAAAGGGCTCCTTGTCCATTAATAGAGCTTCCAGGAGAAATGAAGGCCTTGTGATTGCATTCCGTCCATCTCCCCTGCCCTTTCCACCCCAGTAATCTCCTAATGCATTAGCCAATTTGAGCCACATTTGAGGGAAGAATCTTGGGAATGTGCTATTGGTAACTTAGCTCAGCCTTTCTGTTGACAGCAGAGAAAGGGGAGTTGATCTCCGAGGTCACTGGGTCAGGAGCAGTTTCCCTCTTTTAGAGTTGTTCCACGGCCAGGGATAAGGAGTGCAAGTTGTCTGCTGGTATCCGTGGCCATACCTCAAAGCAATTGATATCAAAGGGCGAGGCAATAAGATAATCTGGAAATTAAGGGTATTTTCACCTCCTCTGTCGTTTTCCTTAGAGAGCTCTCTCCTGAGGATCCCTGCCACAATCCTTCCGACCGAAATCTGCTGACGACTCCTGGCCAGGCAGCTTTTTGCCCCCGTGTTTGTAGGATGAACGCCTCACTCCAGAGCCCCCTTCCCTGGAGCTTCAGCCTTTTGCCAGCAGAGCCCTCACAAAAAAACCCAGAGAAAAGCATATTTTTGGCAATTCCTTCAAGACACCCTTGCTGAGGAGGAAGAGCTGTTCCTAAGGGTGCCTTATTCCTCCCTGGGAACGCGTCAGCCGTCAGCAAGTGGGTTGGAGATGACGTCTGGATACTGAGGAGCAGCGAGCACACATGGAGACTGCTCCTTCCCTGTGTCCCCAGCTCTCGGGGACGTGCCAGGCTCTGCAGGGCTCTCAGCTGGTGACTCAAGGCTTTGGCACCTGCCTGCTGCTCCAAGGCTGGCTGCAGAGCCGTGCCCGGCTGGCAGAGGGACACGCTCGGAGAGGAGACCTTGTCAGAGGAGGAAGGGAGATAGGTCTTGTGAGGGATGCTCAGGACCTGCAGACTCTCCTACAGCCACGCAGCTGAGCCAGGAGGGCTCTTGCACTTTCTGACCTGTTTTTTGGCCTTTCGTGGCTGCTGTCCGTGGGGTTGGTGAGATCAGAAATGTTTTTCTTGGGAATGTTTTCCTGATGCTGGCTGAGATTCCTGGACAGCCAGATAGATCCTGATGCCCATCAACCCCAATGCCCAAACCCAAATAAACTTGGGGAGTTTCAGCTTCCTGCAATCCTCCCCAGACAGGAGACCCACACACCCACAGATGTTTGCCAGCTGTGTTCAAACACCACAGCTCCTGGGTTTAGCTGGTGGCCGGCTGCAGGGCTGCGGAAGCGTCTGCTGCTGGTGCCTGCTGTGCCTTTGCCTTCTGTTCTCTGGGAACGGAGCTGGGATGAGCTGAGGATGGAGGGCGTTTGTGTAGGGAGAGCTGGCTGAGGCCTCACGGCTCTAATTGCGCTGTTAATGGCCGGGGAAAGAAAACATTGTCGGGGACCTTTTCATTACAATAAACACGGGAGAATTTATCTCTGCCACTAAATGCCTCAAACCGTGTCTGGGGGAGGAGGAAGAGGAGGAGGAGGAGGCGGCAGGGCAGTTCCAAATGGCAGTGCTGGCATGTCCGGCTGCTGGCTGGGAGCACGGCAGGGGCTGTGCCGCTGCTCCAGATGATGCTCTGTACCGCAGCCTCGGCTGTTGGAGCCGAACAGCTCTGAGCGATTCATGAACCGCTGTTGGCTGCGTGTCTGTGCCGGGTATAAACTCTCCCCAGGGGCAGCGGAGAGTGTTTGAATGCCTTGTTTTGATAGGGCGTCGCTGCCGGGTTTTAGCACGCACAGAGCCACAGCCTGTGCCTGGGATCTGCCTTTGTGCGAGGATCAAGAGACATGAACCACCCCCTTTTGTGAGCTCCAGGAAAATAGGCCTGCCTGGTTTTGTGCCTCTGTGTGTGCTCCGTGTGTGTGTGTGTGTGGGAAGGGATTGTTGTTATTTTTATTTACTATCCCTGGTTAAGCACCGGTCAAAGATCTGGTTCTCTTTTTTTTTTTTTTGCATGCCTAGTCCTAATTACAGCACGGGCACGTTTGTTTTCTGTGAGAGGCTAAGCTCTAAAGCAATTTTCATCTGTGCCTTTGTTTTCATCACCCTGCAATGTGAGAGATCTGAGCAGCTGTCTCGGGTGTTTTGCTCAAAGTGAAGAACAAGCCCTAGTGAGAAGGGCAGCTGGAAAGAGAGATTAATTAACCTGGCCTTGGTTGGCCTTGTAAACAGGGGGAGAGATTTCTCTCAAACTGCTTGTTGCTTATTTAGCTTGTAAAAAGCTGCCTGATCTCACACTCAGTCTTAATCCAATCCTCCTTCCCGCAAAGCTAATTGCCAGGAATGTGCCTGCACATCTCCCGTGTCCTTCTCTTGGTGGCCAGCTTTGCCAGCTGTGGGCCAAGGTGATGGAGAAGTCCCCGAGTCCTTTCCTTGGCTGCAGAAACTCCACTCATCAAGGCCATTTATCTTGATAATCCCGAGAAGAAACTCGTGCAGAACCGGGAGAGGAGCACGGAGCAGAGGTGGTGGTGGTGGAGAACGTCCCCGCTCTGCTCCCGCCGGATTTACAGCGTGATGTAATTAAATGAAGGCAGGGTAGTCAGAGCCATTGATTTTCATCAGAGGCAACCTTGCTGTGTTATCAGAAGTGAGTAATCCCTCCTCTGGAGAGCAGACATTGATAGATCAATAGGAGAGAACATGCTGTACCTCCTGGCAGCTCCATCAACCTTGGAGCCAGAGTTATCAAGGGCACCAGCATTCCTGTTCCCCTGCTCCCAAAACCTCATCGCTTCCTTCCCTTCTCCATCCTTGGTCCGAGGTTCTCAACAGCCCCAGCCCGAGATTCCTCATCTCCCCTAGAAGTTCTGGTGTCTCCTTCCTACCCCACGGGACAATCTGCCATTAAAAGAATCTCCCTCTTGGTTTGCCTGGAGGAATTACTCTGTTGGATCTCTTATTTCCTGGCACAGGAGAGTTCCTTCTAGACTTGGACAGGCTTTCTAAAGCAGCTGCTTGGCGTTTTGGACCAGGCCCATGAAAAAAAGGAAGGAGGACCTTAAGGGGGATGTGGATCAGGAAATTTTACCCATGAAAAGACTTGGGTGGTGGTGGTTGAAGGCACTGATTTTTTTGTATGGTTTGAGCATATTCCAGCATCCTCCTGGAACACAGGGCTCTGGATGCTTGGCTGAGACTGAAGGCTGGTAGGACGGCGAGCTGAGCTGGGTATTGATTTTGATTTTTAATAAACAAACCCCAAAGATCAGGTTTTTATCTAAAGATGGGAGTCAGCAGAAGTTTTAATGCCATTAAGTGCTGGATGTACAGCTTGGCAACGCTCAGCCACATCTCCCAGAGGAAGGCACTGGGGACAGGAGGGAAAGGCGGTGGGGTGAGAAGAATTAAAAACTATCAAGGCTGTTACAACCCCCTCCGAGCTCTGCTGTTGAGACTTGTGATAACAGAGTTGTTTTTGAAGATTTCATGCAAAGCTGCTCCTGGCTGGGGAGTGAGAAGATGCTACGCTGGCTGCAAATTGTCTTGATGGAAAATAGTGGTACTTTGGCCATTAGCTGCATGAACAACCACTTTGTTCTGCTCTCTAATCGCTTTGCCTATACATAATTTGGTGCCTAACACACCACTGCAAATACTGTGATTATTCTTAACAGTCATATACAGCACGTATAATTTGAGGGTGAATGTGGGAGCTGTCAGAAGGAAATGCCTGGGCTGTGAGCAGCTGAAGGTCATGTCACTGCAGTGGTAACTCTTCCTTGTGTTGGGTGTTGGGAATGAGAGCAAATCCTCTGTGCCAGGAGGTCTTGATCCATGTGGGGGAAAACAGGGAGGAAAAGGGAGAGCACGTGTGGCAGGAGCTGTGGGATGTCTCTGCTTCCATCTCTGACTGCTTTGGAGGAAGTTTTGTCCTAGGAAATGTCAGCTGTGGCTTTCTGGCAGGATGTGTTTGACCAGGCCATGAGGACAGCTCTGTCCCCCTCGTGGGTGGCATTTCCCTGGCACTGTCCCACTGGGCTTCCACAGTGTGGGATTCTGTCATGAGCACTGGCAGCTGGAGCTCCCCTCTGCCACAGGAGCAGAGGAGAAGTTGTTTAAGCCTCGCCTGGAATTAAAACTTGACAAAGAATCAGCTTTGTCTCATCGTCACAAAATCAATTTGGTTGGAAAAAGACCTCCAAGATCATCAAGTAAACCTTGAGTCTGTAGGAGACTGTGTTCCCTCTCTGTGTGACAACGGGGCCTGTGTCTATCCCACAGTCCAGACTTTCTGGCCAATATTCCTCCCTCTGCTCATGGAGCAGATGAATGAAATGCTGCCATCCAGGGGGTAGAGTCCTGGGAAGCATCAACCCCCTGACAACAACTTCCCTTCCCTCCTCAGTCACAGGGAGACATTCAAAGCCAGTGCCACGCTCAGGTTGCAGTCTGACACTGTCCCCCCACAGAGGGTACAAAACAGCCTGGAGTTGTTCCCTGGCTCGGGGACAGTTTTTCCTTTGCTTTGAAGCTTTCCAGCAGGGATGAGCAGCTGGGATGTCCCACGGAGCCCATGCCCCTTAGCTCCTGCCTTTGGGAAACCTGGCAGGGAGCAAACATTGCCAGCAACCTGCAAATGTTGAAAATCCAGCCTTTGGCCTTGGCTCAGCCATAGCTGGAAAAGGAAACTTTGGGAAGGTACCTGATCCTGTGGCTCCTGGAGAACTGGAGGGGTGTGTGGGAGGCAGGTGGGAGAGGAGGCTCCCACTGGGATTGAGTCTTTGGTGTTTCTGCAGCAGGGGCTGAAGGTTCAGTACAACAACCGAAAAGTTCCTGTGGCTTCCATGTCCAGCCCAGAGCTTCAGCCTGAGCCCTCAAAACATCACCCATGACGTTACAGAGCTGTGACAAGGAGGAAATATCCCCAAAGCACCTCTCCTCTCCTCTCCTCTCCTCTCCTCTCCTCTCCTCTCCTCTCCTCTCCTCTCCTCTCCTCTCCTCTCCTCTCCTCTCCTCTCCTCTCCTCTCCTCTCCTCTCCTCTCCTCTCCTCTCCTCTCCTCTCCTCTCCTCTCCTCTCCTCTCCTCTCCTCTCCTCTCCTCTCCTCTCCTCTCCTCTCCTCTCCTCTCCTCTCCTCTCCTCTCCTCTCCTCTCCTCTCCTCTCCTCTCCTCTCCTCTCCTCTCCTCTCCTCTCCTCTCCTCTCCTCTCCCATTCTGGCTGTTCCTTGTGCCCAGGAGACCTTTGCAGGCAAAGTCTTTCTTTTTCTGGGGCTGTGAACCCCTCCCCGGCCCCTCTGGCTGTGCACGGTGGGATTCTGGATCAAGCAGTGCTCCTTCAGCATCAGGTGTGCCTGGCGAAGGTGAGATCTGGGCAGGGTGGATGTGGAGAGTGAGTAATTGGAGGCCAAGAGGCAAAAAAGTGTCTGACAGAACAGGATTGATTCGAAGCTTTTCACTGGAACACTTGCAAAAAAAAAAAAAAAAAAAAAAAAATCAATGCTTATTCCCTGGACTTGAGAGTGTGTTTACTGTATTCAGCAGCCAGCATTAAAAGTGAATTCCAGCAATTGCAATTACAGCTTTCTCCTTCGTTGCCGTCCCCCCTCTCCCCCCCAATCCCTCTTTCCCCCCCTTTGCCGCTTGGCTTTCGTCGTGTTTTGGAGCCTAAGGCAAAGCTAATGCAGTCAAACTGAGAGTGGTTTTATAAATTGTAAAGCCCACCTTCCCCCTGCCTCCCCTCTCCCGGGGGATTTGCTTTTCCCAAGCACTGTCAGAGCCGATTGAGCTCCGAGTGCTGGAGGTGCCTGGCCTGGCAGAGCGCTGGAGCCGGCCTGGGGACAAGGGACACGCTGGTCCCTGTGCTCCCGGTGCTCCCTGAGGGACATTTCCATCCCGGAGCCTGGAACACGGAGTGCTGGGGCTGGGGGAGCCCTGAGGGGTGACAGAGCCCGGGATGGGAATGGGAATAGGGAACAGGGATGGGGATGGGATGGGGATGGGATGGGATGGGATGGGATGGGATGGGATGGGGATGGGATGGGATGGGATGGGATGGGATGGGATGGGGATGGGGATGAGTATGAGGATGATGGTGGGATGGGGATGGGATGGGATGGGGATGGGAATAGGGAATAGGGAATAGGGAATAGGGAATAGGGAATAGGGAATAGGGAATAGGGAATAGGGAATAGGGAATAGGGAATAGGGAATAGGGAACAGGGATGGGATGGGATGGGATGGGATGGGATGGGATGGGATGGGATGGGATGGGATGGGATGGGATGGGGATGGGGATGGGATGGGATGGGCATGGGGATGGGATGGGGATGGGATGGGATGGGATGGGGATGAGTATGAGGATGATGATGGGATGGGGATGGGATGGGATGGGATGGGGATGGGAATAGGGAATAGGGAATAGGGAATAGGGAATAGGGAATAGGGAACGGGGATGGGATGGGATGGGATGGGATGGGATGGGATGGGATGGGATGGGATGGGGATGGGATGGGATGGGGATGGGATGGGGATGGGATGGGATGGGATGGGGATGGGATGGGATGGGATGGGATGGGATGGGATGGGATGGGGATGGGATGGGATGGGGATGGGATGGGATGGGATGGGGATGGGATGGGATGGGGATGGGATGGGATGGGATGGGATGGGAATAGGGAACAGGGAACGGGGATGGGATGGGATGGGATGGGATGGGATGGGATGGGATGGGATGGGATGGGATGGGAATGGGATGGGATGGGATGGGATGGGATGGGATGGGATGGGGATGGGAATAGGGAACACGGATGGGGATGGGATAGGAATGGGAATGGGATGGGGATGGGATGGGGATGAGTATGAGGATGATGGTGGGATGGGGATGGGATGGGATGGGATGGGGATGGGAATAGGGAACAGGGATGGGGATGGGGATGGGATGAGAATAAGGATAGGAATGGGGACAGGGAAGTGATGGGGCCAGATGGTGATGGGATGAAGATGAGGATGGGGATTGGGAATGGGGACAGGAACGGGAAGAGGAACGGGAATGGGGACAGGGATGGGGATGGAGGAGCTCGTGCAGGAAGGACACACCCGAGCGGGTGGCGCACCCAGCGGGGCTTCCCCCAGCAGGGCACATCACCCCCGCAGGGCGCCCAGCGCTCCCCCACAGACCCTTCTGACTGGTCCCAGTAGAGGGCACTGATGTCTGTGCTCTGAGCACGTTCATTAACCTTTAATTAACGCGCCGAGTCCCGCACTGGTGCCAGCTCCGAGCGCGGAGGGGCTGAATGCGGTGGGGAAACATCGGCTGCGGGGTCTCTGCCGGGGTCCCCAGGACAGGCTCCAGAACGGGCAGCTTGGGGCATTGTCCCAGGGCAGAAAAATGAACTTGGTTGGGTTTTAGTTTCTGTTTTTGCTGCAGGCGCCGAGGAGGGAACTGGAGCGCCCCTGCCCAGTTCATTGGAGCCATCGCAGCTCTGGGGTGGGGGGCTCCTGTTGGGGTCGGGGTGTGAAGTCAAAAAGCTCAGCTTGAGCTGCGGGGGCAAAAAGCCCTCACTGGGGCTTGGAAAGTGAGTGGGTTTGATCTGGAAGTCGTTGGTGGGGAAAATAAAATATGGGAAATCAAGAAATCATTGTTCCTGCTCTGCTTTTCTGACTGTAATTTTTATTTTTTTTTTTTAATGTGTGTCTGTGTGGAATAAAACAAGGGACTGCTGCCTGTGTGCTGCTCGTGCTTTCCATCTGTGTATTGATTTAATCTGCCTTTCAGAAGTGCTTCCAAAAGTGCATGAACCTGCTGCTTCTGGGTGTAACAGAAGCTTCTGATTTTTGTTGTTGTGATTTTGGTCTTCTTTGTTTGGTTGGTTTTGGGGTTTTTTTTTAATGAACGTTCCTGCCTGTTTAATCCAAAGGCTGGAGCTGCTTCCCACCGAGCCCGTGGATTACCACACACAGGGAATTCCGGGGGGTGCAGCCAAGACCCTGCTCGGCCCTTCAGGCAAACCTGCCGGGAGAGGTGGGAAATTCTGCGGGATCTCTGAGCAAAGAAGGGGAAAGAGCTGGGAAAGGCCAGGGGGTGCTGCTGTGGAAGTGTGCTCTGGGAGCGAGATGCGATCTGCAGCTCCCCAACAATCGCCAGGCGGGACTTTGGGAGCGCAGGGAAGGTTCTGGCTGCCGGGAGCTGCCCGAGGCAGTCCTTGGACAGGCAGCACTTGGAGCCTCCAGCCCCTTCCTCGCTCTTCACTCTGGGCCCCGAGTGCTTTGCACGCACTTAATTATTAACCCAGAGCTTGAGGGAAACGTTTTTCCTCCTGATTTTGAGGCACGTGCAGCCGGGCACAGGGAAACGGGCTCGGGGAATGAATTCCGTGCCCCGCTTTCCTCGGAGAGGCCGCGGAGATGGAAAAATCCTGCTGAGCTTTCCGAGGGAGGCCGTGGTGCCTATTTGCATGCGGGAAGCATCCATCAGACGGGGCTGGGGCATTGGCCGGGTGAAATTGCCAGTCCTGAGAAGAGAAACACGTTCTGCTGATCTCGGTGACTTCAGGCGTGTCCCCAGGCTGCTGGTGACAGTGGCACACGCTCCAGAGCTTTCCCCAGGAAGTCGCTGGAGATGGTGCTGAGCCAAACCCGGCCTTTCCCAGGCGCTGTGTGTGTGCGGTGTTTGTTTGCCTCAGCCCCTGACTGAAGTTGCTGTACACAGCAAATAAATATTGACTTAAACACAGTTGCTGAGACAAAACCCGGGTGAAGCCGAGGAATTTCTTTTCCCAGCTGTTTGCGAGAGCAGGGGATGGATGTAGAGGAGGGGGAGCTGCTGCAGGAGCCCCTTTTCAGTGCCCTCATGGCCCCTGTGGCTGTCTCAGGCTGTGACAGAACAGTGCTGCAGGAAAAAAATCAGTGCGGTGGTCAAATCCTATTCCAGCTTGGAAAAACATCTTCATTTGTCTTGAGAGGGAAGAAAAAAAAATAAACCAAAAAAACCCAAACAAAACAAACAAAAAAACCAAAACAAAACAAAAACCAAAACCAGATTTGGGTTTGGATTTCTCAGCCAGGAGCAAAACTCCCTGAGCATGGAGCAGGTGACTACTCACCTGCCATCCTTCCCTTCCCTTCCCTTCCCCTTCCCTTCCCTTCCCTTCCCTTCCCTTCCCTTCCCTTCCCTTCCCTTCCCTTCCCTTCCCTTCCCTTCCCTTCCCTTCCCTTCCCTTCCCTTCCCTTCCCTTCCCTTCCCTTCCCTTCCCTTCCCTTCCCGAGGAGTTTTTCAGTGCCAGAGAGCACACAGAACCGGTCCCTGGAGTCTGAGCACACACAAACTGATGTTTGCTGGCTCTGGAATGGATCAGGGAGGGATTTAGGGACTCGGAGATCCCCCTGCACGTCCGGCAGCCTCTTTGCTGACACCGCCCTTTTCTGCAGGTCGTGCTACTCCACCCCTGCGTCTGGAGATAAATCCCTTCCTGCGGTAATTACAGAAACTCATTTGCCTGTGATTAAGCAGTTTGGTGGAAGGTGTTGGGAAGGTGGGAGCTGAGCTCTGCCAGGTTGTGCTTTAATTAGGATAAAAGGGCTTCTCCCTCCCGCAGCTCCCCAGGCCCTGCCGTGGGCCTGATGGAGACAAGTTACTGTTGGCTTGACCCGTTGTTGCTGACTTAAATGAGTTCATTCGGCGCCGTGCAAGCTGTGGGGGTGTAAATATGCTGCAATTATCGGTGTTTGTACTGGCAGCATCACCCCGTGGCTGCTGGGCAGCAGCTCCCTGCTGGTCACCTCTCCAGGGATGGAGGAAGGGCACAAAGCAGTGGGTTTAGGGGAAGAAAGGATGGTCTGGGCCTTTGGAGCACCAAATGAAGGTTCAGCCCTTCCCATTAATTGCTTGGACAAATTGCCCGGTTCTTTACGAAGTCCTAAAGCCACGAGGGAAGCTGAGGGTGTTTGATCCCTGTGGGATCAAGGTGGGCCGGTGGCCTGCTGAGGTCCAGGAGCTCAGCTGGATTTCCTGAATGCCAGGGCTTCTCCTTGCTGCTCTCCTGGGGTGGATAGAGGCCCTGAGGATGGCCTGGAGGTGATGAAAAATCAACCCCAGTCTGGCAAAACTGAAGAGGGAAAGAACCCCCCGAGAAGGACTCTGTGGACGGAGCAAACTCAGAGCTCCTTCTGCAGGAGACTTCCCCGGGAAGCGGGAGCGAGGAGAAAACAGCGATCTGCCGGTGTCAACAAACTAATCGGAGTTTGTGTGGCTGCAGAGCTTGTTCCCTTTAATGTCCCCCGCTCCCCGCTGGGAGCCCGGCGACGTTAATTGCTCGCGAAGTCTCTCTGAAGTGTTCTGCTGGGAGGATGCGTTTGCGTGATCCGCGAGCGGTGCTTGTGAGAAGTGGCGATCCGAGCCCCTGATTCATCCCCGATCGATGGCCGCCTGCCGAGCCCCGAGCGGGGGAAGGGGACGGCATCGCTCCGGGATGGGCTGCAGGAGCTCCTGGTGCTCGGGAAGAAGCCAGGAGTTGTCTGACTGCTCTGGGTCGCCTGGATTTTTCTCTGTCGGGTGTAAGGACACAGCCTGGGCACCTCTCCGGAGCGGAGAGTACGTGATTTAAACTGAAAGGAGCTGCTGGGATGAGCAGAAGGATGTTCTGCAGAGCCTCAACCTCAGAGCATGATCTGCATCTGCCTGGGAGGTGCTTCTGTTGTCTCCTAGTTCACATCTGGCCAACGCGGGCAGTTTTCCCTGGTGCTCATCCTCCTGCAAAGCCGTTTGCCTTTGCTAGCTAATAAAGCCCGTGTTTTATGAGAGGGAAGCAGTTGTTTCCCCTCCTCCCCGAGGCTGGAGCAGCGCCTTGGAGGGCTGCGCTCTGCTGACGTGCGGGGGATGCTCCGTGCCACTGCCGCTGCTTCATCTGCAGAGCTCCTCTGCAGAGGGCTGGAGTTTGGACCCGTGCAGGGCCGGGAGGTGCGGGGCAGTGCCCTCACACACCCACTCCCGGCCTTCTGTGGGGAGCTCCAGGCCTGGGCAGAGGTGTCCAAGGGGAGGAGAGATGGGATCAGCCCTGGGCAGAGCAGCAGGACAACGTCCCAGCCAACACAGGGACCCTGGGAAAGGATTTTAACCTATCTAGCTCTTAAATTTCCCTTATCCTGCGTGCTGGCCGTGAAGGCAGGCTTTATCCAGTGTTTGAAAAGCTCTGGGGTTGAGCTCTCAGCTTTTGGGGACAAGAAGGTGACTCCAAACCCAGGTGACTCCAAACGCAGCCCCCCGGCTCTGTCAGTGTGGGCTCTGTGCCGGTGCCAGCCAGGGCTGGGGGCTGCACTTTGCCGAGCCGGCTGTCGGTGCCAGGAGACGTGCTGGCTCCTCGGGAGCCTTTGGCAGAGCAGCTGGAGGCCCCTGCAAGGCAGGGAACCTGCCAGGTGGCTGCTCAGAGCCTGCGGGATCAGCCCTCGGCTCTCAGCTCCCAGCGGGAGGGCAGGGCTGGAGCAGCAAATGCACCAGGGATTAAAGCAAACCCGACTTGGAACTGCCAGGGCAAGGATACCCACGGTAGCTCCGGCAAAACCACCCAAAGCTGGGCTGCTCCCGAGCACCAATTAGTCAGCAGCAGAGCCTCTTTCATCCCCTGACACGCTTTTAGCGATCTGTGTTCAACTTCCAATTCATCTGAAGGCTGGAGTGTGTTCTCTGTATCCTGGCGTGCCCTCGGAATCAGGCTGGGCTGATGCTGCTGCTTCCCTGGGATTGGGAATTCTGTCTGCTCCTGGCTGCCTGCACAGGGCAGACCTGCAGCGAGGCCCTGCTCCTCTGCCTGAGGCTGCTGCCTCTCGGGGGTGAGGAGGAAACCACCCTAGGGAGCGTTCTTACCCTTTCTTTTCCTTTTTATTTATATTGCCAGTTCACTGCAGGGATGAGGCTCGCTCAGGCTGGAGCTGTCCGTGCTGGGGGAAGCTGCGAGCTCTAAGTAGGTGTGAAAGATGCCGCAGTCTGGAGGGACAGGGAGAGTAAAGGCAGGATGAGAGTGAAGCTAAGGGACAGCAGATCGGTGACAAAGCCGGGATGTGACCCTGAGCTGTGTCTGTGCCTCCAGCTGCCTGTTCTGGCCCACGGGAGGCTCCTGCTCACGCCTTGGAGCTGAGCTGAAGCTGACCTGCTCTTCCCCCCGCTGCTGCTGCAATCCTGGCCTCATTCGGTCTCACCCAGGAGAAGTTTTTGAGCAGTGAGGGTGGCAGTGCTGCGGTGGCACGTCCAGGCTGTCAGCACTGGGGGTGGCTGAGTCACTGGTGCCACCCTCCTGCAGCACTCACAGCCCCTTCCTTCCCCGCCCTGCTCCTGGCATGAGGGCAGTGTGTCCCTGAGGAATCTCTTGCGTGCCCCACCAGCCCGTGGGTCTCCTGTTCACGGGGGATGGGATCCATGGGATGGCCTCCATGGGGTGGGCTCCATGAGATGGGATCTATTGCATGGGATGGGATGGTGGGATCGATGGGATTGGATCCATGGGATGGGATCCGATGGGATGGGGTGGATGGGATCCCCCACGGCAGCGATTCCCCGTGCCCGGAGCCAGCCCCGCTTGTGCCAGGGCATGGGAGAGGATCCCATCTGTGCCAGCATCGTGGCCTCAGGCTGGCTCTGTCCCTCCTGTCCGTTCCAGGGGATGTCAGAACGACACCTTCAATAACTCTGGCACCTGTCCCTTTTCCCGGCTGTAAAGCGATGGCTCGGAGAGAACCGGGTGGTTGTTTGCGAAAACAAAGAGCGCCCGGAACGGGCAATCGCCAGAGGAACAAGGGGCCGGTGAAACGCCCATAAATCTCCAATCTGTGTTTAATTGGAGCAGGGTTCGGTTTTTAATGCCCCTCTTTGTTCCTTCAGTGAGGATTATATCCTAACAGATGGGCAGCTCCAACTGCACCATCAGTCACCAGGCACCGAGGAAGGACACGGGTTTGTTCGATACCTCGAAGCTGAAGCCTGGATCCCAGTAACTCGGTGTTTCCTCTCTTTCCCTCCTTCCCTCTCTCCCTTCCTGGAGGAGGAAATTTCCCTCAGGATAAACCCTGGGTGAGGGATACCTGGGAATCTCCGGTAGGAAAAGCCCCAGGTGAAGCTGCTCCTGCCCCAGGAGAGTCCTGTCCCACCTGGACCTTTGCTCTCTGCCGTGCTGAGCTGCACTGGTGGAGAAGATTCAGAGCATCTGGAAATCTCATCCTCCGGCCTCTTGAGCACGAATCAGTTGTCGGAGGCTTGGAGCAGCTTTGGCAAGAGATTATTTGATTCCTGGCTTTCCTTTCTTCCTCCGTGACTTTTTTTATTCTCCCATCAGCATTCATCTGGAAATTCCCGCTGGCCAAGGCTGGATGGATGGCCCTGGGACAGCCGGTTTCGTTCTGCTGCCCTCGGTGCTTTTGAAGGCAGTAAAGTTGGGTCCTTGAAGTGCTGTCAGTAATCATTTTTATAGTGGTCAGATTGCTCATTAGCACATTTGTTTTCAGATGTTTAAGCTGGAAGGAAATCCATAGTCCTTGCATTTTTAACTTGATAACCACTCAATAGAACAAATAGAGTTGGAAATTAGTGCGGGGCTGGACTGGAACTGAGCCCTGAATACTCACCTTTTACTCCAAAGGTTTTGGAGGCGAGGTTCTCCCTCAGCTCGGGGAATCACACCCACTCCAGCCCGCAGAGAGTTCATAATCACTCCGGTTCACTGTGCTGATTAACCTGGAGGTGGAGCAGGGTTTGGAGGCTGCCCTGAACCAGGTCTGCTGAAAACTTCTGCCCCGAGCTCGTGAGGAAACCAAGGGTTGGATCAAAACTTTCATTTTTAGGTCATATTCCAAAATAATCAATTTAAGAGCTCTTAACTGCTGGTTCCCAGTTAAGGTTACCGGAGGTAACCGGCTGGAAAAACTCCCGAGGATGACACTCAGGAGGGGCTTTTCCAAACCAGGTCCCGGTGTGCGTTGTGGGATTGTCCCCAGGGTGTTCTGGCCCCGAGCTGGGCACAGCTGAGCACCGGGAGGAGTTTTGGGCTCCCCAAACCCCCTTCAGTGCCGGCAACAAACCAGAGAAAGGCTGCGGGACCGTGCTGGGGTCATTCTATTTTTTTTTTTTTAAATAAAGAATTTCGGGATTCACTTGGAGGCAAGGTGCTGTGCAGATGCGAGCTCGTTAGAAGATCATTATCGTTATTCACCTGCTGTGTCTGTCTGTCTCTAAATAGCATTAACTGCCAGCCCAATTCATCCACGTTCCCCTCTCACCCTCGGCTGTGGCTCGCCCAGTTCGCCGGCCCCTTGCTCCTCATCCCTCCTCCCTTCCCCCTGGTGGCCTCGGGCTGCGTGTTATGGGAGGCTGAGGGAAAAATCGGCTCGTTTTTGGGAAGATTTAAAATGCAGGGAGCGTGCCCAGGTGGAGCGTGTCCCCCTCGCAGCCTCGGGGGGAGCTCGGTGCCGCTGTGTCACGGCGCTGTCGCGGTGCTCAGAGGACATAATTAGGATGAGGAAGCTGAAAATTTTGCCTGACACTTTTTAAAAATTATTTTTTAAGCCTCTAACCCTATTAGTCAGGTCATTTGGAGTCCGGGGAGGGTTGTTTCTTGCCAGAATAGATTGCGAATGAATCGAGTTCCATTACGTTGTTAATTAAAAGGAATAGGAGAAAAAAAAAAAAAAAAAAAAAAAAAAAAAATAGAGAAAAAAGGAAAGGAGGCTTTGTGATGGAGCTGGGTGACACTTTGGAGGGAAAATTAAAACCACACGGGAATTTTTCCACTGGTGCTTCCACAGATGTTGCCTCGGCGCTTCATCCACCCTGAAGGTTTTGCTCTTTTTTTGCCACTGCCACCTCCCTGGGGACGCTGAGGAGTTCGCAGCTCAGAGCGGCACCCAGGGCTCAGGCAGAGCGGCCGGGAGAGCAGACCCCAGCCCGGGTTTGGGGAGCTCGGCGGCACTGCCAGCGCTGGAGGGAGAGCGGGAGGCGCTTCCAGGGAGCGGCTCCCTCATCCCGGCTCATCCCGGGAGCGGCTCCCTCATCCCGATTTATCCCGGGAGCGGCTCCCACACCCCGGCTCATCCCGGGAGCGGCTCCCTCATCCCGATTTATCCCGGGAGCGGCTCCCTCATCCCAGCTCATCCCGGGAGCGGCTCCCACACCCCGGCTCATCCCGGGAGCGGCTCCCTCATCCCGGTTTATCCCGGGAGCGGCTCCCACACCCCGGCTCATCCCGGGAGCGGCTCCCTCATCCCAGCTCATCCCGGGAGCGGCTCCCACACCCCGGCTCATCCCGGGAGCGGCTCCCTCATCCCGGTTTATCCCGGGAGCGGCTCCCACACCCCGGCTCATCCCGGGAGCGGCTCCCTCATCCCAGCTCATCCCGGGAGCGGCTCCCACATCCAGGTTTATCCCAGGAGCGGCTCCCACACCCCGGCTCATCCCAGGAGAGGCTCTCATCCCGGCAGCTCCGCTGGACCTCCCCGAGTGCCCGCAGTGCCCAGAACGCCCGTTCCGCGCCAGGGTCCCGCCGCCTGTGATGTGCCCGACGTGTCTGAGGTGTCTGAGGTGTCCCAGGTGTCTGAGGTGTCTGAGGTGTCCGAGGTGTCCGAGGTGTCTGAGGAGCCGGGCGGGCTCTTATCAGCCGCCCGCACTGTCTCAGAACCCTTCTGCTGAGCGCCTTTTGTCCCCTAATAAACTGATAAAGGCCCGTAATCCGGCGGTGGCTGATGGCAGGGCAGCCCGCGCTGCTGTGCCGGCACAGATAAGGCAGCTCCGTGCCAGCAGGGATCCGCCAGCAGCCGGGAAAGGGCGGGATGGGGCTGGTCCGGCTGTCCCTGGCCTGTGCTGGGAGAGGGGATGAGGCTCGGTGACAGAGCGGTGAGGATGGACTTGTCCAGCCTCTCTCTTCACCTGCTGCGGGGGTTTTGCAGTGCTGAGGCAGACAGGCTCCTGTCCTGGCTCTGTCCCATGGAACACAGGCACAATTCACCCTCCCAAAGCCACTTCCCAGCCCACAGTGATGCCGAGGGTGTCCAGGCCACACCAGGCACCACCGAGCCTTTTGCAGCCACCTGGGCACACGTCGGAGTCGTTCAATTTGCCAAGAAATGAGCAGGGAGGAGGGGAAAAGAGGTTTAATTCCGTGTTTTTAGCATCTTGTCAGCTCTCTTCTGGGGGTGGCTGATCTCTGACCTGGCGTAGCCACACTCCTTGTTTAGCAGAGTCTGGGCTTGTTCTCCTGGTTCCTAACAGCGCAAAACAACTCATTAGCACGAGGAAGGAGCAGCCCTGGAGACTCTCCTCCTGCTATTTTTTTTTTTTTTTTTGCACAGCACAAGGATGGAGTCTCTTTCTCCTGGCGCTGAGCAGCACTGCGGGCTCACCTCTGTGTCCTCCTCCCCCTCTGCCCCCACATTCCAGGGTTAACGCCGGCTTCTCCCTCCCTTTGAATGCGGGGTGTGGAGCTGGGGGCAGCAAATCAAAAGTGGGATTTCAATCAAATTTCCCCGTGCCTTGTCTCCTTAATTGCGTGCGTTTATGTACCCGTGGCTGGTGTCGGGGGGAGCGGGCTCGGCGCACAGCCCGCTGTGTGGGGATGGGAAATGAAGCTCCAAGACGGGGCTGACAGTGGCTGGCGAAGACCTGATCAATCAGGATGTAATAGAAAAATGGCTCTGGCTCCTGAAGGGAAGGGAAGCAAAGGATTTGATTAAAAAGTAAGGCAGTGACTGGATGGAAGGGATGTGGCGGGGGCGGATGAATCACCGGAGAGTTACGGGGGGATTTTTGAGTCTGGGAACAAAGTGAGGGGCTCTGTCACCCCTCTGGGCTGACCTCTCCCATCTCTGTCTGTCCTGGCTCTCGCTGCTCTTTTCCTGACGGGAATCTTGGGTTCCTGAAGGCAAAGCTGTGACGGGGAGGTGGGAGTGGTTCTGCCCTGCAGCCGAGGGATGCTGCCTGGGATGGACTCTGGGAGCAGGACACGGGAAACATCAAACCAAAGGACTGAATCCACTTGAAGAAGAGACAAATTGTCCCCGGCTGGCAAATCCTGGTGCCTGAGCTGTTTGTGTGTCCCTGCTCCTGCCTGTGAGCTCCTGAGCTGTGCGAGGCTCCTTTCCAGTGCTGGGTGCAGGTGCTGGTACTGGCCCTGCTGGCATTTGGTGTGGCCAAACAGGCACTAAATAATCGGCAGCTCATCGATCCAAGGTCACCCATGCCAAGGTGTGATCGATAGGAACGGACAGCTGAGTGGTTCTGTAATGAAGTGCCTTCACCTTAGCGGATTTGGGAAAGAGTGAGGGTATGGGAGATTAAATCCTCCTACCATCGACAGCTCATCAAGCAAAAGATATATTAGTGAAGAAAAATTATGCTTGCTGAGCCCTGAGGGGAGGAATCGAGCTGCTGGGAACTGTTTGTGCTCTTTGGGGAGCATCAGCCAGGGGAGCAGCTCCGCTGCCTCCCAGCACCCCGCTCCCAGCAGGACTGGTGGGAACTTCCCGAGCAGCCTTCGAGGGCTTTGAAGGGATTAGGGAATCACAGAGGGAATTTGCCACGGCTGCTGCTGCATCCCGGCATGAGGCTGGTGAGGATCTGGCTGTGCCATGCTACAAACCACTGATGTCCTTCCAGCCTGACGGGCTGTGACAGCAGGGGAGGGCACCGTGCTGTGCCCACCGCTGCCTGGGCTGCCCTGGAGCCCTCAGGGGGCACACAGAGGCTGGGTAGCAGTGGTTTCCCAGCAGGTTCCGGGGTGCCACAAGCAGAGAGGAGGGTTTGGCAGTCTCTGGAGGGTCCGGTGGGATCAGGCTGGTGGTGTCTGAAGCAGAGAAATGGAAGGAGCAGGGTTAGCTGCTGCATTTCCAGCATCCAGGTTAGATCCTGCTCCTCTCCTTCCCTGGCTGCCAGCAGGAAGGCGAAAAAGTGAATAACTCCCAAACCCCCGAGGACCTGCGGTGACAGCAGCCCCTGACATCTCCCCAACCCGTTTTTCCCAGACAAACTTTCAGCCCTGATCCACACCCTGCTTTATTGAGCTCTATTTCCTGCAGCCTAACTACAGCAAGGAATTGGCAGCAGCCGCTCTGGCCGGCGGCGCGGATCGGCCGCGGGGCCCTGGGGGTTTTATTGCCCTGCCAAGCCCCTACATCACGGTGACAAGGACATAATTACATATCGGACCGGGGAGGATGAAGCGCCCGGCACCTCCTAAACGTGTCAACATGATTTGAGAGGTTTGGGCTCGGCTGGACTTGGCAGGCATTGGATTGTAGACTCCAATCACACGGGCATCCGGGGGATCAATAGGCTCACACCTCCAGGCACCGGCTGCAAGGTGAGGGACGGGGGCGCCGGGTGTCGGGGACATCGATTAAGTTGATGTATGGCTTGGGTTTGGGGTTAGTCACTCTCCGTTTCGTGCTGGGAAGAGGAAATCTTGTGGGCAGCCCAAGCCTTGGCAGCTCCATCCCACGGCAGCAGTTGGCAGCAGCTTTTCTGCAGCAGGACAGGACCCTTGGCCCCTTTCCCCTGCTTCTCACCTCCTCACTCTCAGGTGGGCAAAGAGTCGAAGCTGCCGCTCATCCCACTCCGTTCCCTGTGTCCTTCTCTGTCCCCACATCCCTCTCTGTCCCCCGTGTCCTCCGCCCTCACCGTGTCCACACCACCCCGTGCTGGAGGACGCTCAGCTCAGCCCCTCTCTCAATGTGACAGATTAATTCCCCAGTGCTCCAGGACTCTCCTGGAATGTCCCACCCCGGCCCCAGCTCAGCTGGTGCCCCACAACGTGGCACCTGTCTGGGGCTCCCCTGCCACCGCCATCAGCCAGTGCCACCGAAGAGGAGAACACCTGCAAACAAATTGAATGTTTCTAAGTGCAAATTGGTTTCTCAACTGCTCAAGATTTAAAGTGGCACTACTGCAAAATAACATTATTTTAGGGCCCGTGTCCTTGGAATACAGATATTGTTTTCTCTCCTGGGTTGTCCTGGAGGAATGGGCTGTGTGGGGAAGGAGAGGGAGATGGGAAAAGGCACATCCCTGGTGGAATGCAGGAAGTTTTTACCTGGCACTGTGCAAGGCAGGCAGGTCCTGGGAGGCTGGTTGGACCGGGAGGTCTTGGATTGCATCTGGAACAGCCAGTGGGTTAGGATTGGGATTAGGGTTAGGATTAGGGTGAGCTTTAGGGTTCGGATTAGGGTTAGATCTCACACCTGCCCTGCTGTCCTGAACTCTTTCCAGCCTGATGCTCACACAGCAGGGAAGGGAGCACACACAGCACCTGCAAAAGCAGAGCTGAGAGGTGCCTGTGCAGGTCCCTCCCGTGCACGGGGAGGAGATGATCCCTGCTCCCGTGGGTTGGCTCAGGCCTTGAGGCTGATGGATCCAAACTGATGGCTCCCACCCTACGGCCCCTGGTGAGGCTCTGAGCCGTGCTCAGCACCCTCCAGAGCTCCCCTCCCCTCTCTGCGCGCTGCTTTTCCGCTCCATCACCTCTCTCGGCGGGAGCAGAGCCGCGCTGCCAACGCCGGGGTTGATCTTTTCTGACATTTAGCACCACTCCTGGCGGCAGCTGCGCCTGTTTAATTCACCTGTTGCTCTGCCCCCCGTCAATCACTGTCAGTGTTGGAGCAGGTCTGACACGGGGGGATGGCAGGGAGGAGTGTGGGGGGCTGGCTGAGACCCCCTCAATCTTTTTGGGGTGAAGACATCCATGTGGAACCGTTGGTCCTCTGTCTCAGTGTTCCTCGGCCTGCTGGGCTCTTCATAAAGCTGGTGTGGTTTATTGATTATTGCTATCGATTTGCCGTCTCAGCTCCTCATCGCCCACCCAGCAAACCCACCCTGTCTTTTGGGGGAGCTGAGGAGGTTCCTGCTGTGGAGCCTTGCAGGGTTTTGTGGCAGTTCCCATCCCGCCAGCCCCGGGAGCAACTCAAAAAGCTCAACAGCAGAGCAAATGAAGACAAAGCAGCCCGAGGTCTCACTTGCTGCCCTTTGCAAGAAGAAATTACGTGAATATACCTGCGAGCCTGGGTGTAATAACAAAGCCGCAATTCCACAAATTTGGGTGCAGGAGGGGCTGAGCGAGCTGGCTGCTCCTGCCGCGAGCCAGGGCTGTGATTGATCTTCCAGCACTGAGAGGGAAATGCAGCAGCTCTGTGTGAGTGATTTTTTTGCAGGGTTGGTTTTGCACGGCTCCATTCCTGCTGCAGCTCTGAGCAGGGCTGTGCTGCAGAGGAGACACCCAGCCCCGTGTTCCCACCCCAAACCCCTCTCCCGGGGTGTTTGCAGCTCAGCGGCTCAGGATTGAGCCATTCCCTGGGATCCAGCCCCAGGGGATCAGCTCTGGCAGCAGGTGGGAGCAGCGCTGGACCAGCTGTTGGGGCCGTGGGATCAGCCCCGAGCCCGCCGTGTGGCTTTTGGGGCAGGAACAGGTGTTTTGTGCACTTGCAGATGTTCTGAGCAAATCTCTACTGCTCACAGCTGGGCTTCGAACCTCCGGGGCTGCTCTCGGTTTGTTGGCACCTTGGATGTGAGGCTGGGATGAGCTCAGCTCGGGATGAGCTCAGGAGGGTTTCTGCTGGTGTTTGGGTTTTGATCCTCTGTGGGCGATGGGTTCTATTTCACCCCCCAAGACACAAATTCACCGCTCCTTCCAAATAAATCTCAGACCCTCGTTGCTTTTCTGAGGTTTCCTGGGCAGTGGCACAGGGCAGGGGGTGCTCTCATCCCTGCAGCCAGCCTGTGCAGGGGTGTCCTGGCTCACACCTGGCCTGCAGGTAGCTGAGACACCCTCCAGCAGGGCTGGTTTGTGCGGTCTCAGCGTGGAGGGGCATCGCTCCCTGCAAAGAAGGAGGAGAGGATTCGCAGGAGCAGGAAAGGCTCTGGGAAGGGGGAGCTCCAGTGGGCAAAGGGGCATCCGGAGCAAGTGCTCCCAGCTGATTCCCCAAAGCCCGGAACACGAGGATTTATACGGGAGCGGCTGCCAGAGCAGGAGCCAGCAGGGTGAATGGAGCTGCTCTAATGGATATTAAGTGATTTGCGGGCCTGCTGCTTGCAAACACAGCTGTAAATAGCAAAGGGGAGGGGGAGCAGATGAAGGAGGCTCAGACTCTTTAGCGGCAGCGTGTGAAAAATGGGGAGAGGTTCCTGGGCAGGGCTGGAGCAGCCGGAGAAACAAAAGCTGCGGCATCTATTTTCATATCTTTTATGTCTTCCTTGCACTTCATCTTGTTTAGCTCCGCAATTAAATTTTAAGACGCATAAGAGTGTTCGCTTACACACTTGGATTCTTCGCAGATTGAATTATTTAATAGAGTGTGGAGCGGCTCCATGATCTCGGAGCTGTGGCACCGAGCGCAGCCAGGCAGAAAATTAATAAACACTGGCTGCTGCCGCCGCGCCGCCCCCGCCTGCCGCCCCCTCCCCACCCCTGCTCCAGCCTCTCCGCCGGGATTTCCTCCTTCCCTTCCCCTCTTCTTCCTCCTTTGCTGTGCCTGATTCTCCTCCTGCTCCTCGCCGCTGTTTCAGCCCCTCGGGAGCAGGGATGTCCAGCCCACCCTGCTCGGGTCCCATCCCTGGGGGAGCTCCATCCCCTCCAGCCCTCTTTGGGAAGCTCCTGTGCCTCCCTGTAGTGGCATCTCTTTGCCCTGGAATAAATCGCATTTCAAACGCCATCAGCTTTTTGTCTCTCCCTTGCTCCCCCGCCAACAAAGTTGTCCTTCTCTCCCTTTCCTTTTCTTTCCCGGTAACCTTTCCAGGCAACAAATTGCAGGGGGCAATTATGCCGTGTGCTAAAGAGAACATGAAGGCAGCCACAATTTCAGTGGAGGATGTTGCTCGGCAAGCAGCGACACAAAAGCGGGCTGTGAAATTCATCAAATTGCCGGTTGGCTGGAGCACACATTTACAATGCACCCGGAGCCCCAGCAAATTATCTGAAATCAGTTTGTTATTTCTTCCCCTTTTATTTTCCCCTCTTTACAAGGAACCAAATAAAAAGGTTTGAAAATTGCTGTTGAAGAAAGGGTCGGGCCTCTCTTTCCTCGGAGACTCCGGCGGTTTTCCTCCATCGATTCTGGGCTGGAATTTGTGCTGGCGTTTGTGGCCGGGGCTGGAATCACCGAATCCTCAACTGGTTTGGGTTGGAAGGGAAATTAAATTCCATCCTGCCATGGGCAGGGACATCCTCCAGGGTGTTCCAAGCCCCATCCAACTTTGCCTTCTTCCCACAGAGCCTCCCCTCATGGTGACAGCTGTAGGACATTGTGGGGCCACCCCCTGTGGGTGACAATGACAGAGGCACCAGCAGGTCCCCATACCCTGGCCTCGTGATCCCAACCCCTCTCCTCAGGCAGAGAGCTGCTGGAGAACATCCTTCCCTTCCCAAAATCCACAGGGGGAAGCTTCCTGCTGGATTGAACCGAGATTATTTCTTCTCCTCCCCGAGGTTTTTTGGGAAGCCTGAGGGCACGGGGTCAGGCGGTGCCGCTTTCCTGGCCCCCGCTGCTGGGTGCAGATAGATCTCGTGGAATTGGAATTCTGCAGGGAATAACGGACACAGCAGAGAAGCAGCTAAAACACCTCTCTAATTGCTAATCGATAACCTAAAGAAACGCTGCCCTGGCTGAAACCTGCTCCGGGAAAAAAAAAATTAAAAAAAAAAAGGAAAAAAAAAAAGAACAAAAATCCCCATGATTTGTTTCGTGAGTGGAATGAGGGGTTTATTTGTCTGCTTTCTGCTTTGCTGCTCCTCCTCTCACGTTCTTTGGAGCCCCCACACCGCGGGTCGGGGGTTTATGAAGTCGTCACCTGCCCCTCGCCTCCAAACCTTGTGGAGGAACTTTGGGCTCTGCAGCCAGACCGCCGCTAATCCCCTGTAATTGAATCATCCTCTGGATGTTATTTGGCAGCTCCGAAACAGTTCTGTTCTCGAGTCATATTTTTATTAGCTTTGGTGTGGCTGCAGAGCAGGGTTTTGGGGGTTTTTTTTTCAGCTGTAATATCATTTCCTTGCTTTCCACGCCGGCTGCAGCGCTGATTTTATTGATGTGTTGCACGGATTTTGGGGCTGTCCTAGAAAAAAAAAAAAAAATCCTGGCAGGTGTGTAGAGAGGTGAATTCCCACTCCCTAACGGGGGCTGTGGTCTCTCTCTCTCCAAGGAGGAGCAATAAAGGAAAATATTCCCGATCTCCCATGGCAGAATTGGCAGCTCGGCAGCGTTCTCACCATTCCCGGGATTTCCTCCATCCTTTGGGAACGGGAATTTCTGGGACACCAAAATCCCTGTAGGGTCTCTGCAACATGTCCCCAAATTCAGCTCCATCCCAAGGGAAGGGTAATCTGGATTACTCCAGGGATTGCTCCTGGGGAAGAAGAAATCCTGGATCAGAGGAGAGTGGGAAGGAGCCAGGGGGGAGCCGGGGTCGGGCTGAGCCGCCGGGGCTGCGAGAGGGATTTGTTGAATCCTGAAATTGCCTGAATTCCTTTTGATTATTGGCGGCGCTTCTCTACAGAACTAAATAAAGTAAAATAAATCAGGGAAGCAGAAGGCAATCCTGGAGCTGTTAGAGGGGATCAGTGGCGAATTGAATAATTCATTCAGGAGAGAAAAGGAGCTATTTGCCGTGTCACTCTTATCTTGATTGTATTTACAGACAGGAACTTTTGACAAGGAAATTACCTGTAAATTCTTCTTTTTATTTTTTTTACCCCCATTTCTTCAATCTAGAAAATAACAGACAGGAAGATTTCCTGCAGGGGTTTGTTTTGTTTTTTAGGTTGTTTTTTTTTTCTGAGGCAATTTGATGGATTTCTGAAAAAAAAAACCCACCCTGGAATCTTGTGACCTCCCCAGGAGCCCATGGAAAGCTGCTGCTGGGATTGAAACAGAGCTAATGGCAGCTGGAAGTCGGGAAGGAAAAGAGGGCAAAATTGATCCTGGCTGCTTCCAAAGAGAGCTGGAGGCTGGAGCTTGGAGCCGGGGTTGGAGCAGGAGGGTCTCAGAGTGGGACCTGGGGTGGTTGGAGTCACTGCTCAGAGTTTTCATCTCTTGGAAGTGGAGATTTTGGCATTTTGGGGTTGGCAGGGAGGATTCTGTAGGACAATCTGGGAATGTAGAGAGGTGCCCAGGGTGCCCCAGCTCCTGCAGAGGCAGCAGGATCGTTTGATTTCCAAAGACATCATCCGAAGTGAAAGATAACTCCACAAATATTAATCCTGCAGAGTTCCTTCAGCAGAGAGAGACCCACGGGCTTAAAAATGAATTGACAGCTCTTGTACCTCATGTTTATTTCCTATTCCTGAGAGATCCCCTTTGGGGGATCAAATTCTGCTTTTCCAGCCCAAAGAGTGGCCCTGGAGGGAGCTCACAGAAACCGAGCCCGGGACAGGGTCTGCCACAGAGAAACTCCAGTTCTGCTGCTGTGATTTGTTTTCTGGGTGGTGCTGGGGAAGCTCTGACCATTCCCAGTCCTCCCATTTGCAGTTTTGGGGAAGCTCCAACCATTCTCAATCCTCCCATTTGCAGTTGTGGGGATGCTCCAGCCATTCCAAATCCTCCCATTATCAGTTTTGGGGAGGCTCTGACCATTCCAAATCCTCCAATTTGCAGTTTTGGGGAAGCCCTGACCATTACTGACCCTCCATTTACAGTTTGGGGGAAGCTCCAGCCATTCCCAATCCTCCCATTTGCAGTTTTGGGGAAGCCCCAACCATTCCAAATCCTCTCATTTGCAGTTTTGGGGAAGCTCCAGCTGTTCCCGAGCCTCCTGTTTGCATGGAGAGGAAGTTGTGACGGGAGCAGAGCACGAAGAGAAGCACTCGTGGGGAGCTCTTGTCTCCTGAGCTCAGCCTCGTGGATAATTGAGTTGTTGTAATGAAGTCTGGGCTTGCTTCTTCAAGAAGGAATTTGTTTTGGAAAGAGACTCTTGACTTAATTTAGATTTCATGCTCATTCCCGGTGCTTGCCGCCGGTGCTGGAGGTTTGATGGGCCAATTGGGTAATTCCTGGAGGTCGAGTGGGACCAGGATGTGGCTCTCCAAGGAGTTTGGGGGTGGAATAAGCAGCCTGTGATCCTGTGGCAGCAGTGACAGAGCTGCAGAGGCTCTGAGCTCAGGCAGCTCCACCACAGACAGGGCTGAGCCCAGGGTTAACCCTTGGGGGGTCCCACATCCACGGGGTGGTGACATCCTGGAGCCCCCAAAGAGCCAGGGGCTGGAGTTTGGATTTGCCTGGTGGAGCATAGGCTGGGGAAAGAAGAGATTTTCCTATTCCATTCCAGCTGAAATGGTGGAAACACAGAGATGGGCCTGCCACTGCCTCCTTACCCAGGGAGACACAACTGGGGAATTCCTGGGGGTTGAGTAGGACCAGGATGTGGAATTTAGGGATGGAATAACCAGCCAGTGATCCTGTGGCAGCAGTCACTGAGGGTCTGAGCACAGGTCTGAGAACACCAAGAGCTGCCACCTCTGTGGGGTGGTGACATCCCGGAGTCCCCAAAGAGCCGGGGGCTGAGTTTGGATTTGCCTGGAGAGACACATTCTCCAGGCTGGGAAAAGAAGAGTTCTCCCTATCGTGTTCCAGCTGAAATGGTGGAAATACAGGGATGGGCCTCCTTACCCAGGGAGACACAAACCATTTCCAAACAGGATTTCTCCTCTGCTGCTCCCTGGGAGATTCCCCTCCTGTGTTCTGGATGGATCCATAACTCATCTCTGAGAACACATAAAAGCAACCAGCAAACAACTTCCTTTCCCTTCGTTTGCGAGTTTTGGTTTTAAACAATACGTTTCCAGGGATAAATGTTGGCAGCACTTGAAATAAGTTGTATTAATTAATGAACGGAGCACTTAATTTCGGTTTAATGGGGTAATCCTTTGCCGCGTGTTACATAAATAGTAATTGAATATTAAGAATGTATTGAACAGGATTTCACCACTGGGAGAGATGGAGTTTATGGCATGCCTGTTATTGCTCAGCTCCAGCCTGGTCTCAGCGTGGGAAATGTGGATTCAAAGGCTCTGGAAGTCGATGCAGAAAAGCTCCGAGGTGTGTGTGGAGCTCAGGGTGAGAAATTCAGGCTTTTGTTCTTCCCCACTCCGTGGCCTGACCCAAAACTGGGCTGGGCTTCCTTGCATTGATCAGACATCCTCCCAAAGACTCTGAGGGTAAAAAAGAACCCCTGGTGTGGGGGAGGACCAGGTCTGGGGCTTTGCTCTGACAGCTCTGCTGGGTCTGGGGAGCATCAGGATGAGTCCCTGACGTCCCTTCGCAGCTCAGGCTGGGGAAAAGCTGTCCCAAGGCACGCTCTGGGTCTGTCTGATCCCCTCCCAACCCCTCACTCCTGAGAAATGCTGTCCCACTCCCTTCCTTGCTCCTGGGGAGAACCTGCCGCCGTCCTTTCACTCTGGGATTTATTTATTGCCACTCAATTACATCATGGCAAAGTGTGAGTGATAAACCCCTCCGATTACTGCTCAGCCTTGGTGGAGGAATAATTAGCGTGCTCCAAACGCCGAGCGGTTCCTCACGGTGGGAAATTCAGCCTTCAAGGATATTTCCCCTGTAACTCCTGCTGCATAATTCAGCACTGATTACACAAGAGTTTTGCTCTGTCTGGTCCTAAAACTTTCCCTCCTTCCCTCATCTCAGCACTGGACAGTGAAAGTGCTGCAGGCCCGGCTCCGGGCACTGGCCCAGGGCTGTTCCAGCAGCTCTGGAAATGATATTGAGTCCCTAAATCCTGCCCTGCTGGAGCAGCAGAGCCCGAGATGCTCCCCCTGCTCCCTCCCTGCATCTCTGCCTGCTCCACCAACCCCCAAAATGCAGCTTCTCTGCGCTGAGCCCAGCCCTGGTGCCGGGAGTCGAGTTGGTCACAGAGTTTCTCTGGCTCTTAGTTGTTGTTATCCTTGGTTTTTTTATTGTTTTTTTTATTCTAGAAAAACTCCTTCCATCCTCTCCGCTCCGTGTCCCTGCAGCCCGGCCGGGTGATGGACGCAGCAGCGAGGTGATTTAGCGATTGTTTCCCACCAGGGGCAGAGAAGTGGGGAGGATGGAGACATATTTCACTCGTGACTCAGCTCCTGTCACCTGCGAGCGGCTGTGACGGGTGGGGAGAGCTGCACGATCCATCTCCCGCGCCGGGAGGAATCACAGCAAATCCGCTTTGGAGCATCCCTGCTCCACCCGGGGATGATGGCTTGGGGTGGCACGGGGGAGGTTTGGGTGTGAGGAGAGGGGGAATGAGCTGGGGGAGCCTCTGCCCGTCCCGGTTCCTGTGTGGAGGCGCCGAGGCTGCTCCCTGCTCAGCCCAGTTCTCTCTCTGCGCTAATTAAATGGGACAGGAACACGGAGCTGGCTCTGCTGGATGAGAAATCAACTGGAAGGTGGCTCCTTTCCCGAGCCCTGCTGCTTCAGCAGCCGGACTGGAGGGAGAGGAGGAGGAGGAGGAGGAGAATATCCCTGGATTAAACGTAATGAAAATAAATACATCAGCTCTGCGAGCAGCAGACGGGACCCGATGAGGGAGCAGCAAGTCCGGCTCATTCCTCAGGAGCTGTAACTTCGGCGCTGGCTCGGAGCCTGCTCGGTGGCTTGGTGGCTTTTTTTGGGAGGGGCAGGGACGATGCCTGGGAGGCAGGAGAGACAGCCTGGGAGACAGTGATGGATGAAGTGATGCTTCACGACGCTGGCACAACGCCCGCCCATGCTGGATGCTAAACTCCAAATGGTGATTAAATGGTGCTGGAGCGGGAAGGACGGGGCTGGAGGATGGAGGCTGTGACCTCCTGGGCAGCTCCTGGAGGATTTGCTCGGCAAAACTTCCTCCAGAGTTGCTCAGAGGTTCGTGGGCTCGTTTGGGTTTGTCACACGGAGATTTTTAGATGCCTTAAGCAAATGGGTGTTTCTCTAAAGTGCTGAAAATGAGAAAGTTGTGGCCTCTCCCATGGTTTGTTCAGCACCCCAGCACTGCCTCCTGTCCGTGGTGGGAGACCAGCGCCTGCCTCCTCTCCCCACTCTCCTTCCTACAAATCCTGGGAGGTGGAAGAGGTGGGAGCCAGAAGGTGACTGCCCCCAGCCCAGGCTGAGGGCTCCGGTCCTGCCCTGATGGAGGTTAATGAGGGGTTTGTGTGTGTCCTGCTGAACCCTCCCTGGCCACCCCTGGCTCTCCCTGGCCATCCCAGGCTCTCCTTGGCCATCCCAGGCTCTCCCTGTCCATCCCAGACCCTCCCTGGCCATCCTAGGCTCTCCCTGGCCATCCCAGGCTCTCCCTGGCCATCCCAGACCCTTCCCTGGCCATTTCCAGACCCTTCCTGGCCATCCCAGACCCTCCCTGGCCATCCCAGACCCTCCTTGGCCATCCCAGGCTCTCCCTGACCATCCCAGACCCTCCCTGGCCATCCCAGACCCTCCTTGGCCATCCCAGGCTCTCCCTGACCATCCCAGACCCTCCCTGGCCATTTCCAGACCCTCCCTGGCCATCCCAGGCTCTCCCTGCCCATCCCAGGCTCTCCCTGGCCATTTCCAGACCCTCCCTGGCCATCCCAGTCTCTCCCTGGCCGTTCCTAGCTCTCCCCGGCCATCCCAGGCTCTCCCTGGCCATCCCAGACCCTCCCTGGCAATTCCTGGCTCTCCCTGCCCATCCCAGTCTCTCCCTGCCCATCCCAGGCTCTCCCTGCCCATCCCAGTCTCTCCCTGCCCATTCCAGGCTCTCCCTGGCCGCTGCCCGGGGCTGTTTACAGGCAGGGTTTGGTTTCAGGTCCGTCTCAGCCCCGCCGTGTCTCGCAGTGACATTTCCCGTGGTGTGGATCAGGAAGGAGACGCTTTGAAAGCCACGGCGGGGAGGGAGACGCGGGATGAAGGACGGGAAAGGGCTGGAGGAGAGGATTAGGGGAACAGTAATAGGAAGTGAAAGGAAAACAAAGTTCAAGTCAGGCCCCGTGGACGAATAAATGCCAGGACGGTTGGGTGGTCAGGAAGGCTCCGGCAGGGGCTGTGGGATCCTTCAAAAGGCAATTAAATGCTCTCCTGGGGGAACGGGCTCACTGGAGAGGATAACCACTTGGGACTTCTCCACTCCCTGCTATCCTTAATAATCTCCCAGCAACTCGAGCCAGCTGGTGGCTGAAGGCAACAGCCAGGACTTGCTGGAGGAGTTGGGAATGTGGAGGATCCCGGGGCTGTGGGGAGGCTGAAAGGGAGGAATCATCCCTGGTTCTCTGCCTTGGGCCTCAAGTGTCCCCAAAATCCAAATTCCCCCGTCCCAGAGAGGAACAGAAAGTCGTGGTTGTCTTTATTTTATTTTTATTTTCCTCTTTTCTCTTCCTATAGGAACAGATTTTGTGAGGAGAGCTCGGGAAATGGGAAAAATAATTACTCCCTTCAGCGCAGCACTTCGGGGACAGCTGATCTCAGGGAGCTGCAGCTGAGTGACACCTCTCACAACATGAAATGTGCAGGAGGAGACAGAGGGCTGGAAACGACTTCCTGGCCATGGCACTCTGTCCCGCGGCCCTTGCTGTGCCCTGTCCCCCCAAACCGTCGGGGCGGTGGCTCAGGATGTGGCTGCTGCCAGCACCAGGACACCCCGGGGCTGTGGCAGAGGCTTGAAGTGTAATTTCCATTTTAATAAAGGAAGTTGTGTGTTTTTATTATTTTTTTTACTCATTTGCATTTAAATCACTCGTGTTTCATAACCCAGTGTCCCCCTTAAAGGGGAGCTCCGGGCTCTGCTGAGCTCAGGGGGGAGCAGAGGAGGGGTTTGACTGCCCCTGCCCACACTGGGGGCTGATAATGGCACTTTTTGGCTCACCCGTGGCACCTGCTGACCCTCAGCCATGGAGCCTGGAGCATCCCGGACCCTTCCATGGTGTTGGGCAGCCCTGGAATGAGCAGCGGGGTGGAGGTGCCACCGAGGAGATTTGGAGGGCACAAGGAGGGGCTCCTGTCACCCCTGAGCTGAATTTGGGGCAGGTGCAGAGGTGCCCAAGCTGGAAACTGCAGCAGAAAGGAGCATTTATAGCACAGTGCAGGGGAGGGAATTATAAATTTTTAAACCTGTTTTGGATGGACTCGAGTGTTCTGTTCTTAGCCATTTTAAAGCTTTTCTCCTTTCAGCTCCTTTTTGTCCTAAGATCGTTCAGGCTCCAGCACGAAACACAAGATCCTGACGAGAGCTGGCACTCGTGAAGGCAAACCAGGAGGAGATGCTCTGCTCTGAGCACCTGGAAAGCTTCTCCCCTTCCACTCAGAACGAACTTTTACCGCTGTCGTGGTTTCATATTCTCTAAATTTTGTTTATTAACTGGGAGAGAGAGGACTTCGGGAGAAAAAGGCAAAACAGGCACAACTTAAAAGTAAAACCAGATAGATTTTATTAATATACACTAAAGAAAAAGAGGAAAAAAATTGAGATATTCTGAGACATTCAAACACCTCCCCCTCTCTCCTTTAAACTGTTCACTTTGGTTTTTTTCAACTGCTGTTGACCAGTGTCTAGAAAAAGCCAGTGCAAAAATAATTTTGCCTTTTCCAGTGTAAAACGCACGGCACCAGGGCCCGTTCACTGCATCTCCGGGCTCTGCTCTGCCCTCCCCGTTTCCTGGGGGTGCCCGAGGAGGATCCTCTGCATGGTGCCGCCTCCTCTTAGTCCCTTTTGTTGGCAGTCATCGAATTTTCCATCAAAGCCGCCGCCGCCTTTCATCCCCGGGCAGAGATTCCCGTGGGCACAGCCTTTCCCCGGCTGCCGGAGCCTTTCCCCGGCTGCTGGAGCCTTTTCCCGGCTGCCGGAGCCTTTCATGGCCCTGTTTTTATCCCGGGAATGCCGCGGCTCTCCCCGCATCCCAGGGCTGGCGTGGGGATGCTCCAGCCCTCGGTACCCTGAGCACGAGCTGCCAGCTCCTGCTTCTCCCTCGGGAGCGAATCCCGCCGGGATGAGCAGCTCGGTCCTCAGAGGGCACGGAGCTGCAGAGTTAATTTGGGTATTTGATGCTCCTCAGTGAGGTGGAAGCAGAGGGAGGAGAGGGATTTGGGATCGTGTCCCATCTCAGAGCCTCTGTTCATGCCCGGGGGTTCAGGTGGCAGGGTCTCGGGGCTCAATCCCACCCCGATTTAGCTCCAAACTGCGCTGGGGGAGATGGTTTGGAGGAGGGTCGGGCACAGGGCGCTCTCACAGCATCACTGGGCTGATGTGGTGACAACGGAGCTGAGCGGCCACCAGCCGGGAGGTGACGGCCGCGAGGATGTGGCCCGGCTGTCCCCTCCCGCTGCCGTGCCCTGGGGACACCAAAGTGCCACACGGTGCTGTGTCACCCCTGCTCCTCCCTCTGAAGGATGGGAGAGGAGAAGGGGGGGCTGAATAACAGCGGGGATGATTCAGTTTGATTTCTCCCCAGCCTCTACATTTGCTGAACGTGTCACCAGCCGTGTTGTATATGGGCTGCTCTGTATCAATTTCCCGTGATGCCAGCCCATAAATAAAGAAAATAAATGTTGGGCCCGTTAATCAGTTGCTGCTCATCCAAATGAGTTCCCTCTGCATTTCCCTGTTCTATAATTACTTGTCACCTCTTGCTGGTTTGCAACTTCTCGCTCTGTGATTCTGTTGGGTGCCTTTTTCCTGCTTCTGACAGGATCAATCGCTTTGGTGCAGGGCTGGGGTTTAGTTTGTTGTGGGTTTTGTTTTTTTGTGGTTTTTTTTTCAGTTTTGTTTATTCCTTTACCCCAGGTGCAGAATTTCACAAAACCCAACTGATGGAGCAAGTTTAGTCGCAGATGAGGAGCTGAGGGGAAACAGCCCCCGCGGGAGCTGGATTTTAATTTCCAGAGCAGGTGATGGCTGCTGCCGGCTCTGCAATCCCTGGAGATGGACCTTTTTTGCAAACCCACGTCGGCTTCAAACCCGCCGTCGCTGCTTCCAGGTGGCTGCAGCAGCGTCACGGGAGCAAGAGCAGGTGCTGAGCGCTGTCCCCGCTGTCCCCTCTGTCCTTCTGCCTCTTTTCTGCAGCTTTCCCATGCCCTGGGGGAGCGGATCCTTCCTCCCAGCCCTGCTCCTCATCCCCGGGCCGCCTGGAATCGCGGCTCCCGGCTCAGGCTGGGGCAGGAGGTGCAGGAATCCCCCCGGGATCCATCGCCGCCAGCTTTAAAGGACCGCTTTACAGCAGACAAGTGGAATGGCTGAGGAACAGCTGGAGCAGCTCGGGGTCATTTCTCAGCCAGGCTGGGATCCAGCGCTGCCTCCCCCTCCCTCTTCCCTGCGCACGGAAATTATTCTGATTTACACACCAAAGAGCCGGGAGAGCTGGAGCAGCTCTGGCAGCGAGGGTTTCACTGCGGCCACCCCTGCAGCCACCCGGGAATGGTGGATTTGGGGATGGGGAGACTCTGCCGAGGTGGATTTTTTGGGGAAAAAACAGAGAAAACCAGCACAGGTTCGACGCATCCCTTTGTGCCCCTCCGGGCTGGCACCGGGGGATGCCTCATGCTTTAAATCTTTTAAAAACCTGCCCGGCAGCAGCAAAGACAAAATCCTAACAGAGGAAAAGCTAAAAAAAACACAACGGGGCAGCCGGGCCAGGAGAGAGGACGGCTTCTTTATTATCTATGCAATTATTGCATATGAAATATGGATATTATTAATGCAATTCCTCAGCTCCCAGAGGGAAAAGTTCATCACAACAGTGGGGCTGCTCCCTCCGAGGGGATGGATTTCCCTCTGTGCAGGGATGGGCTGCAGGAAGGGTCCGATTTCCATAGGGAAAGGTGAGGATGGATGCATTGGGAGGGTCACAAGGCCCAGATGGAGCCCCCCTGGTGAAAGGAATGAGGGATTTGTCTTTACAGATGAACTGTGGGTCTGCTGATAAATAAAACTGGATACAGAGAGATGAAAGAAACAATGGGAAGAACCGGGAATTCTATTGGAATTCCACTGATTGATGCAAGGAGAAAGGGAAAAAATACCAGGGAGAGTACATATTAGAAAGGGGTCTTAGATCTTAGAGTTTTGGGAAGTCTGTGCCTTTCAAGTACCTCAGCCCGTGGGGAAAGAGAGAGGGAAATGCAGCTGGGAAATTGGGATAAAAAGGAGAGTGTGTCCCCTAAAAATTGGAGGAACCCCATGGGAAATGCCCCACGGCTTCTCCCTTTATTAGAATAAAGTTACAGAATTCCTCTGTCTCCTTTTTGGACATAAACCTGTGCTGTTTATGGATTAATTTTCCTGGGATGCTGGCACTGATTCCTGCAGGGAATTTCTGCTTCCTTTTCCTCCGGCTCAGGCTCTGCCCTGGGTTTTTCAGGCAGTTCAGAGCCTCCTCTTTGCCCTGGGTGTGTCCAGAATCTGGGGCTTTCAGAGTCCCCCTGTCCCCACCCTGTCCTGTCCAGCAGCAAGCCAGGACAGAGCTTTCCTCTACCCCCTGAAATTCCTGCAGGATCTGGGGGTGACAGCTGCAGATCTGGGCTCTCTGGTGGGAAGGACAGAGCCCAAACATCCATCTGGCCACGAGTCTGATGCTGCCATTCAGCCCTGAAACCGCCCCGGGCCTTGGCTCCTCCAAAACCACGGCGTTTTCCTGCAAGGATGTGGGCTGGAGAATTGTTATTTTGTGTTCAGAGAGGCTGGAAATCGGCTGGGGGGGGCCCAGGGGCTGAGGCTGATTGAGGCAGACAGGGCTGTGCAGGAGGCAGGCTCAGGCCAGGCCTTGTTGCCAGCCCTACATTTCCCCACCAATTATTTATCAGCATTTAAAAAAAAAAAAAAAAAAAAAGTTTGTCAGGATAAATAAAAAATTAGTTATTGGGATAAATAATTGTATCTGAGGGTCACAGTGGATGCAAATGATTCAATTAATAGTGCACGCTTCGAGAGGAATTTGCAATTTAAAGGGCTCGATGAAAGCCCAGTATTAGCAATACTTATTTTTATTAATTAATTGCTGTCTCTCCGAATCTCCATGGTGAATAATTTCCCCTATATTTTTAAATGTTAATTTATTTCTGTGGCAGTGGGAAGAGGAGAGGCCACTTTGCAGGGAGCCTGGGGGAAGGGGTGGGAATGGGGGTCCTTGGCCCCTTGGCCGGGCTGTGGCTTTGTTTGTTCAGCCTTCAGTGCTGGAGATTTGGGGATGGAGCTCCGTGGGAACTGGGGTCTGTGCTCTCATCTCTGGTTCCTAATCTTCTCAAACAGTTTTTGCTCACTTTTACAGCTGGTGCCTGTCCCCAGCGACTGCCTTGCTGCTCTTTTGAGCCGTGTCTTTGTTCCTTGGAACTGGTTCCAAAATCGCGATGTGGAGTTTGTGCTGATTCCTTCAGCACTGCGAAAAGAGATCCTGGGTGGGATTTATTGCCTTCGGGTGGGATTTATGCCCTGCAAAGGAGCTCTTTGCCTCTGTTTCTCCTTCTTCCTCCAGCTGACACCTCCAAGCACAGAGAGCAGGGATCCAGCCTGGAGCAGGATGTGCAGTCCCGGAGTCAGAGCAGCTGGAAGGGGCTGAGCAGGAATTTCTGGGCTCCTTTTCCCTTTCCAAGGCAGGGAGAGCTGCTGTCTGTGCTGGCATCCCCTGGGCTGGAGCATCCCGGGGGCTGCAGCGGGGTGGTGGCAGCTGAGCCCTGCGACATGTGAGGGGTGACACTTCCCTGCGACATGTGAGGGGTGACACTTCCCTGCGACATGTGAGGGGTGACACTTCCCTGCCTGTTCCCGCTGGGCACAGGGATCGGCGGCAGATGGAGCGAGTCACCGCCGGGGCAGCGGCACACGGGGCGGAGAGAGGAGCTGCGGGAGCATCCTGCTGGAAGGATGCGGGAACGGAGCCAGGGGAGAGCGAGGGACACTGTCAGGGGTCTGTGCAGGGCCCTGCATCGTTTTGCTGTGGGGCTCGGGGAGTTTTGGCACCTTCCTGGGGTTGGAATCCACCCTGGTGACGGCAGATGGGTGATAGAAGGTGTTGCTGCTCCTGCTCCTGTTCTTGCTCCTGCTGGTGGTCCCACAGCCCCATTGCCTGTGGGAGAGCAGGGCCCTTCCTGATCCAGGCCCCTGTGTCCTCAGGACCCACCTTCATCAGCTCCTGGGCGATATTTTCCTTCCCTGCACTGCCAGTGGATTCACTGATCCTCGGTGTGGTTTTTCCCAGTGGATTTTGGTCTGGATGGTGAGATCCTGATGGAGCCTGGAGAGATGGATTTCACCTAGACAACCAGGACTCAGAGCTCCAAAAATCCAGAAACCATCCCCAGCTGGTTTTTGGGCAGTGGGGAAGGTGATTCTTCTCCCGTGACTGCTCCAGCAGACATCAAGCAAAATCTCTTTTAAAGGAAGTTGGCTTTGCCCATCCCAACTTTTGGAGGCTGTGGAAGCTCAGCCAGGAATTTCTGCAGGAATTTCTTAATTCTTTGGGAGCTGGGACCTCCTGGCTGGATCCTCCTCCCAATCCATCACCTTCCAAGGCCACATCTGCCTCTAACCACTTGTTACTGCACCAATGCATGGCCAAGTGCTCCCAGGGTGGCCACGTGTCCCCTTCCTCAGGGGGGACACCTGGAGGGGACAGAGCAGCCCATTCCTCTTCAGGACCACCAGCACACCAGAGCAAAGCAGTTTGGCAACAACTGTAATAAATTGATTCAATCTGGCGAGGCAAAAAGGAAGCGAAAGAGAAGCGAGAGATTAAAACGTGAAGGAGGAAATTACCCGGAGTGCTCCCAGCAATTGTGCTGGATGGCAAATCTCTTCTTTATTACTCCTTTATTATTTCTAGAATCTGAAGTTTAAATAATTAAGCAGAATAAATGGTGGAAGATTTTTTTTTTTTTTGTTCGAGTTTGATTTATTCTTGCAGGACGGATGTGCAGAGAAGGGCCAATTCCTCCCCTGGTGTAAATCAGGGCAGGATCATTAACACGGGTGTCACTTAGAGGAGATTTACCCCAGCTGAGCATCCAGCCTCCTCATTTTGGGCCAAAAACGTGGAAGGCTATGTAGATTTTATTAATTCTCACCTCTGTCTCCTGTGTGATTAATTTATTTTCCAATTTAAAAGCACATCAGGTTTGAGTTGGGACTTTTTTTTAATATATATGTATAATTTAAATACATTTGTTGACAGTGCTGCTGACTCTGAAGGTCTTTTTGGGAGGCTGGGACTGGAGAGGCTCCATGTGCCTGCGGGTCTGTGCTCAGACATCTGCCAGGCCGGGCTGCGTCCTGGCAGGAGAGGAGGAGCTGGATCCCAACGCTGGATCCTGAGAGCCTCCGGAGCCACAACATCCTGGGGGCTTCTCACCTGGGCAAGCTCAGGGGTTGGGGGCATTTACAAATGCCCTGGCCGAGGATTTTCCAGGCTTAATTCCCGATTTAGCTTGATGTGCCCTTTGGTGTTGAGAACCCCCACTTGCCCAGGGTATTTATCCTTTTGAAAATTAAGAAAATTTCAGAGTCCTGGAGTGCATCCCTCAGTGCATCCCAAGGCTCCAGGATGATTTGGGGTGATCATCCTGCTGTTCTTAATGGCAGCTTCAATCTTGGGGGTCTCAATATCCACAGCTCTTCAGCTTGGGGATGTTTGGGACAGGAGGGAGGAGGAGGAGAAGGAGAAGGGGAAGGAGCTGGCAGCTTCTGCAGGAGGGGAACAGGAGCCTCAGAGAAACAGAGGCTTCGACCCGGTATTAACAGTGGGGGAAATTAAGGAGAGCAGGAATTAAGAAAAATCTGACATCTGTAAGGAAATTTGTGCCGCTCAGAGGGTGGCAGGGACAGAACAGCCCCATGAGGGGATAACCAGGTGCTTCCCTTCGTTATGCAGACCTGCCCCGTGTGTTAAAACAATGAGCTGGGGATGGTGCCCAGCGAGAGGCACTGCCAGGAGTCCCCAGCTCCGGGTGAGCTCTGTCCTGGAAGTCTCAGCATCACCTGCAGGAGTTTCTTGTGCCAGGAATGCCAGGCTGGGAGTGCAGCTCCACCTTGGATGGCTTCACTCTCCACTGGGGAACCCAGATGGAGCTGTGGGAGGTCCCCTGGAGCAGTGGAATTTTCCTTGCCCACAAGCAGGGCATTGGAACAAGCTGATCTTCAGGGTCCCTCCCAATCCAAACCATTCTGTGCTTCTGGGATTCTGTGGAGCTGTTTTGTCCCAGCAGGATGGGAGAAAGTCTTGGGTGTCAGGAGCTTGAATTGGGTTCTTTCCCACCTATTTATTACCGGCCTGGAAATGAAAAATCTGCCCGTGATTGGCAGCACAGTGGGGCAGGAAAACATCTCCAATCCTTCTCTGTGTTTGTTCCACACTCCTGACAGGACAAACCATTGGATTTTGGGGAGCTGAGAGGGGGTGGCTGTGGCCTTCCCAGCTCCACCTGCATTGCACTGAGCCATGAGGTCGGGGTGAGCGACTGAAGGAAAATGAGGGAGTTGAAAATGTTTCAGAGCAGCGCCTGGAATTTGGGCACCGTGGCTGGGTTAATCAGGTACCAAAGGAAGGAGGGTCCCTGTTGTCCTTGGGGCTGAGTGGGGCTGTTATCCCAGCTCGGATGGGAAGGCAGGAGGCAGGAGGCTGGGCTCCTGGCTCTGCCAAAGGATGCCAAATTAACCTCCCTCTGGGAAAATTCCTGCCCGGCTTTAAAACTGGGACAGTTGTCACCTGCCTTTTTTTCAGGGGAGGATGGTGTTTTTCAGCGTGGGTTGGAGATTCCACACTCACAGCAGGGTGAGGTTCGGGCCTTCAAAATGCCACTCAATAAACAAGGAGTGATGACAAACACTTATTGTTATTCCCCCGTTGTGTCTGTGGGAGTAGCTGATATTTCTAAGTGACCGAGGATTGGCGTGACCCTTTTAAACAGCAGGAATCTTGTTTAATTCATGGCTTTTATTTATAGGTTTGGGCTCCTCCAGTTCCTCTCCTGTGTGGTTGCTGCTCAGCGAAAGGGTCCAGCCAGAGCTGCTCTCCAGGGACAGCTTTGGGGACACTGTCGTGGCAGGAATTCTCTGCCCTGAGCACAGGCCTGGCTCTGGCAGGAGCATGAGGTGTGTGAAGCTGGGAGAATGTTAATTATCAGATTAATGAGGACGTGATTGAAAAGTCGTGAGAAAATGATGGGGTGGTGCTGGGCAGAAGCAGCACGGGCAGAGTGGGGTGAATTAGAAGGGAAAGGCAAAATCCTAATCGTGTGTCCTGAGCACAGCACGGGGACCTGATTCCCTCCCTGCTAAAACCTCTGGAATTCAGAGGGCTCTGGGCAAAGCATCACAGGGAGGAAATGGAGAGGCAGCAAAGGGAGGGAGCTGCAGCCTGGGGGAAGATAAAGGCTTTAGCGAGGATGGCTGTGGAGAGAGCGATTACAGCAAATTAAACACGGCCAGGCTGGAGGTGGAGGCTGGGGAGGGGAGTGTGGCCGTGCCAGCGCTGTCACCGCTGAGCCGTGCAGGGCTGGGAGGGACAGCAGCACTGGAGCAGGAGGTGACACGCGTCCGAGGGCAGCAGGGACGGGCTCTGGGCTGGAACAGCAGCACAAGTGCAAGGGGCTGGAGGAGGATGTTAATTCCTGCCTGGCAAAGCACCGCTGCACACACTCCAGGAGTCCAAAGGAGCTTTTCTGCCTCTGGTTTTCCAGCCAGCGTGGAACATCCAGCGTGGACCTGCTGGACAAACCTCTGCAAGGAACGGAGCATCTGAGGCACCAACCATGAACTGGGCAGCTCCTGCAGCAGGAAAAAGCCACAGCAGATGGATGTGTCATTCCCAGCATCTGGGAGCACTCGCCTTGCCTTGGGATCTCTGGAGATGCTGGAGGACTGATCCCTGAGGTGCCAACACAGGGCAGGGTTGGAATTTGGGGATGGATGAAGGTTTTCCCCCAAATTCCAGCAGTGCTGGTGACATCAGTCTTGCTGTTTTGGTGAGGGAGAGCAGCCGGGCTCCTGGGAGCTCTGCAGCCACCCCTGGGAAGTTGCTGATCCTAAAACTTCCTCTCTGGAAATTGCTGCCAGCCTGTGGGAGCCCTGGCAGTGGCAGGGCTGTTGTGTTTGTCACATGTGCCACGTCTCAGGGAGGATGAGGAACAGCCAGGAGACCTGAGGAGTTCAGGACAGCCACATCTGGAATTCTGCTGCTGGAGAGGAGAGCCTTGGTCCCTTCTCCTGCTGTTCCTTTCTCCCACCACCCCTTCTTAAAAATTAGGGAAGAATTAAATCCCATTTGTGGCTTTTAGAAGCCAACTGAAAATGTCCTTTATTAAATTACCACCCTATTGATCTCACAGTCGTCCAGGAGGGGATTGATTGAGGGCTTAAACAGACGCGCAGCCGGGCCAGACGTTCAATTAATGTGCATAAACGGGCAGTGGAGAAGCAATTTCCAGAGCAAGTCAAGCAAAAGATCAGGCCTGCTCTGCCTTCCATGCCGAAGTTGCTTCTGTATTTATTTTCATGTAATTTCTTTTTTTTTTTTTTTTTTTTTTTAATTCCCCTGTCCCTCTCATGATAAGCAAGGTGTTGAGAGGCAGCTCTCAAAGCACAGCTCATGAACCTCATAGGGCCACGGCTCGCTCGGAGAGGGAACAACTCCAGGAATGATGGGGGAAGCCACATCCCTTGAAGATCTTGAAGCTGAGGGGCTTTTGAGTCGTGTGAATCCCAGGTTGTCCATTCATTCCTGCAGAGAAGGCCCCGTGCAGCAGCAGAGCCATTGCCTGCTTTGAACACTCCTGTCTCTGATGGGCCTTGAAGTTCCTCTTCTGACTCTGGGGAGGAATTCTGTGCAGAAAACCCTCGTTATTGATTGGGGCCCTCCCACCTCTTCACCACAAGGTAATTCCAGCTGGGATGGATATGTAAATATTCAGCTTCAGTCTGGCCTTGACTTTGGATGCTCCTGGAAGTAGAGGGAAGCACTGGGAGGCAAATCCCTGCCCTGGGTCTGTGAACGAAGCACAGGAAATTCCATGGGTGGCTTTTTTCCCTGGACTTAGGGAGAATCCTGATAAACTCTGGCCCCCAAGGCCACCAGCTCTGGCAACTCCAGCTTTTGGCTCTTTGAAGTCAGAGGTGGGTGGCACCATGGGGGTCACCTGTGGTTTTAATTGGCACAGAGAGAGCCCCAGGGTGAGGGCAAAGTGCTCCTCCCTTTGCCCATGGCATGCCCAGTGTTTGGGCACATGGAAAAAGCCATTGTCCCCTCCCTGAGCAGCCTCCTGCTGGCCTCAGCCACCCCCTCGTGCTGTTCTGTGCGACAAGGTGACATGGTGGCATCTCCTGTGTGTAGGAGAAGGGAATACAGGTGACCTTGTCCCTGATAAATAACAGCTGCGTTAGTTACCCAATACAGCCTCACAGCTATACATGTGATAAATGAGGGTGAGTTAGCTGGTGAGGTGTGGGAATTCCAGGCACAGGAAATTCTCAAAATCCTGAGCGTGCAGGCCCAAACATGGCAGTGATCACAAGGTTTGACCTGAGACCTTGGAAAAGGCTTCCAGGTCTAGAGACCATAAGTAAGAATGTGGGTTTGTAGTTTATAATCAAACACAATAAGCTGGGTAGTGGAAAGTTTTAAAGGCTTTAGAATGTGCATATAGAAGTAGTTACAGAAATAGCAAAAAAGTTGAAGTGTAGCAAGTAAGTTTGTGTGTCACTCTATGATTGGTTAAGAAAGTCCACATTGCAGCAAGATGCATAAGAAAAATTAATTAGAGATTGGTGTGAAAGTAGAAACATTCCGTGTTGCAGTTTATTGGCCAGTTAACCTTTAAGAGACCTTGTAACCTGTGGTCTTGTGACCACTGACCACAAACTTCTGGTTTACGTGGTGAAGACGTTCTCACTCCTCATGAGGCTGTAGAAGAAGAGCAATAAACCATGCTTTAAGACATCTCCCAGCGGTCCCCTCTCTCTTAATAACCCGACAGTGAGGGAGGATCATGAAGGAAAAGGAGCCTGGGGAGAGAGAATCACTGCTATGAGGTCAAGTCTGGGTGTGCAGAAAGAGCCTGTTGTTTGAACCTGGAGTCACAGTCTAGCTGGGTAAAAGCCGCAGTCACAGTCTGCAAACTAATACCTGCAGTCAGAATTTAGCAGTCACAGTCTAGCTGGGGAAAAGTCTGCAGTCAGAGTCTAGCTAGGTGAAAGCCTGCAGTCAGAGTTTAGCAGCCATAGTCTAGCTGGGGGAAAGCCTGCAGTCACAGATTGCACACTAATAGATTCAGAGTTTAGCAGCCATAGTCTAGCTAGGTGAAAGCCTGCAGTCAGAGTTTAGCAGTCACAGTCTAGCTGTGGAAAAGCCTGCAGTCAGAGTCTTGCCAGGTAAAAGCCTGCAGTCAGAGCTGCAAATGAATCCCCGCAGTCAGAGCTCAGCAGGCAATAACCAGCAGTCAGAGGCTGCAAGGGAAACCCACAGCAGGATCTTGCTGCAGGCAGAGTCAGGGAATGGTTGGAGTCAGGATGGCTGAGCTGTAAAGAGGAATAAACCAGGACCGTTTTCATGCTGTGATAAACAAGAAGTCTGTGTCTTGGCTTGTTTCTACCCTCTAACAAGAGGGCTGCTGTGACATCCCATGGGCAGGGGACGTGTCCTGGTCTGGCCTCGCTGGTGAGTCATGGCGCAGAGCCTGGCGTGTCCCCTGTGCTGCAGGGGGAATGTACTCCAAGCTGCAGCTATAATTAGCAGGAACTCCTCACAAACTCTGGGATTAAGGACCTGTTCATTCCTCCCCCACTCTTTTTTATTAATTTTTTTTAATTCCCTAAAATCATTGTTTCTCGTGCAGGAGTTTCCCACAACTCCCCGACCCAGCAGCAGGCAGGGGGTTGGATGGTCCCTGTTAAATTAAGGGCTGCCCAGCAGTTAAAAGGCATTCCTTGTGTTTGTGTTTTAATTTTTAATGGCTCTGCTTTGGGGATCTTTCGGAGCCAGGATTTTATTTTAGTGCATTACTTTGTCCCTGCTTGTACAGGCTGTAATTTAGTGATTCTGCATTAATAAGAGATCATTCCTCCT
This sequence comes from Sylvia atricapilla, assembly GCF_009819655.1. NCBI lineage: Eukaryota > Metazoa > Chordata > Aves > Passeriformes > Sylviidae > Sylvia > Sylvia atricapilla. The sequence goes on along the minus strand of NC_089164.1, from coordinate 3,127,379 downwards.
TCCTCTCTCACTTGTCCTTCCTTTGGTAATAATCAAAGAAATGGAGCGTGTCAGGAAGGGGCTGAGAGCTCCAGAGTGTGCCTGGGGCCATGGGGCCCCACCTGGCAGGATGCCTGCTCTGGCCAGACCTTCATGCCTTTTTCCTGTATCTTCACAGTCCTTGGGTGTTTTTATTCCCCCAGAAATGTTGTCCCTGCAGCACTCTCACTGCTCCAGGACAACGACGAAGCATTTGGCTTTGTGGTCTGCTCTGCACCGTGTGGATTTAGGGGTTTAGCCAGCACATTCCAACCTCTCTGACTGTGGGATGGGGAGTATGGGGGGTTGATTTGGGGGCTGCCCATCATCCTGGCAGCACCAGCAAAGTCACTGCTGGGGACAAACCTCTTGCTGCTGAGACCATCCCGAGGTGGCAAACAACAGGATCACTTCCCTTTGGAAGTCAAACTCACCAGAGCAACATCAGAGCCCTGCAAATTTGGGGGGCTGGGGGAGAGAAGTGATTTACACTGATTGTATTTGCATTTTAAATCACGCTCTCCGCTAAACGTACGGACCCCCTATTTATAGCTGACTCCAGCCTAAAGTGAGCGCTAATTACTACAATTAATACAGCACCGAGGCTTTGCAGCCAACTCCACTGCCAAGGAGTCGCCTACTCATTTTCAATTAAGGCGCATTGACAGGGAGAATATGCGGCCAATAATGGCCTAGGCCTGGGGTGTAATTACATTTTGCCAAGGTCATTAATCTCCTGCAACCACCTGGGTGTGCCCCCAGGGCCGGAGTGGGGGCACTTCGAAGGGACAGGTGAATAAGGATGCGGGGTTTTCCTGTAGGACTGTGGGAGCACATCCCTGGATGGGCATCCCTGGCTCTGTGGGTGCCCCAGGAGTGCCAACCCCACCGTGCTGCACCCCTGGGTGCCTGCATTAGGGTCAGGCAGAGCAATCCGGGGGCTGTGGAGCTCATGGGGAGGTTTTCCTACCTTCATCAAATTTCCATGGATCATCCCCATATTTATGGCTATCTCCTGAGCTCTGTGCAGATTAAAAAGGGCTTTTTCCTCCCCTCTGACCAGGGAGCAAGACAGAAACAGCTCTGGGTTTTGCCCTGGGTGTTTTGTGGGGTCAGAGGGAGAGCAGAGGAGCCAGGAGGATGAATCCCAGGCTGGGCCAGGGTTATGAGGAATGCCAGAGGCTGGATCATCCCAGAAGTGATGAACACCTCCCTGCCCTCATTCCACACCTGCCTCATTTCAGCTTTTTGGCAGAGGGTCCACGAGGGCACCAGAGGAGCCGCTCGGAGAAGCAGAAGGAGAATAAATAAAGAAAAATCAGAGTAAAGAAGAGACGTTACCGCAAACAAGAGAGCAAAACCCCCGGAGCAGAACGGGAGCAAAGGCTCCCGACGCCTCCGGCTGCGGCTGGGGAAATCATGTGTGAAATGTTGCGGTGACAAGGGGCAGTGCTGGGGCGGTGACAAAGGGCAGCATCGCGGTGGCAGGAGCACACACACGGCCCTTTAACACTGCCAGGGTTTGACTGCCCGGGACTCGGCGCTGGCAAAGCAGCTGCAGCTCCAGGGTGCCCGTGTGGGATGAGGGGAGAGGGGAAAGAGGTGGAGAGGGGGAAGGAGATGCTGGAGAGGAGAGGAGAAGGTCTGAAGAGCAGGGAAATAGGAAAAAGGACTGAAGAGCAGAGAATGAGGGTTGGGGAAGGGGAAGAAGAACTAGGGATGGGAAAGGAGCTGCTGGAGAGGGGGGAAGAAAGGCTGGGGAACAGGGAAGAGGGGCAGGGGAGCAGGGGATGAAGGCTGGGCAATAGGGAAGGGCTGGGAAATAGGGAAGAAGGACTGGGCAGCAGGGAATGAGGACTGAAGAAGGAGAAGAAGGTCTGAAGAAGGGCCCAGAAATCACAAGATGCTTCCCCTTCCACTCCTTCCCACCCACTGTGGGAGCTGCTGTGGGACACCTGGCTGCACCCTGTGAGCCTCAGGGCGTGACCCAGCTCCCCCCCATCCCACGGGTGTCCCAGCGCTCCTCAGTCCCTGTCACAGAGCCCTGGCTTTGCAGGGGTGGCTGTTTCAGGAGTGGGGTTGTTTATCTTGGAGCTGCTTCTCCGAGTTCTGTCTGCTCCCTTTGCTCCGTGCCCTGGGCTTGGCTCTGGACTCTCTGAGGTTCTGGATCTCCTCAGCCTCCTGGAGCCAGAACTCTGCTCAGCTCAGCTGTGTCCAGCTCGGTGTTCCCGCATTCCCCGATCCCCACAGCTCCAGGTTTAAACACTGGCACTGAGCAGGGAAAAGCTCCCAGTCCATGTTTGCTCCCGGCTTTTATGGACAGCCCGGAGGAGCAGCCAGGGCTGGGAATGTCTGAGGAGCTCGTGCAGAGGGACAGGAGCAGCACCCACCGCGTGTGACACTCTGGGGACACTGTCCTGCTACTCCCTGGAAGGGGATGGCTCTGCCAGAGCTGCAGACAGCGCAGTGACAAGGCAGGAATTCCATCCAGACACTGGCAGGCTCAGGATGTTCCATCCCTCCTGCTCCTGACCCTTCTCCCAGCTCTGCAGGAGCTCTGGATCCCATTCACTCGCATTTCTCTCGGAGGAAGTGCTGCTTTTTGCCTGCTAAATTCCCAACATCTCTCTGCTCTCCCCAGGGCTCAGCTCCTTGGCTTGACTGACACGGAAGCGTTGCAGCATCACACACCGAGAGAGACAAACGAGCAATTTGCCAGGAAATTATCCTTTGGGATTCCTCCTCTCTCCAGTCGGTTTAATTGGGTGAGCTCAGGGTGGCTTTAATTGCTGTGCTCCCAGCACAGCCTCACCCCCTCCTTGCTTTTGTGTCTTCCATCTTTCTCCTTCCTGGGACCATTTATCTTCCTCCTCCTCCTCCTAGGTTTTTTCCCCCCCCCAATATCTCCTGGAAATGGTGACAAGCTGAAATGTTCGAGTCCCTCACAGCTGACAGGTTTTTTAAGACTTTGGTACTTCTCAGAGGGTGATGAACGGGCTGGGGGATCCCTTGGGTTCCCCGGGGATTTGGGATGGCTGCGTTCCAGAGGGATGCCCCATGGGATGAAGGCTCTATGTCCACCTCCTTGTCCTTGTGCTTTGTACCCAGCGCTTCCCAAACGTGTCCCAGGGCAGGCTGAGGGGACAGCTGGGACAGCCCAGGGTGGCACTGGGAGCTCCCGGTCTAGAGCCTGGAGGATGCTCCTTTTCCCTGCTCCCGCTTCCCAAATTGCTCATCCATTTCAAAGGGGTTGGAGAACACCTGAGGTTTGTTGGCACTGGGCACAGGTGGGGCACAAATTGCACCCTCTTAATGTGTCCTGGCTTTTGGTCTCATCCCAGAGGTGCCTTCAGTGCATTTCATGGGCCACATTCCCAGTGACTCAGCTGGGAACATCGAGAGGGTCCAGTCTCATTCCAAAGTTACCTTCAGGGCATATTATGGGCCACAATTCCATAAAACTGAGAGCATTGGGAGTGTCCAAGGTGCTCCCAGAGGAGCAAAGGACTTGCCTGGAGGGCTGGGGGGGGATCGGGGAGATGGAGAGAGACAATCAGAGTCCATCTCCGCTCCTTCCCAAGAGGCCTGGAGTCTTTCTACCTGTCTTCACCATCCCCCTCCTCCCTCCTCACCTTTCCCAGGAGATTCCCCACCTTTCCCAGGAGATTCCCCACTCTCCCAGCCCGGCCTGGCTTCTGCCCATGGAGGCAAAGCTCATTTTTTGGGAGTTCACTGCACGTTCCAGCTCAGTGCCTGGATTTTATGCAGTGTATGGAAACGAGGGAATAACAAGCCCAGTCCCTGGCCAGGAAACAGCAGATTTGTGGCTCTCTCGTGGTCCCCAAGGACCCAGCACAGGTATCCAGGCAGCACACGGTGATGAACGAGGGACAATTCCAAACAGCAGCTGTAGTCCAAGTTCTGGCAGTAATAAACACATAAACTAGTTAAAAATAAATTGATTAGCCAAGGATATTCTCTTAGCACTCTTTAAACTCTAGCATCTGCTTGTAATAAATAATTCAGCTGTGGATATTAATGAGGGGAGGCTGGGCTGGGTGGGGAGGATGCTCAGAGCTCTGTGGGGACACGAGGTGTCCTTGTGCTTCCCCGGGGACTTCAGGTGTGCCCATGTGATTCCCTGGAGGCTTCAGGGGTGTCCTTATGCTTCCCTGGGGTCTGTTGGAAGCAACACACGTGTCCAGGCGTGTCCCAGCTGACAGATACACGAGTGCAGGGGTGGAGGAGCTGAGAGCCAGGCACACACAGGGTGACCCTCGTGTCCTCAGCGTGTCCCTGCTCCTGCCCTGTGGCCCATTTGGATCCTCAGGAGCAGCCAGGCACATCCCGTGGTGCTGGATCCCTGTGGATTGGGAGATCCCATCATGGAGCCTGTTCCCTTTGGAACTTGTGCATTTTCTGCCGCATCCCTGTGGGATCCAGGGAGGACTTGGGGACCCAGCCTCCCCCTGCCCTGTCCCCAGCAGCAGCAGGGGCTGTCACAGCCTGATAATTGCTGGGTTTCTCCGTTTTTAATCAGCACCAGCAGCTGCTGTGCCCAATGCACCAGGGGCTGCTCCTGGCACACGCCTGCCAGCCCAGGGCCGGCTCCAGCTCCGCTGGAGGAGCCAGCTGGACCCAGACCAGGGCTGGGAGTCAGAAACACTCGGGGGGAGAGCAGCGGGACCAGCAGCTCCAGACAGGGCTGCAGCCGAGGTCCCCGCCTGGCTGCTGGTGCCCCTGGTGCTGATGGCATCTCTGCCTCTGGGAATGCAGATCCTTCCCAGAGGATGCAGCAGGAGAGGAGTCCAGCTCCCAGTTTAACCAGTTGCAGCTCCTGCAGGCAGAGAGGGAAGGGCCAAAGGCCAGTGCTGGCACATCAGCTCAGGGAAGGAGCCCCGTGACGTCCCTGGAGCACCAGGCGTGCCTCTGTGTCTGATGGGACAAAAGGGACAGAAGAGGACAGGAGAAATGAAGGATTTTAATCTCCCCATGAACCTCAGGGAAGGTCCCAGACCCGGGAGATGGTCAGAGGCACAGCGTGAGCAGGGGGCAGAGGGACTTTGTGAGCAGTTGTCACCTCCTGTCAGCTCCTGGTCCCCAGCCTGCCGCCTCCACCCTCCGCCAAAATACCTCCCTGACCTCCTGAGGCCACGACGAGTCGCTGGGCTCATTAATCACCCCCTCCCATCGGTGTCTGCCCAGGAATTAAACTCATTTGTCACTGCTGCCCTGTTCCCAGCCGCCCCTCGCCCGCTCTCCTCGCTGCCCCGGGGCCGATGTGTCCCCACATCCTCCTCAGCCACCGCGGCCTTGCTCTGCCTCCACCTGCTCAGAAATGCCCTGGGGCCTGCACAGAGCTGCTTGCTGTCCCCTCCCTTTGCCCCATCTCACTTTGGGACCGCAGACCTGGCTGCGCTCAGAGGCAGCCCCGGACATTGATGCGCCAGGGCTGACCAAGGCTGGGGTGACCCCTTCATCAAACCCCGCTGGCAGACACCACCAAGCCTCTTCCATCCTCCTTTGGGCCCAGGTTTTGGGTGCCCATTTGTCCTGAGCTGTTCCCCAGCCCATCCTCTCCCTGCCCTGGTCACCGAGGCCTCGGTGCTGCTGGAGCAGAAGGTCAGTTCCCAGTTCCTCCATCCCCTGTGCTGCTGCCTCCACACTCCGAATCGTGCTCTGCTCCAGCTTCCAGCACGGCCCGGAATGCTCCTGGGAATGCTCCTGGGAACGCTGTTAATGAGCCTCCCGTCCCTGCCCAGCACCCCGGCAATAACACCGGTCCTGCCTTTTAACTACCTGCTCCGACTCCAATAAAACGGGCCGGAACAAGCCCCTGGTCACGTTGTTAGCCATCATTTTCCCGGCTGTTAGCCCGCTCCCCTGCTCTCCTTCTCCCCGAGAAGCCCCAGATGAGATGGGGAGGCAGCAGCCAAGCGCAGCTCCAAGTGTGGCCACATCCAGCAGCTGCTGCTGCCCCCTGCCCACCCCTCGGGCTGGGTTTGGGGGCATGGAGGGTTTATTTATCCACGTGGCTCCATCCCACATCCAGGCTGCGAAAATTCTGGAAAATGGGAATGAAAGTGGAAAATTTAAGTCCCTGCCCCGAATCACCGCCCAGCACAAGGAAACATGATGCTGTCTGCACTGGCTCTTCCCACGAGACTCCTGTTTTCCTGTAAATCCCTGTTTTCCTGTAAATCCCTGTTTTCCTGTAAATCCTGACATGCCAAAAGCCTCTCCCTGACTGGAGCCTGAGCCCGGCGCAAAGCCCCGAGGCTCTGCTGCGGCTTAGCGTGGCAAATGTAATGTTCTTAGTCAGCCTCATCGCGGCAAATCTCCATATTTCCCAGGGATAAACACTCACCTCTCCTCCCCGGCTCCTGCTTTAGGGCTGGATTCCTCCCACGGGAGGCGGATGGAAGAAGTCCTGGCCCCTCTCTCACGGGGGGTTCTCCACACTCTCAGCTTTGTAATCAGATTTTTTTCTTTAAAGGGAGGTGGTTTTGCAGAGAAAGGAGCTGTGGGGACTGTCCTGAGCACCTTCCAGCCGGGCTGGTCCTGCTGGGGATGGAGGAGCCCATGGCATGGGCATGGAATGCTGAGCTGAGCACTGGGAGCTCCCTGGCATTACTGTGGGGATAAAGCCCATGGGGGTGGTGTGAGGATGTGGGGATAAAACCCATGGGATCTCCCCAGAGGGTCTTCCCCGGATTTTGGGATGTCTGGAGCTGCCAAAGGCTGCACCCTTGGGTGTCACCCCACCTGCACTGGGCTGCTGCCTTTTGATTTTTGGGTGTAAATGGAGCTGAAATCCCCACCCTGGCCCACGTCTGAGCTGTGCTGGTGGAGAAACCAACCCGAGCCCCAAACCAGCCCCAGGCAGGGCTGCACCAGGGCAGGGCCAGACTAAGCTCAGAGCTGTCCCCATCTCAGATCACCTGGAGCTGGGCACATGGCATGGGGTGCTCCTGTCCCAGCAGGACCAGCCCAGCTGGAAGGTGCTCAGAGCAGTTCCCACAGCTCCATTCTTTGCAAAATCTCCTTCATTTAAGGGAAAGTCTGTTCACGAAGCTCACAGTGTGGAGAACCCCCCATGAGACGGGGCCAGGACTTCTTCTGAGCTGGGCTGTGCCCAGGTGTGAGGGGCAGGGGGTGTCCAGGGAGGCCTGAGAGAGCTGCTGGGCTGCTTCAGCGCTGCCAGGAGCTGCAGGTGTCCTTCCTGCTGCTGTCAGGGCTGTGGGGCTGAGCTTGGCCGTGGCCACAACTGCCCGAGGCTCTGCAGCAGCTCAGAGTGTCACTGTCCTCTCCTGGTGACTCCCCGGCCCAGCTCCGTGGGTGGACAAAGGGAAAAAAAGATGCTGGTGGAAGGAGAGAGATTGGGGAGCTGATGGGAGGAGGAGAGAGACAGGCAGGGATTGTTCCTAAAGCACTGGGGGGGATGAGGATGTAGATCACCAGAATTGGCGGGGGACAGGCCATAAAGCAAAAATAAAAAGGTATTATAATTTATGATGCACAGTAAAAATATCCTGGGAACTGGGTTATGAAGAAGAATTCATTCTCTCGCCAACTCTGCGTATCTTTAAAGATGATAAACGACGTTATGATTCTTCCCTGTATCCGAGAGCTGGAAAATTCACTCCGCCTTGCAGCTCCTGTCACATCCCCTCTGTGCTGCTCCTGCTCCCCAAAACACCGCGGGGGTCTCAGCTCTGTCCAGGTGCCCCTGTGGGGACAGCGAGGGTCCCCAGTCCTGGCTTGGGGACAGCAGTGCCCGGGGGGCTGCGGCACAGCCAGGACCTGAACTCTCCCTGCTTTGTCCCTGTCCCACACACAGCACCTCTGCCAGCACTTTTGGGGTGTTTTTTGTCCCCCCCATCCCCAGGCACAGCCCCTCTTGCCTGTTGTGGGTGGCTGCTGCTGTCCCTTCACTCTGAGTGTCCCCAGATGTCACAGCAGAGCCGGGGGAGGAGCCTCTGGGTCACATCTCATGCACAGGGCAGTGTCTGGGGTGAGTCAGGGAGAGAAATTCCCCTTATCACCTGGATCCATGGGATCCTGAGCCCTCAGAGCCGAGGAGCAGTGCCGGGAACGGGACAGGAGGTTTGGCGCTGCCCAGCTGAGCCCTGCAGACACACGGCCCAACGTGGGTCAGCTGTTCACAGGGCGGATTTAAAGAGCTGCGAGAGGAGGATGAAGCTTTCTGCCAGGCAGCTTTGGCATCTCTCCCTCCCCTCTGCACAGAGCCGGCCGCTGGGTTCCTGCTTTGATAAGAGCCCTTGATGCCTTCGCGCCTCCAGGCACCGAATAAAAGCTTTAATTACCCACTGCCAGCAGCGCAGCGCTGCCGAGAGCCGGGAGAGGCCTCCTGCCCACACCCGGGGAGGGGACACTTCCATTCCCAAATTCCCATTCCACGAGCAGAGCAGCCAGTGGCTGGGTAGAGCCTCTGCTGGTCCCTCTGCTCCTCCAGCCCTGCGGGCCGGGGAGGTGAGTCCAGGACACTCAATCCCACCTCCTGAGGGGTTCCTAAAGGATGTGGCTGTGGCCCAGAGGCTCCTGCCACGGCTCTGCAGGGACCCCAGTGTGGGTGAGGGATCCATATGGCCCCGTCCTGTAAAGCCTTGGGGACACCACCAGCCCCGATGTCCTTGGCACGGTGACAGCCACCGGAGCTGTGTGGCGCTTGCAGCCAAGCCTCCTGGTGGTGGCACTCCCAGGAGGGGGTTTTTGGCAGAATTGGGGTGAGATGGAGCCTGAAGCCCACGGCTGGATCTCCCCGAGCTCTCCAGCCCCAGCAATGCCAGATCCCTGCCCCTCCATGAGGACGCTCGGGGCTCTCCTGACCTCCCCCAAAAACCCGTGTTAGGGAGGAAGAGGGAACGAGTCGCATCCTGCGGCTCCAGCTGAGCTCCAAAGGTCAGTGCTGCCCCCTCGGGCTGCCTGGAGGCCGGCCTTCCTCACACCTGGAAATTTCCAGCCTTTCCCAGCCCAGCAGCAGGCTGGGAGCAGCTTCCCAAGGCTCCAGGTCTGTGAGGTGCTCTCTGCCCCACGGAGCTGGGTCAGGGCTTCACTTCAGCCCCCCAAATCCTGGTGGGGACCAAGCTCTGCTGCCTGCAGACCCCTGAGCTCTCCTGGCTCCCCTCCCCTGCTCCTGCAAACCCCATGAATGATGGAAGCAGCTCCAGCATTCCCCAAGGAGCCGTTAACGGGGTAACGGGTGTTCCTTTACAAGGGCTCGGGAAGCCTTTGGGAACGGCAGGAGCCGGATTGCCTGCCTGCAGTCGTGCACAGGTTGATTTGCACAGCGGGATGGCGAAGTGCCACATCCCATAAACTGCCCCAATCCCACAGGAGCAGCCTGCTCCGGGCCCAGCTGCAGCGGGACCGTGTGCCCAGCCCGCTCTGCCGGCCCTGCCTGTCATTTCTTAATCGAGTTCTGCAATATTTTATTACTCCTGGCTCGAGCTGCTCCTTCCTTCCCTCCTCCCCTTTCTCTCTCTCCGAGTCACTTTTGTGCTGCTCTCCCTCAGGGCAGCTCCACCCTCTGCTCAGGGGAAGGGGCTGGCTGCGACCCTCCAGGCCAGGGGATGCTCTGCCCTCAGGCATTTCGATCCAGGAGGGTCCTGGCGCTGTCCCCGCACCTCCTGCAGCCCAACCCTGCTCCAACAGCACCTGCACCCACCTGGCCCCACCTGGGCCCTGTGCCAGCCAGAGCAGGGGGTGAGATTGGCATTTTCAGGGTGAGCTCAGCTCCTCTGGGGCGAGTTCGGCACCTTTGGGGTGAGTTCAGCAATCCCAGAGTGAGTTCAGCACATTTTGGGTGAGTTCAGCACATTTTGGGTGAGCTGAGCACCTTTTGGATAAGTTCAGCACCTCTGTAGTCAGTTCAGCAATCCCAGAGTGAGTTCAGCAGCTCTGGAGTGAGCTCAGCACATTTTGGGTAAGTTCAGCACCCTCGGGGTGAGTTCAGCATTCCCAGGGTAAATTCAGTACCTTTGGGGTAAATTCAGCACCTTTGGGGTAAATTCAGCACCTTTGGGGGCAGTTCAGCACTCCCAGGGATGGTTCATCCCCCCAGCAGGAGCAGCCCGGACCATCTGCCATCAGAATCGGTGTTTTCCAAGCTGTATCACAGAATCTGCTCCTTTCCCCGCAGTTCCCCTCTTTAAAAAACTCTTTATTCCCAAGCAAGTGATGGATGTGACAGCCGGAATGTCCCCCACGGCCTTCCCTGCCTCGAGCTCTTCCTGTGCCTTTGTCCATCTGCCACAGCGAGGGGGCTGCGGCCGCTTTTCTGCCGGGAAAAGCCGAGAATTCCGGGCAGTTCCGTGCCTTTTTCCCAACTGGAATTGTGGCTGGAGACGCGGCGGGGAGGGAAGGCAGGAGGGGGTTTGGCAGCGAGCTCACATCCCCTTCCCACCTCCCAACAGCTTCTCAGCCACGGAGATGGGGGGATTTGGTTTCATTTTGCTGCCACCAGTAAAACACGTGCGGAGAGGGGACGGAGGGATTTGGGAGCTGAGGGTGGGAACAGCCCCATCCATAACTAAAGAGGGAGCGAGCAATAAACAGGGGTGGGGATATGTGCCGAGATAAACGGCCCTCAGAAAAATCTGCTCCTCGCAAACTTCGCGGGGATAAAAATGATTTAGGGAGACGCTGTCAAGATAAAAATCATATCTATTCAAGAACAACTCCTTACAAGTGTTATTAATAGCGCTGGGGATGGTTCGGCTGGGAAGGACTTTAAAATATTGTGTTTGCTTTGGGCTGCCGGCGCTGCCGGGTGTAATTCCTGTGGGGTGTAATCCCTGCCGGGTGTAATTCCTGTGGGGTGTAATCCCTGCCGGGTGTAACTCCTGCTGGGTGTAATCCCCAACATTCCTGCAGGGTGTAATCCCTGCGGGGTGTAACTCCTGCGGGGTGTAATTCCTGTGGGGTGTAATCCCTGCCGGGTGTAATTCCTGCTGGGTGTAACTCCTGCCGGGTGTAACTCCTGCTGGGTGTAATCCCCAACATCCTTGCAGGGTGTAATTCCTGCAGGATGTAACTCCTACTGGGTGTAATTCCTGCAAGGTGTCATTCCTGCCGGGTGTAACTCCTGAAGAGTGTAATCCCTGCCGGGTGTAACTCCTACTGGGTGTAACTCCTGCGGGGTGTAATTCCCGCAGGGTGTAATCCCTGCCGGGTGTAATTCCTGCCGGGTATAAGTCCTGCGGGGTGTAATTCCTGTGGGGTGTAACTCCTGTGGGGTGTAATTCCTGCAAGGTGTAATTCCTGTGGGGTGTAACTCCTGTGGGGTGTAACTCCTACTGGGTGTAACTCCTACCGGGTGTAACTCCTGCCGGGTGTAATTCCTGCCGGGTGTAATTCCTGCCGGACAGTGCGGGAAGAGGAATAACCAGGGGGCAGTGGGGCCAGCAGAGCCGCAGCCTCCCTGTGTCTGCCTCCTCAGCACCCTCCGGGATGTGGGTTTGGGGGTTTCTCTGCCCTGTGTTTCAGCCACGTCCCGCATCCCAAAGTGCCTCGATGGGGATGTTGGGGCTGGACAGGAGCAGAGAGGACTTGGCTTTGGTGGCCCCGGTGCTGAGGCTGCCAAATCCTCTCCCCGCTGCACCCCAAAACCAGCAGCAGGCTGTGGTGAGACACTGGGGAGTGGAGAAGGGAATTGGGGAGCAGGGAAGGGAATTGGGGAGCGGAGAAGGGAATTGGAGCCGGGAATTGGGGAGCAGGGAAGGGGATTGGAGCAGGGAATTGGGGAATGGAGAAGGGAACTGAGAAGCGGCGCAGGGCTCAGCTCCAGCCCCATTTGGAGACTTTGTGCTCTGTCCCGGGGCCAGCTCAGGGACAGACAGACAAAGGGACGGGCAGATGGACACCACCGGAGAGGAGGGAGCTCCCTGCTGCCCCTCAGAACGGGCAGGTTTTTGTGGAAATTCAGGAATTGGGAACAGCAGGCAGTCTCAGCTCCTCCTGCTTCCCCAGGCCAGTGGGAAAGGGGTTGATCAACTCCTGAAGCCTGTTCCAGGTCGGGACGGGGACCCAAGGCCTTTCCCGGGAATGGGAGGGGTGAGATTGAGCTCCTGAAGCTCCCCTGTCCGCCTCCTCCACTGCTGAACCCTCCAGAGAATTTCCCTTCCAGCCAGCCCAAACCTCTCCATCCCTGACCCCAGGGGACGGATTGTTCCTCTCCTCCTTCCCTCCCTTTGCAGTCCCCCATCATTCCCGCCGCTCTCCACGGCCTCATTCCCGGCACTTGACACCTCTCAGCTGGATGAAGATTCATTTTCCCCGCCGGGATGGCTGGAACAGGAGCGGGGAGGTCACTGCTGTGCTCTGAGCCGGCGGGTTTGGAAACTACCGAAGCAGAGCTGAGGGTTTAATGGCACCTTAAATATACGGCTGATTGTTGGGTCCAATTCTGATTTGAAAGCAAATACAGGCCTGGGAATTAAGGAGGAAGATGAGTTTCACTAGAAGGTAAATAAAAATTAACTGGTGGTGATATAAACGTACCTGGGTACAAACGCAGGCACGTGGGGTTTGAAATACGCTCAATTAGAGAAGCGAGAGTTTGGGGTTATTTTGAATAAAAGCTTCATGGTGAAATTTCAAGGACTTACAAACAATAAAAACACCCCCAGCACCGACACCCAGCTCGGGATGTTTATGGCTGTTTAGTGCTCTGAGCATAAAATAAAAGCACCGGCACAAATTAGCCGGTTGTTTGTGCCACCTCTTGTCCCTGATCTCTGCGGTGGCTCCAGACCCCGACTGAGCGTGAGGAGGGGACCAGGACACCCCGGGGTGTCCCTGGGGATGTGTCAGGCTTCTCTCCAAGCTGGGAAATGGAGGGGGAGATGGAGTAATTAGAGGAATTAATTAAGCAGGAGGCCCCTTGGCTGGCATTCCTGGGGTATGGGAGCAATTAAGCATCACCCTGATGATGCTCTCGTGGGCTCTGTTTATTCCCGAGGGTGTTGGGGCAGGGCTGGGGCACTGGGGCTGCTGGAGCACAAATGTGGGAGATGATAAAACTGGGCTGGAGCAGCTTTGGAGCAGCTAAACTTGAACTTTGTGCGAGCAGCGCTGCCGGCAACCTGCTCTGGTTTGGGAACCGAGCTGGGGTCCATGAATCCCAGTGAATCCCAGTGAATCCCAGTGAAAGGGGAGCTCCCTTCAGCCAGAAAAACCCCTAAAATGAGGAGAAAAGAAAAAACAGGGAAGGGAAAAGCTCCTGCCGGAGGGCACGGTCGCCCGGTGGTTGTTTCCAAACTTCTCGCAAACAGGGAACAACAAAGAAGTGAAACGCGGAGATAATTAAGGACATAATTGTACACACACAACTGCTTAATTAAGCTTTTCCTCTTTAAACCTGACAGAATCTGCTTACAAGGTGCGAGCACGAGGGGAGGCTGCCCATATGCTGGGCCATCTGCACCGCAGGCGGGAGGCAGCAGCCCCGGCGCTGCAGCCCGGAGAGGGAGGAGGAGAACCGGGGAAAGGAGGAAAAACAGGGGAAAAAACCAGGAGAAGGAGGTGGTGGGTGCTGGCCTCAAAAAAAAAAAAAAAAAAAAAAAAAGAGCATCGCAGTTCTGCTCTGGCCATGTGCCAGTGGCTGTGCCTTGTGCCTGTGTCGTGGATCTGTTCAGCCCCCACTGCTCCTGCTCGGGACCTCCCGGCTTCAGGAGCCCCAGGACTCCCCAGAATTCAGACTGAGACCCCTCCCTCACTTCTCTGAGGTTCTTGGGATGGGAATTCGGAAAAAACTTTCTCTTTTTTTTGTTCCTTTAAATAAGCAGGACCGAGTAAAGCTCATGAGTTTTGTCCCAGCTCGGCCCCAAGGGTCTCTCTCCTCTCTGACACTTGGGTATGGATCCAAAGAAACCCTCGGGAGTCTAAGAGGCCCTAAATCCACGTGTCAGCCCCTCCTCACCACAGCCCTCAGCGAGGGCAGAGCAAAGGCCCAAATCCTGCGTCCAGGGTCTCTCCTGGCTGCAGCCTCAGCTCCTCTTCCCATATGTTTCAGAACACGTTATTTGATGCTCTTCCCTGCCTCCTTTTCGAGGCTGGACAGCAGGGATCCATCCCAGCTCCAGCTCCTCTCCCTGTTTCACCCCCAGCATCCATCACTGAGGCCTGTGGGGGATTGGGACGATGAGTAAAGACTAACAAACGAGAAGAAAAAGGATGAGGGCACCCGACCTGAGCTCCTCCTTCCTGAGATCCCAGTAAAAGCCCCAGTGCTGTTGGGATGTGGAGATTATAAACATGTTTTTAATACTGATCCATCCCCACAGCCCTCCAGACTGGCTGGAGATGATGAGGGGTGGCACTGCCAGCGCTGGAGCCAAGCGTTGGTGTCACTGTGTGTCCAGTGTTGGAGCAAATTCCAGCGCCTGGGGACTGTCCCAGGATTGTGGCACCAGCAGGACACGCGGCCATGGGATGGGACACCCGGGAACCCCAGCTGTCCCCAGACCCTCTGGGAATGTGCCCAAGAGCCTGCAGGACCCACCCTGGCCGTATCCCACATTCCCACTGGGATGTGCAGCTTGTCCCTCGTGTCCCTTGTCCCCAGGCACTGCCTGGGCAGAGCCCCCGAGCGCCTCGCTGCTCCTTCGTCATGCAGCAGTTTTATTCCATTTTTTATTCCTTAACACGGAGTCCCAGCGGCCAGGACTTGTCCCCAGAGCCGGGAAGGGAATTCCAGCCGAGCCCGGGGCTGGCATCCCTGGCTCTGGGTGTATCCCAGGTGCTGCCCCTACTGGGGAATGTTTGCTGTGCTGGGGGTGGCTCCCTGGGGACAGTCCAGTGGCTCCCTGGGGACAGCCTGGTGCTTCCCTGGGGACAGCCCGGTGGCTCCCTGGGGACAGCCCGGTGCTTCCCTGGGGACAGTCCGGTGGCCCCTGGGGACAGCCCGGTGACTCCCTGGGGACAGCCCGGTGGCCCCTGGGGACAGCCCGGTGGCCCCTGGGGACAGCCCGGTGGCCCCTGGGGATAGCCTGGGCCCCTTTGGGGACAGCCCGGTGGCCCTTGGGGACAGCCCAGTGCTTCCCTGGGGACAGCCTGGTGCTTCCCTGGGGACAGGCCGGTGGCTCCCTGGGGACAGTCCAGTGGCTCCCTGGGGACAGCCCGGTGGCCCCTGGGGACAGCCCGGTGGCTCCCTGGGGACAGCCCGGTGGCCCTTGGGGACAGCCCGGTGGCTCCCTGCGGGGCGTGGCTCTGCGTTGGGGATGAGTCCCCCGGGATGTCAGGATGGGGCTGCCCCAGAGCTCTGGGGAAGTTGTTTCTCTTGAGGCAGCTGCCAAAAATCCCTCCTTGTCCTGGGGAAGGCGGCTGTGCCCATCCCAAACTGGAAATGCATCCCTGGGGACGGGATGGGTGAATCTCCTGGGGGAGGAAAAGTCTCCGGGAGGGGAAAGTTTTCTTCGGGCATTTGTCCCGCTGGAATTAATGGGATTGGAGTGGGGAGGATGAATGAAGCGTGGATTGTGGCTGGGGAGGGGTTACAGGGGCTCACAGGATGTTTAATTACCCCGGGAAGCTCGAGGGCAATGAATACTTGATAAAGCAATGAAATTATTAATTATCTGTTCATCGAGGGCAGTGAGATGAACCCTCTGAGCCGGGAATGACCTCGCTCATCATCTCTGAGGGAACAGGATCCCGTGGGGCGCCCCTGACACGGATTTTGGGGAAAAGTGCTCCCTAAAGCATTCCTTAATTTGTTAATCATGTGCTGAGCCTCATCAGGCACCTGGAAACTACCGGGAAGGGCTGAGATGGGGTTTGGGATTGTGGAGGGAGGGAGCAGGACAGGCTGGGGCAAAATTCCATGTATTCCCCCAAAGGACCGGGCAGAGAAAACCAAACTAAACCCCAAAGCTGAGCTCAGGGCTCGCTGCCTTGAGGCTGTCCAGGGATGCAGGACAGAGCCAAACGCGGCGCACAGAGGAGTTTTAGCCACCCCTGACACATCCCAACCACCCCAAATCCAGCTTCGGGGCTGCGCATCAGCAGAGAAACGCGGGGAAAAGCAGCGGCGGGTGAGGCCGGGCTGTGTAAATCCCTGCTCGGGGCTGGCCGGGAGCGCTGGGTGGTGACAGAGCAGGGACAGGGCCGGGGCTGTCGCATCCCGGCTGCCGCAAGGAGCAGCCTCTGCTGCCATCTACCTCCGCCGGAGCCGCGGGGCCGGGGGCTGCGGGGCCGGGGGCTGCGGGGCCGGGGGCTGCGGGGCCGGGCTCGGGGCTGCCCCCGGCTCCGGGGAGCCCGAAACATCCCGAGCCGAGGCTGAAAGGTGCTGGGAGCCCGCAGCGGGAGCGCTGGGACTCTCCTCTGCAGCCTCTGCTCTGCTCCGTGGTCTCCCTCCAGCATCAGCCCGGGGATTCCTGGCTGGGAATGCTGCCCTGGTGCCTGGGAGGAGGAGGAGGAGGAGGAGGAGGAACGGGGGTGGAAACATCCCCTCGGCACCACATTTCCCCGAGGTTCTGCTGCCCGAGCCTTGTGCCCCTGAGGCTCAGCCCCCGAGGGCTCCAGGCGGTGCCAGTTTGGGGCATCCTCTGCCAGCAGCCGCGGCTCTGCTCGAGCCCTGCGAGGCCAGGAGCTCTCCCGGCACCTTCCTCCCTTCCCTCTCCACTGCCTGCTTCATCCTCTTCATCCTTTCCCCTGGAGGGGCAGAGCAGCCCGGCACATCTGCATGGCACAACTGGCAGGACGGGATATTCCTCCCCAAACCCCTCTTGGCTGTGCTGATCCCACTGGGATGTCCCGGGTCTCTCCTTTCCCTGCTCCAGGCCATCCCCTCCCGCTTTTGGTGCTCCCAGTGTCATTTTGTGTCGCTGCCCCTCCGAAATCCCCGCCGCCGCCGATGTTCTCTAGACCTTAAAGGATATTTAACCATCTGGTAAATTATTTATCCCTCGGAGGTTCCGTGCGCTCGGGGCAGCTCGGGGCCCTCCTGGAGAGTTAACGAGAGCCATAAATCAAAGAGACGTTGGAGAAATGTTCCCACTCTCGGGCTGGGTCCCCAAATGCCACTCGCGAGGTGGGAGCCGGGCGCTGCCACTTTGCTGCCGCTACTTGTTTAGGAGCTTGTTAAATTTAGAAGTTAAATAGACTCCAGGAAGCGGATGAGACACAGCAATCGCTGGCTAAGGGGGAAATTGGGTGGCTGCCACCTCCTAATGCTCCTTTTGAAGGTGGTGGTTTTTTTTTTTTTTTCCAGGCTTTGCAAAGCTCCTCCATCAATCCATCTCTGGGAGAGGAGGAGCCGAGGCTGCAGCGCTGTGCCCGGGGGATGGGGACAGTGGCAGGGCTGGGTCAGGCTGTGCTGGAGGGGACAGCGGTGCCCCAGGGGCTCCTGGCAGCGCTGGGGGTGTAAAAGGCCGGTGGGTTTTACCTGTTGTCCTTCAGGTGAGGATGGGGATGGAGCGAGGTCTCTGCATTCCACCGGGATGCTCGGGCTGCTCCTGCACTGCTCAGATGTCTCCTGGCCAAGGGACAGTGACACATCCCGTCCTGGGTGTCCTGAGAGCCCCAGGAAAGGATTTGGATCAGGAGAATTCCAGCCCGGGGGCTTTGCCCACAGCTGTGACACCTTTGCCTCCACCACCCACCCCTTCTGCTCCCCCTACCCCCTCTGGGTGAGACTTTAGCAGGGTTTGTCCTCATTCCCACCCTTCAGGAACCCCCAGGCTCACCCCGAGGGGCACAGAGGTGTTTGGGACAAATCCCTGGGGACAGTGGTTCCCCTTCTCCCCCTGGAACCACGACAGGGTGTCCCAAGAGGAGCCAGACAAACTCCAGCTCCCCTTTGGTACTAAATGGATTAATTTATCTCCCCGTGGGATGATGTGAAGCTGCAGCCAGACCCCCGAGGTGGGAGCTTCACCCCTCCCGTGCTGCTGCCTGAGCCCTGCTGCTGATCCCCCACAGAAATGCGAATTTTGGTTTATCACGTCTGCCTGGCGGGCAGCAGGAGCTGCACAGCGAGCTGGGGGAAAGCACAAGGTAATAGAGGTATTTATTAAAGCAGGGAGGAAATTTATATGCTATTCCTGCTTTTTCAGCTCTCAGTCATCACCGAGGGGAGAGGAGGAGTGGGCAGCCTGTGCAGGAAATCGCCAGGAGTCTGTTTTCTGCCCATTTGTCAGTCTGATGAACAAGAAAAATACGGGCAGGCTGGGTGAAGGGGAAATGGAGAGTCTGGAGGAGGCTGGAATGTGCTTATCCAGGAGCAGCCCCAGGTGCTGGGGGAAGCCTCCCTGGACCCCTCGGGGCTGGGGGGATTGTGCCACCGAGGGCTTGGGGACCCTGAGGCTCCCGTGGTGTCGGCAGAGAGCTGAGAATGGAAGGGGATGGATGGAGAGGGAGTGTGGGGAGGGGAAAAGGGCTCGGGATGGGATGGGATGGAGGAGAAAAGGGATTCTGGAGAGGACAGGCTGGAGGAGGAAAGGGATTCTGAAGTGAATGGGCTGGAGGAGAAAAGGGGCTCTGGATGGAACAAAGTTGGAGGAGAAAAGGGATTCTGGAGGGGAAAGTCTGGAGGAGAAAAGGGGCTCAGGATGGGATGGAGCATAAAAGGGGTTCTGGAGAGGACAGGATGAAGGACAAAAGGGGCTCTGTATGGAACAAGCTGGAGGAGAAAAGGGATTCTGGAGGGGTCAGGCTGGAGGAGGGAAGAGACTGTGGAAAGGACAGTCTGGAGGAGAAAAGGGCTCTGGAGAGGATGGGAGGAAGGAAAAAAAAGGGGATTCTGGAAAGGACAGGCTGGAAGAGAAAAGGGGCTTGGGATGGAGGAGAAAAGGGACTCTGGAGAGGATGGGATGAAGGAGAAAAGGGGCTCTGGATGGAACAAGCTGGAGGAGAAAAGGGATTCTGGAGAGGATGGATGGGAGGAGGGAAGAGACTGTGGAAAGGACAGTCTGCAGGAGAGAAAGGCTCTAGAGGGGACGGGCTGGAGGTAAAAGGGTTCTGGAAAGGACAGGCTGGAGGAGATGAGGGGTTCCAGAGCGGTTCCAGTGGGGCTGGACTGGAGCAGGGCCCTGGCAGTGGGATGAGGTGGATCCCAGTGCCCAAAACCCTCACCCCAGTCCCTGCAGCCCCCCCTTGGCAGAGCCCTCCCGCTGTTGGAGCAGCATTTGGCACCTCCCCGAGAGGAGCACTGGGGAGTGCAAACCCACCGAGTATGAAGTGCTAATAATTCCCTCCTTTCATTTGCAGTTATCCACCTACATGTGAGAGGCCGGGATTTTGCTGACACTTTCTGGCTGGGAATTGAATGCTGCCTGAATCATCCAGCCAGGGCCATTTGTTCATAAAAGTAAGGAATTGCTGTTTGAATCCTTTTATTGCTGCTAACGTGACACAGGCAGCCGTGATGGATTCAGACTTGGGGATGTGACACGAACGTGGCCGTGCTGAGAAGTGACACAAATGTGGGAACTCCTGAGCCCTCCTGGGTGGGAGGTAAACACTGCCTGGGTCTCCTGGGGCTGTGCAAGGTGCCCCTGGCACTGTCAGGAGCAGTTCTGGCTTCTCCCAGGGTGTTATCCCAGCAGTTTTTCCCTTAAGGAGAAGCTTTCCCCCCTGGTATCAGGGTCTGGGCACGCCAGAGAGGGATTTGGCGGCCCCAGCCCTATGTGTGATGGCACAGAGGGAAGAGGGGGAGTGTTTGAGGGTTTTAATCTTGTTCCCAGAGCTGCTGGAGTGGCTGGACAAGGAGATGTTTTCTCCTTTGGCAGAGACAAATGAGCAGAGCCAGACCCTCTGGCATGGAGCTGCTCCTTCTACACTGATGGGATAAAAATGTCCTGGGAGGAATCCAGGCAGTGCCATTCCAGCCTGGAGAGAGAACTCTGGGCAGGATGAGGATTGTGGGGAGCAGCACTGGGCCAGGAGCCTGGTTTGTCCTTTTTTTGGGGGGGGTTCTGTCTGTGCTCAGGACTGTGGGGCAAAGCCCAAGAACATCTCCCCACTGAGACCTCCCCTCCTCATCCCTGCGGGTGCTCCAAATCAGGATGTTATTAACTCCAAGCTGCTTTTCCCCGAGTGCCGCTTGCACAAACGAGAACTGATTTAAAATGAATTGAGCCAATTACTGCCGTTTTCCTAAAGCAGCTGACGGCAGTGCTGGGATGAGGAGGAACAGTCCCAGCTGCACAAAGATGGGACTCAGACACTGAAATGGCCTTTGGGCCCCAGATTCCAGCTGTCTCCTTTCCCTGGATAAATCTGGCTGCTTTCCTCTGTTTGCATCTGAGTTTAGGTGGCAGCAGTGCCAGGCCAGTGGCGCTGGAGCAGGTGGTGGTGCCTGCTCTGAGTGGGTGATGCCAGGATGGTCCCTGCTGCTGGCAAATGCAGTGCCTGGATATATCCATGGATTTCTGGAAAAGTGGAAGGAAAGAACTCCTGGGTGGTTTTTCGAGAGGAACTTTTGAGTGAGGTGTTTTCTGCCATGGGAGGGTTGGGTTGGTTGGGCTGGGTGAGGTTTGGGTTTTCGGTTACCTGGTGGTTTTTCCACCCCTGCCCCCATGGTTTGAAGGAATCAGTTCTGAGCTTGGATATTTTGGGTTTTTTTTAGGAATTTGGTCAAGGAGAAGGAATTCCATCATCATCCTCAGTGGCTGCTGCAGAGGGGCTGTGAGTTTGGTTTGCTTCGGCGGGCTGACTCCTGGGCGAAAGTGAATCGTGAGAATTTAATAAAACCCAGTTGAAGCCCCCCACCGGAGTTCCATCCCTTTATTTCTCGCATCGTTCACGCTTCTGCTGAGGCAAGAACCTACAGGATGGGAACCGCATTCCAGAATACAGGACCGTAACTTTTTGCAACGCCGGTGCCAGAGCCAGGGAAAGAGGACTAAAGCCCCGAGAGAAGCACCACACCATCGCAGATTCCTTGTGGATTCCTGGTGGATTCCTTCTGGATTCTCCCAGCACTGCTGCGTCACAGCAAAAGGCAGCAGCCCTGGGCTACGGCTGCAGCATTTAAAAACC
Organism: Sylvia atricapilla; assembly: GCF_009819655.1. Classification (NCBI taxonomy): domain Eukaryota; kingdom Metazoa; phylum Chordata; class Aves; order Passeriformes; family Sylviidae; genus Sylvia; species Sylvia atricapilla. Next base: position 3,106,358 of record NC_089164.1, on the reverse strand, counting down.
ATCACAGACACGGGGGACACACGGCTGTTCAGGGGGTCCAGGGCTCTGTTCCTGGAGAGGTTTTCACTCTGGGGTCTGGGGGGAGATAAGGGATGCCGAGGGCTCCTCAGTAGATTCAGTTGCTCGCTATAAAACAGCCCCAGTGCCTCTAAAGGAACTAAAGGAAATGGGCTTTGGAGAGAAGCAAAAAGAGGCTCCTGGGATGGGCAGTGGCCATGAATTATTCAGCATATCAGGAGCGGTGTGGGAGCTGCTCCAGGGCAGTCCTGGGAGGAGCCCTGAATTCGGGTGGGCGCAGAGACAGGAGGGTGCCTGGAGAGCCGGGGCTGCATCCTTCCCCCTCCCAGGGCATGGTGTTTTGGGGCAAAAAGTGCTTCCTATCCCTGCCTTCCCATCCTGGGGATGAGCCTGGGGCTTCCCGCTGGTTTTGGTGGCTTTGGACCCAAAAAGGAGGAAAAACAGAGGAGAGGGCAGGTGTGAGCTGAGCAGGGCGGGGTTCTGGCAGCGATGGCACCGCTGTAAGGAATTCACTGACACAGGGAACAATTTTTCCCGGACTAATTTTCCTCTGCCAATTCCGTCAGGGTGCTGCCTGGAAGGGCCCCGCAGGAACGGGAACTTGAACTCTGTGAAAAGCTCTCAGCTGAATCTTTATTTAAGGCTGCATGAGGAAACCTTCAATATTAAAGTACAAAAACCAGCAGCTGGGCAGTGAGGGCTGTGCCCTGTCTGTCTCTTTTTGTCACTTCGGTGCTCCAGCTATGGGGCTGTCACCTCGTGGGCATGGTGTCACCCTGTGGGGATGGTGTCACCCACAGATCCCCCTTCCCATGGCTTTTGGGACATCTTGTGTCTCCAAGAGCAGCATCTTGTTCCCCCAGCTGGCCACCAGCATCTCATCCCCACAGCCCAAGAGAAAGGACAAGGACTGAGCATCTGTGTTTTTCTCTGTGCTGCTTCTTTTTATTTCTTTTTTTTTTTTTTCTTTTTCTTTTTTTTTTTTTTTTAATCCCTACTCCTTGACTGCAGACGTCCTTGTGCTGAGATGAGATTATTTATTTATAAAATATGTACAGGAAAGCGCTCGGGTCCCGGCCCCACCCTCCAAGGTTGGCCTGTGCCTGTCCAGCCAGAGCAGAGGTGGAAAGGGAATTTCTCTGCTTCAGAGTCGGGAAGAGGAGGAGAAAGGAAAGGTCTGAGAGGGATAGAGACTTCAAAGAACGTGAGCAAATATTTACAGGTTCCAAGACAAAAAAATATATCTACAGTGTTGTCTTGGGGCTAGAAGGAGTCGGGCTGGAAGCAGAGCCTGCTCGTGGCTCTGTTTGTTATATTGATTTATAGGGACTGCAGGAATCGATTCCTGCTGGGAATCCCAGTGGGAGCACGGCTCTGGAGAGTCCCGGGCTCAGGCTCTGGCCAGGGGCAGGAGGGGACATGGAGTCCTGCTCCTGGGGCTTTGCCAGGTTATCCAGATTTTTGCAAATGAGGCCCGGATGCTCCTGTGACACTGCCTGGAGCTCAGGGAAGGGCAATGCTGGCGGGGAGCAGGATTCAGGCAGGAAAAGGTTTGGGCTCCCCACCGACCGCTGCCGTTTGAACACAATGGGGACAGGTGGGGACAGTCCCCTGGAGCTGGGGCAGGGCCCTGGGCTCCCAGAGTGGCAGAGGTCAGAGTGCCACGTGTGGGTCCCCATGGGTGTGTGGGGTGGGGTCTGCACAGGGGACGCTATGGCAGGACGGGCACAGCTAAATTCTCCTGCAGGGGAGGGGGCCGGGGCACGAGGGAGTGGCTGTGGGGCGTCTGTCTGGGTCCCCGAGCTGGCAGGTCACCCCAGTGCAAACTGTCCATGCTCTATGCGGGTGATACTTGGCTGGAGGACACGGAGGAGACCTCGGTCTTGCTCTGGGATACAGTGGAGGAGGTGTCTTCATCCCCAAAGGGGTTCTTGCCGCAGCAGATCGTGGTGATCATGCAGTTACGGAACTGGGGAGGGGACAGAAATAAGAATGGTGGCACTGGGGGGCCAGCAGGGATGTGTTATAGGACCAGGAGTCCCTGGATGGATGAACTGAGATCCAATCCCTGCTGGGAAGGAGCAAGGTGCCCTTGGAGCCCCGAGCTGTGCCCAGCCCCGGGGCGTCTCACCTGTTTGTTCATGAGCACGTAGATGATGGGGTTGTAGAGGGAGGAGCTCTTGGAGAAGAAGGCAGGCACTGCCATCAGCGTGGCCGTGAAGTCGGCGCCCTTGTTGGTGAAGATCCAGAACGCCACCACGGCGTAGGGCGTCCAGGCCAGCATGAAGCCCAGCACCATGAGGATCACCATCCGCGTCACCTCCTTCTCCGCCTTCTGGGTGGTGGCCGATTCCTGCTGCTGGGCAGCTGCCTGTGGACACACAGCGTGGTGAGGGGCAGCCTTCCACCCCCAGCCCACGTCCCCTGTCCTGCCTGGGCCACCTGGCCTGTCCCCATCGGTCCCCTCCGGCCCTTACCTCGCGGACTTTGCAAACGAGGCGCCCGTAGGAGAAGAAGATGATGACGACGGGGATGATGAAGTGGATGACGAACATGTAGAGCACGTAGGACTCGTTGTGGAAGTCGGGGTTGTGGGTGTAGTAGTCGGGCCCACAGGAGCACTGCATCCCCTCGGGGATGTACCTGGCAGGGAGAAAGGTCGGGATGTGCTGCAGGACCCTCCTCAGGGGAAAACAGGGAACTCCCTGAGGACGGGGGATGCTGGGAGGGTGGCACACGTGGCTTGGGTGCACTCCAGCACACGGTGACAGCTCGCTGTGACACCGCCATGAGAACAGGACATTCATTTCCCTCCTCCGAGGCTGGGCTCTTCCCTGCCGGGAGCCACCTGCTCTCCCTGTCGGGTGGAGGGATCCAGGAGCTGGGGCTCCTGGGGCTCACCTGGACCAGCCGAAGAGCGGCGGGGCGGCGCAGGAGATGGCCATGACCCAGGTGAAGGCGATGCCCATCATGGCGTGGCTGGCCGAGAAGCGGAAGTTGCCCATGGGCTTGCAGATGACGATGTAGCGCTCGATGGCCAGGACAACCAGGGACCACAGGGCGACCTGGCCTGCGGGGAGGAGAGGGAGAGCCCACAGGGTGCTCAAACACCTTCCCTTGGTGCTTCCAGAGGAGAGCACAGGGAGCTGGGGATCAGTGTGGGATAAGCAGCAATCCCGCTAAAAAACTGGGAATCCTCCACCTGGGAACATGCATCTGGGAGCCGAGGGGATGCAGAGGGCGGAGGAGGAATCACCGTGGGGTTTTTAATAAATTAGGAACCAAGGGGGTGAATCCCACCTGGGCGTGGGGAAGCACAATTCCCGGCAATGCTGCCAGATGCCTCCAAACCTGTTGATTCCTTTTTAAATGTGCGTTTCACCAGCCTTCCTTCCGCCGGCGCTGGATCGGGGGAGGTTCAGGGAGGGGGGGTACTGTGTGGGTGGGCAAACGTGCACATGTATTTATGAGGGATAATTAAACTTCAGGGGATTTGGGAGCGTTTAGTCGGTGCTGTAAGCCTGCTAATGCCCCCAGCTGTGATAAGCTGCTGATAACGACACCCTGTGCTGGGATTCGCTGGGGACCTGCTGCTCAAACAGCCGCTGCTTCCCAGCCAACTTCCTTCCCTGGGAACAGCAGCCTCCTCCTCCTCCTCCTCTGAGAGGTACAAACATTGGAGGGACAGAATAATGCCGCCCAAAGCTCACTGAGCAGGGATGGGGCAGACTTTGGGATCTCCTGACCCCAAAACCAAGCCTTTCCTTGCTCCTCGGCTTGGATCAGGACATCCAGCTGTGCCTTTGGCAGAATGTCCGTGTTTTTAAAATGCGTGTTTTCAGAGCAGCATCACTGTGGGAAACGGCCCCGTTTAGGGGAAGGAAAGCAAAGTCCCTGTGGTGGCTCTGGGTCTCTCCAACAAGGACTGTTGGCTGTCAGATCCATCACGAGGTGTGGCGTGGGCAGGGTTGGCTGCTGAGCGAATTCTCCCTGTTTTTCCACAGGGCGAAGTGTTGGCAGCAGTCGAGTTCCTGAGAAATGCCTCAAGGAAAATCCCAAGGGCACCCAAATCTGGAGCTGAGCCATCCCTGTGGAGCCTGGAAGCCACCCTGGATTCTCCTCAACCTTCCTTTTGCCCCTGGATAAGCTCTGAGCCCTCTCACCTCTCCACGCCTGTAGCTCTTCCATGGGATTCCCTTCCTGAGGGATTTCTCTTCCCCTTCTAAACCCTCCATTTCCCCAAAAAGGGAAGCCTTTGGGCAAAGGAATAATCATGGAATCGTGAAGGTTGGGAAAAGACCTCTAAGGTGATCAAGTCCAAGCCTGAGCTTGGTCTCAGCTGCTTGGCGTTGATTCAGGAACACGCTGTTGTCACCCCCGGCAGGTCCCTGGTGACCACCTTGGCGTGACACCCCCAGTGACCAGCAGGGCCAAGTGACTCCAGGCTGGATCCTGCAAACGAGGATCCCATTCCAGGCTTCCTTTTCCTGCCATGGAGGCTCCTTGCTATTGAGGCCAAACACGCAGAAATCAGTTTTTCCTCCCCAATTTTAAGCACAGGGCGAGCCTCACACGAGGAGGAACAACACTGCACACCCAAACAATGCCACAAAGAGATGGAGCCAGGCTCTCAAAACCCTGCAGAAAGACTCCCCGAGCCCCCACTCCCAGCCCTTACCTCCCAGCGTGGCAAAGAACCCCTCCACGGCGCAGCCGATGGGGCCGAACACGAAGTAGCCGTTCCAGGCGGTGTAGAAGGTGACGGTGAAGCCAAAGCAGGCCATGCACAGGTCAGCCACCGCCAGGTTGACCAGGATGTAGTTGAGGGGCTGCCGGAGCTTCTTGTGCTTGAAGGTGACCAGGAGGGTGAGGAAGTTGATGGGGAAGCCGGTGGAGATGAGGAAGAAGATGTAGCAGCACACGAGGCGGTATTTCCAGGGCTCGGCCAGGTAGTACTGCGGGTACTCGAAGGGGCTCCGCACCACCCCCGTCTTGTTGGACATAGGCACGTAAAAATTGATCCCCTCCGTCCCGTTCATCCTGCCCTGGCTACGGGAGCTGCTCTGCCGGAGGGGTTTTCTGCAAGGAATCGCGCTCCCACCCCGATTAATTAAAAAAAGGGAAGCCCCACCCCCTCCCAAGGCGGAAAATGCGCAGCGAGAGGATTCCCCTCCAACCTAAAAAATGGAATGAATTAGTGGGAGCAGCAGAAGTTGAGAGGATGGAGGTGGTGCCCTGCCCTGTGCCGTGCCGGGGGCTGGCGGTGCTGCCCCCGGGGTGGTTTTATACCCTCCGGCCTCCTGGAGGGAGGGGGGAGGCTGATGAGGGGCTCGGCTAACTTTGTGTGACAAGGGCAACGGGATTGAGAGGGGTTGATGGTTTAAGCACCCTCTAAGCAGCCAGTTGGCCCCAAAACCTGCATTAAAGCGTATTAATTGCCATTAAGTGTTTAATGTTGTTTAAGGTGTTGGGGGCAGGAAGGGATGGGGTGGGGAGCGCTTGGGAAGAGGGGCAAAGGTGGGAGGAGCAGTGGGGAATTTGGGAGTGGCCGATGTGGAAATGGGGCTGTGTTGTGGTCCAGGGTGTGTCACAGGTTTGGGGTGTCCCTGGGTGGCTGAAGGACCCTGTGAGACCATCTGGGGAATGGAGAGTGGCCAGCTCTGCCCCACTGACCTTGTGGAGGTCACTGGGGGAAGACTGGACGGAGCATTGTGGGTCTGAGCTGTCGGCTGGGCTCTGTTTCGGGTGCCTGGTGCAGTGTGGGGTCTGCTGGGGTCTCCATCCCACCGCAAATCCAGGCTCTGCTGACACAGCCAAGGGCCTGGAGCTGGGCAAAGCTAGGAGGGGAAGCCACTTCCCATCCCAAAGGTCATGCAGTTGGTGATTGTTTTTTGTAAATGTAACGTTTTGGGGGAGGGCTCTTGGTTATGTGGCCCTGATCACACCCCCGATTGAGCCACGCAGCAAAGGACAGCAAAGATGTGCAGAGGGTGAGGAGAGACCAGCCCAGCCTGGGAGAGTTGGGATGGAAGCAGAGGGATGGAAGGGAGCTTTTCCCAGGCTCTCAGCACGGAGTGTGGGATCCCCACACCAGCACACACCGGCCTGATAAACCCTTCCCAGCAGGGCCAGTGCCAATGCTCCATCTCATCCAAGTTCTTCTTCCCCATTTCTTCCTTCTGGGTCATGGGTGCTCCTTCTCCAGGGGACCTGCCTAAGGCGCCTTAGGGAAGCTCTTCCATTAATCCCGGGGATGTGGGGCGTTAAGGGAGCTGATCGGATAACGAGGTAAGCTGCGCCTCCTCCTCGCTGCCCTCCCCAAGGCACAGCCCATGGAAAAAGTCACCATTGTCCCATGGGATGAATGAGGTCTCCTGCACGCCTGGAGCGTCACCGAGCTGGGAGCGGAAGGCTAAGGGGGTGTTGGGATGAATGGTGTCCTAATCCCTGATCCTCCTGCACAGATCCAGAGGGAGCAGAAGTAGGACGTGGTGCAGGGAAGTGGGTCAGGCCAGCCTCAGGTGCCCCAGGATGAAGCTCTCCATGGGATGGATGTGCCTCTTGGAATCGTCACGCCGTGGAACCACCAGGCACCAGATTCCTGCTCCAGGTCTTCCTGGAGTGTACAGAGCAGTTTCCCCAGGAAAAAAGAGATCCCCTGGAAAAAACGCCTTGGGAAACTCCATCCTTAGTGCCATAAGCAGAAGGCTGATTGACATGCTCTCTATGCTAATTGTTACCAGAAAGTTCTCAGTTCTTTGTGTTATCATAAGTTGATTTTTAGTGCAAGAATTGTAATATTCCTAATAGTTGTCCCCTGTTGGACCTCTCCCTCAGACTCCTCCCTAACTCCCCACCCACACCTGGGTCTATAACTACCCCTCTGTGCCTCTGGGCTCCACCTTTGGCCTCGTGCCTTTTGCCCCTTGTACTGCTTTGTCTGGCTCAGTCCAATACAGTGGACGTCTTATTGTTTGTCATTTTTGTATTATTAAGAGTACTTTTTGGTCAACTGGATCGAAGCTGTCTCTCTCTCTCCATTCAAGTTGCTGTTGGGCTGAGTCCCGAGGAAACTCAAAGGGGTGGGATAGTCTGGGCCAGACCCCAGGAAGCCTCAGTTGAGGGGATGAGTGGAAAGTGGAGGAGTCCCATGGCCTTGCCTCTAAGAGAATTCCTGGAGGAATTTCCTGCCTCTCCTGGCCGTGGTCAGATGTACAAAAATTGGGCACATTGTTGCAGAATGAGTTGAATATCGAAGGAGATCCCAGAAATTCCAATCCACGAAAGCAGCTGTGCGCCCATCTCAGTTCCAGTGTGCCCCTCGCAGCTCCCATGGGAGAAAGCAACTCTCTCCAGCTCCGGTATTTCACTGTGGTGGCCCACCTTCAAAAGGGAAAGCAAGTGTTCAGCTCCAATATTTTGCTTCAAAAACACTTGGGCCTTGCTGCCAGCACCAGCAGCAGCCCAAAGCTCTGGTGCCTCTCCAGGGTTTTGCATGTGGACACGGGTGTCCCATGGGAAAGTTAATTGTCACCTCCCATCCCTTCCTGACACTGCTTTGGGGTGTCCTGTCCTCTTCTAAAGTCAAGAGTGTTCAAAGGAAGCTGTGGGGGGAATGAGAGACACCGAGTCTGGGTGCTGGGGGCAACTTTTTGGGAGAAGGACCTTTCCTGGCTCAACAGATCCTCTCCACTCACCCTGGCAGCTGAGTGTGGAGGAGATTTGGCTTCATGGGTGGTCCCCAGACCACACCTTTCAAAGGGACAAGTGGGCTGAGAGGTTTCAACTGACCATCAACAAGGCCTGGAGCAGGTAAGCCTGAGCCACCTGTGCTCTGTAAGAGGGCTGTCCCCTCCCAGCTGTCCTCATGGACGTGTCCCCTTGGGTCACTGTCCTGAGGCTGGTGGATTTAGAGCTCTGGGCAGCCGGAGCAATGGCCAAGGCCTCGAGTAAACCCAGAGCAGGGAAATGACACCGGTGAGGGTGGCTGGTCCCTCCAGGACGTGTCCTGAATGCAACCTCAGCTCCTGCTGCAGCCCTGTCACAGAGATGGCTTTCATTTGGTGTCTCTTAGCGGAGAAAGTTTATGAGCTGCTCTCTCTCCTGGAGAGCTCCCGGCTGCTTTCTGTGCTGACTCTACGACAACAGCAAATTCCAGCCCTGCCTAATGCGGGAGGAAAGCTTTGCTGCTCTGTGTTTGTCCTCCAGAAAAGGCTTTTCTTGCCCCTTGCAGGTTTCCCTGCTTTGCTGAGCGCTCTGAGCTGGGATTGTCTCTGGCTCATTGTTTGTTCACACGCAGCGTGACGGGGCCCTGAGCTGCTCTGGGCTTTCATGTCCCGTGTAGAGCAAGGAATGATAATTATAATCAAATAACCGGCTTGCACGGAGCCGACACGCCTGGTTCACAGGGATCAGCGACAGGCAGGGCTCACACAGGGGAGAAGGGTTCCTGGAGCCCTTTGTGGTGCCTGACCCCAGCCCTGCTGGGCACAGGAGCCACTCGCCCAGGGGCACCCAGGGAACACCTGGCAGAGCAAGGTGGAGGAAAATGCAGAAACACAACAAATCAGTCATGAAGGGAACATCTGTGCTGAGCTCCTGGTGCTGGGCTGACCCACAGCCCCGTGAACCCCGGCCGTGAGCACGGTGCTGCCTGCACGGCTGAGCTCACTGCTGTGCTTCTGGAAGGTGTTGTAACCAGTGCTGCCCTGAATCTCCCTCCCGTGGGGGCTCATTCCTCCCCGGTGGGCAGGAAAAGAGGGAGGAATGTGCCTCTGGGTGCCCTGGGAAGACCCCGTTTCCCATATCACATAGCAGCCACCCAGGGCCATGGCGCTGAGCCGCTTAGGCCCGGCTTGTGAGCTCCCTCACCAGGAAAGGGGTTAAGGCAAGATAAAGCCAGAGCGTTATAGAGACCATATGGAGGGGAAGAAAACCCTTTATCCTGTAATTGGATTCGCTCTGCGCTGGAGGTGAGGCTGAGTGGAGCTGACAGGCCGTGATGGGCGAGGCGCTGCCAGCCGCCCGTCCAAAGCAGGATGTGTGTGCACAAACTTGTAGATCAATCCATTAGAGTGGATCAAATAGATTTAAACGTGTGGCAGGGAGAAGGAGGACACTGATGTATTTACAATTGGGTTCGCTGGGCCCGCCCTCCCCCAGCAGGGATTACCTGGCCATGGCTGGGGGCTCTGCGGCTCCGTGGTTGTGCCCTGGGCACTCACCCAGAGCAGGGGCTGGGGTGCACGGAGAGCTGCCCTTGCTTCTGTCCCAAAAATTAAGAGTGCACAGCAGGCTCTCTTCCATCTTTCATGCACAAAATTTGAGCAGGAGGGACGCCAGCTCCTGTTTTCCATGCAGTTCTCCATCTCCATCCTGCTCTGGTTCTCCATTTCCATCCTGCTCCAGGCTCTCTCCCCACAAGCCATAAAGCAGTTAGGATGTGGGGAGAGCTCCCCCATGCCAACCTCTTCCCCGGGTATTTGCACGCTCTGTCAGCTCCCAGCCTTTTCCTCCCGCTGCCGATCCAGGTAACGTCTCTCCAAGCGCTGCAGGATTTCCTTGGAGAGACAGGTGCTCTTTGGGCCCTGTCATTTCCCTGCCAAGGAGCTGAGCAATCCCGGCTCAGCTGCGAGCCTGCTCCGCTCCGTGTGGTGCTGTCAACACTTCTCCCTCGGTGACAACCCGGGGCTGTGGCAGAGTGGGCAGGTGTGCAAGACATCCCCCCAGCCCTGCAGCGAGGAGCGGGCGGCACAGCCGGCAGATCCCGGCAGATCCCGGCAGATCCCGGCAGATCCCGGCAGATCCCGGCAGCTCCAGCGCCGCTCCCGAGTCGGGCTCTGCCGAGGCGATGGTGAAAATGCTGCTCTGATCTCCCTGTCTTGCACACTGGAGCCAGTTTGGATTTTGGGCTGGTTTCTGGGCTCTCTGAGGTGTTGGGCAGGAGACAGCACGGGGAGATGGGGGTCAGGGATCTGTGTCAAGCTCTCCTCCTTTGCCTGACCAGGGGCAGGTGTTTGACTTCAGAGAGGCAAATTCCCGAATTCCCGAGGGATGCACGTGCACCCCACCCCCCCACCATCCTTCAGTGTCCATTTGAGCCTGCCTGAGCAGCCAGGAAAGGGGGTTCAGGCACACACAGAAATAATCCAGCTCTTTTATTTTTAATTTGTAAATCTCATTTGAAGTGGAATCCTGTTACTCCCGAGGGCCTTGTGGCTGCTCACGGGCTTCCACAGCGATGCTGTGAACGCGCTGCTTCGTTTTGTCATAACTGGGTCAATTTATTTTTTTTTTTTCCTCTTTCTAATACAAGCCCTGTGTTTTCTCAGTGGAAGTCTGGAGCCTGCTGTGACACGGGCAGCTGGGTTATAATCTTATAAGAATCAGCATGGAGGAAATTTGGGGGTTGCCTGCTTGTTTCCCCTTTCCAGCAGGGCTGTTCCCTGCTGCCTGGCGGGGCTGGCTCTGCGCTCCAGCATCCCCAGGAACAGCCAAACTGCTGTCCCAGCTCCCAAAGAACCACATCCTGGCAGTGTTTCTCCCTCAGCCAGGGGCAGAGCCCCATTCCAGCCTCCTGCCCAATTACAAGGCCCCAACTCCTCTCGGTGGTGGCCGCGTGTCCTGCACCGCGATTCATTCACATCCTCTTCTTGCCGTCCCTGCTTTAAAGCCTTTTAGGGATTTGCTCCAGACCAAATATGTCCATCCTCTCCCCATGCCCTTCATCCTGTAATTGGATTCATTTCCTCCATCCAGCCCAGGCCGGGCTGCTCCCCATCCCTTTATGTAACAGCGCTGGCTCTGGCTGTGACCCGCAGCCACTGACACCAGCGCAGGGTTTGCTGCCTTGAATCCCACATTTGCCATTTTTTTGGGCAGTCCCTGCTCCCTTTTCCCTCTCCCGTGGGAGGTGGGCTCTCTCCAGGCTCTGTGTGGCTCCTGAAGCAGTTCCATCCCAGCACAATCCCCCTGAGCCTGTGGAGCTCCTGCTCTAGAGACCCATAAATCCAACAGCCCCATGCAGAGGAGCACGGGCAGGAGTGTCTGGAAAAATCATGGATCTTCCCACCCCTTTCATTAATATTTATTCTCCTTAATTCCCAATCTTTACTGTTTAGCCCTCTGAAGCCTTTGTGGTCGAGAGGCTTTCGCTGAGGTTGCTATTCCACCCTAAGCAAAATATCCACGGATTAAACGGGCATTTTATCAAAAGTGAGCCCTGTGCTGGGATCAGGCCTGGCTGCACAGGCCCCAAGGCTCTGCAGATCTTTCTGCTGCTGTCACAGCTTTCCATTCCATTTTTCCACATCCCAGCTGGGATGGATGTGCTGTTGTTCCTTCTCCCCAGTCTCCCCTGGGATCCCTCACCCTGGAGCTCACTGACCTGCCACGTGTGAGTCTCTTTTTCCCCCTGAAGCCATCCAGCTCTGCCTCCTTGCTCCTCCCGGGATGAATTGGTGCCTTGAGAGCCAGAACCCTTCTCCTCTGTGGCAGATAAATGGCCACTGATTGCTGAGGGGTGCTTGGGATGAACAGGGTGATTCCAGTGAGAGCACCAATAAATCCTGGGAATCTGGCATCATCCAGTCTTGGGAAATCTGCTGGCAGCTGGCACAGTGATGATGCCTGGTCCCCTTCTGTCCCCTCTCTCCTTTCTTTCCCTTCTCTTATTCTCCCCCTGCTTGTTTTCCCTGCCCTTCTTTCCCTCTTTTCTTTTTTTACTCCTCTTCTTCCCCCACAATTGTTTTCCCTGCCCTTTTCTTTCTTTTCCTCTTCTTCCTTCTGCTTGTTTTCCACACTCTTCTTTCCCCCCACTTCTTTGTTTCTTTTCCTCCTTTTATTCTCCCCCTGCTTTTCTTTTTCTTCCTTTCTTTCTTTCTTTCTTTCTTTCTTTCTTTCTTTCTTTCTTTCTTTCTTTCTTCTTTCTTTCTTTCTTTCTTTCTTTCTTTCTTTCTTTCTTTCTTCTTTCTTTCTTTCTTTCTTTCTTTCTTTCTCTCTCTTCTCTCTTTCTTTCTTTCTTTCTCTCTCTCTTCTCTCTTTCTTTCTTTCTTTCTTTCTTCCTTTCTTCCTTTCTTTCTTCCTTTCTTTGTTTCTTCATTTATTCCTTTCTTTCTTCTTTCATTCATTCTTTCTTTCTTTCTTTCTTTCTTACTTTCTTTCTTTCTTTCTTTCTTTCTTTCCTTCTCTCTTTCCTTCTCTCTTTCCTTCTTTCCTTCTCTTTCTCTCTCTCTTTCTCTCTTTCTTCCTTCCCTCCCTTCCTCCCTTCCTTCCTTTCTTCTTTCCTTCTTTCCCTCCTTTTCTTCCCCCAAGTTGTTTTCCTTGCTCATCTTTCCCTCCTTTTCTTCCCCCCAGTTGTTTTCCCTGCTCCTCTTTCCCCCTCGATGGGCCCAGGAGTGGCCACTGCCCATGGTGAGCCCCGGCAGATCCCGGTGCTTTGATCCTGCTCCCACCTCAGATGGTCTGAGCAGCCCCCAAAAAACCCCTTGGGGCTTTTTGTGGTGCCTTGGTGGTGCTGTCCTGCAGGGCTCCACCTGCCCCACTGGTGTTGGATACGGGGACAGGGCAGGGGAAGGAGGGAATGAGGCAGTGAGGGGTCAGAGGGTGCCCGGAGTGTGGAAAAGCTGAATTCCTCCTCATCAAAGTGAATAAATGTCCCCTGTGAGCAGGGCAGGGATCTCTTTGGCTGAAATCTGAGTGATTTCCCTGCCTCTGAGCTCAGCCCAGGCCCTGGCTGGGCTCTCCCATCTCCTGCCCGGGGTCACAGCACCCCAAAAGGACACGGGGGACATCACCCAGCCCCATGGGACAATCCAGTCCCAGCCCCTCCCCGGGTGTGAGGCTGCATTTTGTACCGTTCCTAAAAATATTCCTGATCCCTCAAGTGAAAACTGGGTGGCTCAGATCTGAAAACCAAAATGGGAACAGCTGAGCTGCATCCCATCGTGTTTTCTCACCTCCTCTCCGTTCTCTCTTCACTTCTTCCAGATCGGGGAGAGGGTGGCAAAGGAGTGACCAAAAATGTAGAGAAATGAGGCAAGGAAACATTTTTCTCCTGTTTATTTCTTTCCTTATTTGAGAGAGGAGAAAGTTTTTATAAGCACAGACATTTATTTTACTAGAGAAAGGATTTAAAAGAAGTTTTGGTTCTTTTCTAATCTGCAGTGAAAGGAGGATTGTTATCGGGATAGGAGGTTTTGGTCAGTGCCTGTCCCCTCCAGCCCTTGCAGAGAAGCCAAATCCACCCAGGCTCTATCCAGAAAACCATTTCCCCTCTCTTTTATTCTTTCATGGAGAAACTGAGGCAGCAGGCAGAATTTCCCCAGTTTTGGGGTGCCCAGATCACCTCAGAGCTGGTTTCCAGAGAGGCTTTGGGGTGAATTTTGTGCTGTAAATCCCAATCCCAGAGCTGCTGCCATGGAGCTGCTCCTCAGGGAGCTCTGGGAGCTGCAGGTGCAGAGGGGCCACAGGAGGAGGTAAAAGTGAGAGATCACTGCTCCTGCCAGGCTCCTGAGCCTCTGCTGCTCCCCCAAACCTTTCCCTCCTTCCCCACACCTGCCCCGTGCCGGCAGCCTCCGGAGTGGAGAGGGAGAAACTCCATGAGACAAATTCCCTCTTAATCTGAGACCACCCTTTGCTGTCAGAACCAGGAGCTCAACTGGGCTGAACTGGGAATCCTCGAGCAGGAAGTGAATCTTTCCTATCGGTCCTTGCCCAGCCAGGAATTGCCAGGAATTTTCTGGAATTACACCGGAGCTGGGAGGAATCTGAGTGAGATGAGAACAGGAAGGGGCAAATGCAGACCCTTAAAATATTCACGCTGCAAATGAACATGTCCTTTAAGCCTGCGACACTGCAAATGTGTATCTGGCATTAATATTTGGAAAACTGCATTAAAATCTGCCACCGGCGCTTTATTCCTCAGGAGCCCGTGAAATCTGTGCCACATCCATGCCGGGCCAGCAGCTGGAGGATCTGCCTGGGCTGGGAGAAGGAGATTTCAGCTCCTGCTTCCTGAGCAGGGAGCCCCAAACGAGCTCCTTCCCACTCTGACCTCACTTGTGTGACTGCAGCTCTTCAATCCCGTGCTGGGTTTTGGACCCCTCTGACCCCAAGCGAAGATAATTCCATGGAGATGGGGTAATAGTGGATTCCTCTGGGCTCCAGGAAGGGAACTGGGGGTAGGGGATGGGATTTTCCCAAGCCTAATGGTGGGTCTGGCAGGGCTGTGGGAGCAACAGGTCCTGAACAAAGTCCTGTCCCTCATTCCCAGCTCCATCCAAGCAGTTGTTGGATATGGGGGAAAGGGGATGTGGCCTTTGGTGGTTCTTGGAGCTCTGATGCTCAGCTCTGAACTGGAAGCTTTGCTGGGAGCCCCCAGTGCCTGCCAGGGTGGGATTTGGGTCCTCCCCATCACCCCATGTGCTTTCCCCAGGCTCAAATTCCACATCAGGCGCTGATCTCCTGCCCTCCTGCATCCCTGAGCCTGGAGCAGCTTGGAGAGGGGAGCACAGAGAGAAACGCTCCGTGCTGCTGGCACAGACAGCTTGTTCTGCCCCTTGTTCCTTGACACTGCAACTGCCAGCAGGCCCAATGGACTGCACTTCCACTGCCAGTTTCCTGGGAAAACGACTCCCAGTTATGCCAAACGTTTAACTTTTGGAACAAGCAGAACTGCACCCAAGCCCATCCTTCACATCGTGTTTTTGTTGAGCCTCTAACCTCTGCTGCCATTTGGCACCGGAGCCCAAAGGGGAGTTTCGGGGGCTGCAGGTTGCAAACTGTGCCAGGGATGCAGCAGGACAGAATTTTAGAATTACAGGGCTGGCAGGGAGGCCTCCAGCTGGGATATTTTATTTTCATTTATCCTTGTTTTGCAGCCAGGATGTGCCAAAAGCTGCGTTTATGGACTGAGCCAAACCAGAGCCAGGAGGAGCCTTTTGCTCCCACCTGCCCTGGCGCTTCCAGACCTGGAGTCAGATCCTTTATTTTCAGCTCCACGATTCCTTCCTGTCGGAGCACTCCTGCATAATTAAGAGGTGAAGCTGGCAGGCTGCATGCAGCTAATACAGATATGATTAATTTTCATCCCTCTGTTTGATTTGGAAGGTAGTCCTTCCCGAGGCAGAAGGCTCCATCCCAGATGGATGGAAAGCTGCCAGCCGGACACGTCTTGGAGGGACAGTGGGACAAGACACGGGAAAGTTTAGTGCTTTGGAAAAGTGACCTTTCTTGGTGACTAATTTGTCACTTCCCAGCACCATCTGCTGACTCGTCAGCTGCATCCATCACGACCACGTGAAGAAAAGGACTGGAAAAGTCAATTAAAATGGGAATCGGATGAGGTTTGTGCAAATTGTTTAGGGAAGGGAGGGGGAAACCCCACGTTGTGTGGGTGACATCCTTTCCATCACCCCCAGCCACATTCCCAGGGAGGTTTCCAGGGAGCAAAGCTGTGCTGGAGTCTCTGGGAGCTTTCCACTGCCCAGGGGTTGGTGATAATCTGCAGTGAATGCCCAGGGATCCGGGAAGCACCTGAGTGCTGGACACGAGGTTTTTCAGGGGGGTTCTGTCCCAAATCGAGCGTTATTGACGGCTGTGACAGCAGCAGCTCCTTGGTGACACCTGCTGTGCCCGTGTCCTATTGACTGGGCCAGGTGACAAATGGCATTCCCAGGTGACAAATGGCATTCCTGGGCTGGGCAATCGCTGTTCCCGATATCCCTCCCCAGCCAGGCAGGAATGCTCCCCGCTCTCCCAGCCCATGGATCCTGTTGGATGCAGGAAGATTTCATGGCTTCCCAACTCGTTTTTCCCTCCTGCCCCTCGCCTGGCTGCTCCCAGACTCCCTCAGGAGCAGCGCCGGGATGTGCCTGGCCTGGTCCCAAACCCTCTGGCATCAGCTCCCGGCTGATGGTCCCGGGAGAGCACAGATGAGTTCTTGCACAATTCCCTCCGTCTCTCATCACCTCGTTTGTCTGGAGAGGGATGACAGTGCAGGGCTTGCGTTCCCCAGGGGGATCGGTGTGCCAGGCTCACTGAGGATGGGAGAAGAGGCCACTTGAAGACTCAAAGTGGCAATTTTGATATTGTTGTGATTAGCAATTACAGTTGAAATATAATTGGCACAGGTGTCACTTTAGTGCTGGGACATTCACATCACAAAACCTTGTCCTGCAGGCTCAGGATGTGAAAACATAATCCAGGAGAGAGGAACGTCTCTATTTTAGGGAAGGGAGGGGAATTCTCCATCTTAGAGATGGGGAAACTGAGGCAGCAGCAGATCTGCCTCAGTTCTGGGACCACCAGGAACAGCCGAAGGACCTGGGGAGGGAGCGAAGGGGATCTGCCTGGAAACCAGAAACTCGGAAAACTCCAGTGCAGATAACAACATTCCCTGCCTGGGAAAGCCGTTTCCACGCAGGCCAGGCAGCTGCACAGGGTCACAGGTGAGGGACTGCAGTGCTGCATGGGTTTATAAAGGGAGGGGAAGCGGCAGGAGCATCCAGGTGTGACAGGAGGGAGAAGAGCTCCGATCTCCAGTGTCCCGTGGCTGCACTCCCAGGTAGGTCTTGGCAGCTCCTGGCCACAGCAGAACCAGCTCAGAGGAGGAGGAGGGAACAAAATCGATGCTGAAACAAGGGGGAAGGTGCTTTTCCCTCATCCCCATCTCGGGAGCAGCGATTCCAGCAGCTCCTGCCTCCTGTGGGTGGCGGGCACTGTCACAGAGCTGTGGGGAGCCCCGGTGACTCTGTGCTCGGGGAGCTGCTCTGAGCAGGCAGGAAAGGACTCTCAGACAGGTCCTAGTGACAGGAATGCTTGGATTTTTTGGGAGACAGCTCGGTAGGTGAATGTCCTGTCCTGTCACTGTGCCAGCTGTCCCCACCCTGGCACTTGACTGAGTTTTGGGGGTTGAGCAGAGCTGGCCCAGCCCCGTGTGCCCGCAGTTCTGATGCTGAACTCGGGGCTCTCCTGCTTTTTTCTTTTCCCTTTGGAGCTGGGAAGCAAATCCAAGTTCTCTCTGCCTGGACAGGTGCTGAGCTGGAGACCTCAGGGCTGGAGTACAGCAGGGGAGGGCTTTCAGCAAGGATATTTCTGAGTGGAGAAGTCTGTGTGGGTGTTCTGGGAGAAGAGGGAGAGAATCAATTCCCAAAGGGATTAGCCAAGACGAGATGAAGGAGGTGACTGGGTTTATTTTCTTGGTATTCAGCAGTATTTTATTTATTTATATATTTGCTGCAGTGATAGAACAAATGAAAAAGCAGCAAAGATTGATGTTGCTGAGGCTGCATTGCAAGGAGAGAGCTTGAGAATTCCTGCCTGGATCCCTGCAGGAAACAGGGCTGGGACACCCTGGGATGTCCCAGGGCAGGAGGTGGCTCTGGTGGCCCAGTCTGGGTGGGCAGGGGGAGATGGCAGCGGTGCTGCCCTGAGCAGTGCCCTGGGAAGGGAGAGCAGAGGATGTGACTGACAGGTGCAATGGAAAGGGAATATTTATTAACTTCCACTGGCCCTCCGTTCAATACCAGCTGATATTTATGGGAAATCTAATTCAGGAGTCCAATCTGACCTAACAATGCCTTCTCAATAAAGTCCAAACCGAGAGGTTGTTGAAACTAATTAAGGATCAGGCTCCAATCAGGTGGAGAAGTTAAGCTGTAGGACCTGACTTCATTAAGTCTGTCCAGAGAGAATATTTTAATATTTAAAGAGAACATTCAGTGTTTACATAAGTCCTTTCCTGACGTGAAGTCACAGTTAGATCACTTCAGAGGTGGTTTTTAAAGCCCTTTATCCAGGCTCAGATAGCTGGAAAACGCCTTTCCCATCTCCATTGGACTCATTGAGGCTTCTCAAAAGATCCAGTTCCTCCAGGAAGGTTTCCAATGGTGAGGAAAATCAAAACCAAAATTAACAAAACGGCTGTGTGAAGGTTTCTCTCTTTGCAGCATCTCAGTTTCCCGTGCTGGCACTGGGGTTGATGGGGCTGCTCTGGATGTGGTCAGGTCTGAAACCAACACAGTTGCAGGGCTGAAGCTCGAGAACTCAGGAAAGCTTGAGCGATCCTGAAGGGCTGGGCTTGAAATCTCTGGAGGTGTTGCTCAAAAACAAATCTGTTTACACCAACAGCTTTGAGAAGAGAATTGTCAGTCACGTCTATTCTCAGCTCAGGAGCAACTGGAAGAGTAAATATCCCTCTGATGGGCTGGGGCTGAGCTGGATTGCAGCTGGTGCAGAGCCAAAGGCATTTCTTGTCAAACACCCCTCTCCACTCTTGCCCCTGGTGTCTCCTTTCCCGTGTTGTCCAGGCTCTCAGGATGATTTCGAGGAAGGTGGTGGCCAGTTTGCTGCTGGTGTCCCTGCTGTCCGTGCTGGCTGAGCAGACCCAAGGCTTCATGCCCTTTTTCACCCAGAGCGACTTCCAGAAAATGCAGGTAACCCCTCTGGAATGAATAAACCAGGGAAGGTTTCTCCCACTCTCCTCCCCCAAACTGCCAGTGCACAGCATCAACAGGAGACACTGTGATATCCTTCTCCCCAAATCCATGGCTTCGGGGGGAAGCAGAGGGAATTTTTAAAGTGTGAGACAGAAAGGAAGGGTCTGGACCCCTCTACTAAAGGTCTGTCACACCTGTGGGGGTGTCACCTGCAGCCCCTGTGGGTCCTTTCCCTTTCCTCAGTGCTGGAATTCTTCCAGAGCAGCTGCAGCCTCCCATCAGCTCAGTGATGGCTCTTTTGTTGTAACAAATAATTAACCATCCCCCGGCTGGTTGTCACCTCTGGGACGTGCCGAGAGAACGTTTTTCCTTTTGAAGTGAAACAAATACCGTTGAAAGGTGTCAGGCAGGCTCAGAGACGGCAGCTTCTGAAACACAGCCCCAGTGAGCTTCCCCCGCACTGCCGAGCCCCTGGATACCGGGAAAAATCCCATTTCCAACACCTATCCCTGGATAACAATTGCTTTTTGTGGGCAGCACAGGCATCCTTCAATGTCCTTGAGGAGGATGGGGACCCACACGGGCTGTGTTTGTACCCCCCAGCCCTTGTAGCTCCATGTCTGTCAGGAACTGGGGGTTTTCTGGATGACCAAAGGGAACTCTGTCCCCCAAAGGCTGTCCCTGCTCCTCCTGTGCTCACACGCTGGACACCGAGCATGGCTTGTGCCACGTTGGACATGTCCTGCTGCGTCTGTCATATTCCAAAGCACTTCTGGCTTTTTCCAGAGGGTCCTGAAGGCAACTTTAGCCCCATAAATGGGAGGAGGCTGACATTACCAACCTGCAGAAAGGCTGGGAAAATGTGACCTCAGCGCAGGGCTTTGCACGTGCGGAGGTCAGTTGAATTTCCGTGCCGTGATCCAGAACAGACGCAGGCCGAGTTCTCTGGGACAGCTGGGTAAGGTCCCGGTGCTCTCAGCTCCCGTGTCCCGCTGACAGGGTTCCTCCACCACGTGTAGGTCTTGTTTACTGCACACCTCCACTCCCGTAACCCGACCTTGCCCCCGGCACTGCTGAATTTCAGTCCCCAAAGGCCACTCAGGCCACAGCTGATGGGCCCTTCCCAGGGGGATTCCACCACCCCGCTGGTTCTGTGCCCAGCCCGGGGGATTCCTGCCTGCTGGGACAGCACAAGTGTGGGTTTCCCAGCATCACCAACTGCCCTCTCTGCTCTCTGCCCTGAAGATGCAGGAAAAGGAGAGGAACAGGGCAGGGCAGAAGAAATCCCTGAGCTCGCTGCAGCAGCTGGAGGAGGAAGGTTTCTCTGAGCAGTCTGGTGTGGATGTCAACACAGCCAAGACCCTCCAGGTATGTGGAGCCATTTGACTCTGAGAAGCCCACGAGGATGTGCAGGGGACACGGAGTCCAAGAGATGTCCTCTGCCAGCCTGCCTGCTTACATCAGAGAGAAGTTATAGCTCCACTGCACAAATTACCTTGGTTGTTTGGCAGCCAGGTCACCCCTGAGACCCAACTGCCTCCCCTGAGGAAGATGGGAACAGCTCGAGGTTCCTTTGCCAGGCAGTGAAGCCCAGCCAGGCGCAAGGCAGGAACTCCCAGTTCTGCTTCAGCTCCTGCTCGGTGTCACCTCTGACCCCACGGTTCTCTGCACTGACAAGGTCTGATTTAAAAACTAGGGCCCAAAGTCTGTATACAGAGCAGAAAATGAGCAATTTTAGGGATTGAAGTGCCAGGCTAAGCCCTCAAAGGCAGACTTACCTGGCAAGCCAAGTCTGAAAATTGTGCTTTTCCACTTGAGCACAAGGAATTTTTTTTCCCTGCGTGGGCTCCTGCAGGGAGCTTGGCTGTTCTCTGCCAGCAAAAGGAGGGTGCAGGTCCCCCAGACAGGGACAGAGCCAGTGGGACAGGCAGCAGGACCAGCCAGGCTGGAATTTGGCCAAGGCACAGCTTAATGTGCAACTCCTCCTGCACTCGTGATGCACCGACACTGGGTAACAGGATTGGAACAGCAAAAAGGCCCAGTTCAAAGTGTGAAATACCCAGCACATCCCCACAGCTCACCAGCACCAGCACAGAGCTCTTTGCTTCAGGCACAGCTGGCTCCAAGTCCAGCAGGCTGGAGCAGGACCACGGCTCATCCTCAGCTGCTGCTGGGGCAGGAGCTCTGCAGGCTCAGGCTGGAAGGGTTGATGTGCCACACAGTGGAGGATTAGAAGGTTCAGAAATTATTTTCTTTGCAGTTCCCTGCTGCCAGAAGGTGCCTTTATCTGGATTTCTGAACCAGCCCACGGGTTATGCAACAGCACTCTGAACAACTCGAGAGTGCGTTGCCTTCAAAATGTTGCTTTTTTCCCTATATGAGGATCATCCTCTTCCTTCCAAGTCCACCCTAAATTCTCCGCCAACTCGATCCAAGTGGGGTCAAAGCACCCCAACCTCCCTCCCTCTGCTCCCCTCAGCTTTTTGTTCTGACTTCTCTGGCTTCCTCCACAGCAGGCCATTCCTGTCAGAGCTTGGCTCACCCCAAGGCAGCTGGAAAAATACCAAGATGTCCTGGAGAAACTGCTGGCAGAGCTGTTACAGGACACCCCAGACGGTACTGTCAAAGGGTTGATTTCTGCCTTGGGGACTCTGCCTTTCCCTCTTCTCACCAGCTCATCAGCACGGAGATATTTATATTCCCCAGAAGAGTTTTTGTGTCGTGTTTGCTCACTTTGTGGAGCCCTCAGATCCCAACCACTCCCGTGTGCACCCTTCTGGGAAGGTTATTCCCTCGGAAGGTGCTGCCTGTGCCCCAGAGCCGATATTGACTGGCAGCAGCAGCACAACCCTCCCCAGCATCTCTGTTTGCCACTTCCCTGCTCCTCCTCCTCCTCCTCCCAAAAAGTCCTCGGTCTCCAGGGAACAATTTCCAGCAGAGCTTGTAACAGCAGCTGTACCTGGGAGGCAGCTCAGCACGTGCAGCCAGCTTGGAACACCTCGCTGCCTGCACGGGGGCTTAACACTGACACTTAATTACTCTCCAATTTGCTGCAAATCCTCCTTTTCCTTTGGGAAATCGTGTGGGGGAATTGCAGCAGCAAATATCCAGGGGCAGGCTGTTGTGCTGCTCTTCTTGCCCGCAGGTTGAGGGATGTTGGGATGGGGCTGTCCCTGTGCCTTTGCTTTTTCTGGGATGTTTAAGCCCAGGGAATGGGGTCCTGCTCTCCCTGTGGGATTGCTCTGTTCTGCCTGTGCTGATCCCGGTTTGCCTCTGAGCTTTCTGCTGGGGAGCTGAGGAGGAGGAAACAACACATAAAGCTCTGGAAAGACTGAATGCCAGATTTAAGGACGCTTGTGCTTTTCTCTCTATTTAGCTGACTGATATCTGCAGAGGATCAGAAGAGAAAGCGTTGGAGCTGCTCAAGCTGAAAGACTCCACTTATGTAAACGAAATTTGTGAGAGAGATTAACAAAATCTGAGGTGAGATAATAAATGTGCAGCATAATTAAAAGGAGGATTTTCGTCTTCTGTCCTGCGAGCTTCTCAAACAGATGGGGAGTGCCCAAAGTGGGAAAGAAGAGAGAGGGAATGCTGCAGGTTCTGGAGAACATCCCTGTTTTCCTGAGCACTGCTCTGGAGAGTCTTGTGAGGAGCTGAGGGAGCTGGGGACGGGCTCAGCCTGGAGAAAAGGAGCTCAGAGGGAATTTCTGGCTCTGCACAACTCCCTGCCAGGAGGGGACAGCCGGGGGGATTTGGGATCTCATCCCAGGGAACAGAGACAGGAGGAGAGGGAACGGCCTCAGGCTGTGCTGGGGAGGCTCAGGTTGGACATCAGCAGGAATTTCCTCATGGAGAGGCTGGTCAGGCCTTGGAAGGGGCTGTCCAGGGAGGTTTGGAGTGCCCATCCCTGGAGGTGTCCAAGGAAGGTCTGGATGTGGCACCCTGCGCTCTGGGCTGGTGGCAAAGTGGGGACAGGGCACAGGTTGGACTGATGATCCCAAAGGGATTTTATAACCTCAAGGATTCTGGGATTCTCTGAAAGTGTGTGGCAAAGCCTGAGGAATCAGTCTTTGAGGAGAATTAAGTCTTATCCCTCCCTTTTGGCAATGAGGGAAACTGAGGCCAACCTTTACCAGATCTCCTGGCTGACCTAGGGACACAAGGGGGGGACCTGGGTGTCCCTAACCCAGTTCCCTGCTCCAGGAGGGTTCTCTGGCACATTCCCACACTACTGGAGAATGCAGGAGCCCTGATGGGCAGCCCCTCCCTGTGCCCAAACCCCTCCTATCAGCCTGCTGCTATAAATCCACCAGCACGGTGAGGAACGGCTGCGCCAGGCACAGTGTGAGGGAACGGCACCGAGCTCTGCCCTTTCTCCTGCCTCTCAAACACACCCCAAGGTGAAAACCTAATTCCACTTGAACATCTTGCTTTCCATTTCCATACCTTTGGCTTATCTGAGAGCTACTCCTCTCTGCTGGCAGCAGGAAATCCAACATATGTAAAGTACGGATGGATGAGATCAATGGCATGTACGTGAATATATCCAATTTCAATCCAATTTTATCCTCCCAACCTAACAGGAGTTCTGTTCTCACTGAGCTCATTCCAAGAGCTCTGTTTGTGCTGGAACAACACCCCTCAGAGCACTCTGCCGTAAGCAGCCCTCGGGAGAGGAGAAAGCTCCCAATGGATAATGGAACAGGCAGCGTGCAGTGGATTACAGCTCTAATGTTTGATCCAAAGGCACGCTCCTTGTCCAGGGACTGATCAGCTCCAGGAAGCTCCCGGTATTGCTGAGGCTGTGTGAGCTGTGGAAGCTCTGTAATGACTCTGAGTGGGAGGGAGATGGGAAATAACACATTCCATTAGGCTGGGAGTGAGAGCAGTCTGGGCTGCAGGAGCTCCATCTGCAGAGGGGTGATATCCATGGAGGTGCTGGCATGGGAATCACAGGAGGAGCCGTGGCACATTCACACCAGTGTGCAGCGAGGTGACAGCCTTGTTCACTTCAGAGGGCACCTCTTGTCTTGTTACTCCAGAGACACCCCAACCTTCACTCTGGGTTTGATTTTGCCACATGAAAACAAGGAGAATTCCCCCTCGAGAGGCAAACTGCTCCCAAACCCCCTCCATAAGCTCACAGTGGGTCAGAGCTGCCCCTCCAGGGTGCCCCTTTCCCAGCTCCTTCCCTCCCATCGTTTTCCAGGCCGACACCTCCCCTGTGCCACCCAGGAAGGGAAGTTTTCCAGTGACGGAAAGAGAGAAAGTGAACATGAGCCTCTTGGATTTGCTTCCTGGACCATTTCCCACTGGGGTGATTGTGGGGCTGACGCTGTGGAAAATTCCAGAGGGTGATCCACAAGCACCGTGATGAACAGTGAGGATCTTGCTCTTATCCTTGGACCCAGACAAGCTGCATCAGCAAGGGTCAGCTTTGACCCTGGCCATGGATTCTGCCAGTGGCTCTTTCCAGTTGTCCCAGTTATAAATGAGCTCAGGATGTAATGCCTGGTTGTGGCAGAGACCCTGTCCTGTCCTGCAGCACCACCTGTGGTGTCCAAACAGGCACCAAGGTACATCTTTAACTTGTGGGAGTAAATTCCTTCCACCCTCAGAGGCCTGAGCAGGAGAAGCAGAAATGTTTCCACTGGAAATAGATGGAAGGACTCCAACCAGCCCCTTCCAGGCCGTCAGAGCTCTGAGTGAGAAGGAAGTGGTCTCCAGGTTGCAGGACAGATCCGTTTTCCCCCTGCCCTGGAAGGTGCTTTGGCAGCCAGGTCACACCTGCAGGCAGGAAGAATCTGCTGCTCCAGAAAGCAAACAAGAATTTCATGGTGAGGGGAAAGAGGCAGAGAAAGAGGAGGGAAGGGAATGGAGTCACCTCTGACTTCCTACGGCACTGAGCAGGCTCAGGCAGGAGGGTGAGGGCTCTTGGGTCACACCTGTGCCGTGGCTGTGAGTGACAGGGTGACAAATGGGCACAGTCGGCTCCCAAGGAAGCCCTGACACTTCCCCGGGCGCCGTGCGCAGGGCTGTCACCCAAAATCCACGGATAAGGAGGTGGGTGGGGACGCAGAGTTTCAGCAGCCCATCAGTCAGCCGTGGCAGGGTTCAGCTGTGGGGTTTGGGGTGCAGCCATTCCCTGCTCCAGCACAGATCCATTCCCAGGGCTCTGCTCACAGCAGCCCCGTCCCCAGGCTGCCAGAACTGGAGCAGCCAGCGCGGTGTGTCTGCTCCTCTGGCATCGGAGCCGCTGCCAGCAGCTCTGAGGCAGCTTCTGGGCTCGCAGGGAAGGTGGAGGCTGTCCCTCCGTGCTGTCCCAGCTTCCCACAGCCAGCTCTGGCTGTTTCCAGCCAAGAAACGGTTTTTGCCGAGCCCATCTGCAGCCTCGGCACCACTTGGTGCTCCCAGAGCCGTGAGGACGACGAAAGGGCTGCAAAAATAGAAATTCCACCGTCAAATTCAGCACTGGCACTGTGGGCAGGGGATGGGAACAAAGATTGCCCAGGGTCTGACACGTCTGTTCCTGCTGTTTTCCCTCTGGGTACCAAGTGCCTTCCAGGGAAGTCAGGGACTCTCCCACGGGGAAGAAGGGAAAGGCATCGCGGATTTGTCTCTACAAAGAATAGGCACCTGATCCTTCTGAGCTTTGCTGCTGCCAACCTCCTTCTGAGGAGGAATCGCAGTTTTCCCCCCATTCTCCAGTTGTCCAACACCCATCCCCTGTCCTCCCCTCCAAAGATTGTGCAATGAGGCTGCTGGGTCTGGCATAACTCCCTAGATGGACAGAATCACAAGTTGGAAGGATGGGTTTGAGCTTTTTTTTTTTTGCTGTTTTCTTCAGAACAAGGTGAGCTCATATAATTCCCAGGTTTGCATCAGCTCAGCCAGCACGCATCTGCATGTCCAGGCAGAGCTTCTGCAGGGAGAGCTGTGAGCTCACAGGATCCGTGTGATAGGAGCAAATTGGAATTTTTTATTTACATTAGACCCCTCTCCACATCATGAGCTGGCAGTGGAGCACAGAGGAGGCTCAGCTTAGCACGTTCACACTTCCCAGCGCAGCTGAGTTTGCTCTTTTAATGGGCTCCCTGGCCTCTGCTGAGGATGTATTTGCTGTTGCCAACCTGACAAACAAATCTCAGCATCTTGTTGCTGCTTTCTTGGATAAATTGGGAAGAGTGAGGTGAGCCTTGGGTATCTGATAAGGAAGAAGGTTCCTGAAAGAAGGATTAGTGACAGGACAAGAGGATATATCTTCAAACCGTGCCAGGGGAAGGTCAGGTTGGACATCAGCAAGAATTTCTCCATGAAAAAGGGGTGTTAAACATTGCAGCTCAGGGAGGTTTGGAGTCCCCATTCCTGAGGTGTCCAAGGAAGACTGGACGTGGCACTCGGGTCCAGTTGGCACAGATCGGTCACAGGCTGGACTCGATGGCGTCGGAGGGATTTTCCAGCCTCACTGACTCTGGATTCCGTGATTTATCTTGGGAAGGCACAGCTCAGCTCTTTCAGAGGCTCCTCCAGAGCCTCCCTCTCCCCACAGGTGCCATTCTGTGTCACGGTCGTGTCCCTCACCGCAGTGTCACCCATCTGTCACCAAACCCGTGGCACACAGCCCGCCCTCAGCACCTCCAGCACCGCTCTTCCATTACCTTTAATTAAATCCCGACATTACGCCGCCGTATTTCAGCCGCTTTCATCGCTTTCTTTAGCGGCGGCGGCAGGAAAAAGCGATTACTGTTCATCACAGCTGTGCCAAAATAAATTTACAAGTCAACGCTTGAGTTTGCTGTTTTAGGTGTGGGGTGTGGAGGGACCCCCCCCTTTCCCAGGAAATATTTCACGGATCTGGTCCTGCCTGAGGTTCTGGCCAAGCTCAGCAAGCGGGCAGCGATGATGGAAACGCGTGTGGGGGTGGCAGGTGCCAGGGAAAGGGACGTTTTGTGGAAGAATGGCCCTAAAGGTGTCAGAACATCGGGGTGAGTGAGACGGGAACTGCTCCAGACATGCCCATCATCGACGCCGGCTCGTTCCGCAGATGAGGCAGCTTTTGCCTTTTGCTTCCCCCATTTTCTCTCCCTTTTCCCCGGTCCTGAGGGAGCAGCAGTCCCCCTTTCGCGCCGCTCCCTCAGGACACGGCGGGACGCGGAACCCGCACCCTCCGTGACCTTCTCAACATGGCGCCCGCCCTCCGCGCCCTTTCCCCACACGCCCCGTGCCCTTCCCAACATGGCGGCGCCAGGGGCGCGCGGGGCCCCTCCCAAGATGGCGGCGTCGCTTCCCGCCCGCGGGGCGCTTCCGGCGGGGCCTGGCGCGGCCATGGCGGATCTGACGGACGCGGAGCTCCGCAAGGAGCTGCTGGCTCTCGGCTACCGCCCGGGTCCCATCACCGCCACCACCCGCAAGGTCTACATCAAGAAGCTGGGCTGCCTGCGGGCCGAGGTGGCGGCGGCCCGGCGCAGCGGCCGCACCGCGCCGCCCAGCCCGGGCCGTTCCTCCGCAGGGCCGCCGCAGGCCTCGCCCTCGCGGAAGCGCTCCGGCTTCACCAGCGGGGCCGCCCGTGAGAGTGAGGAGGAGGACGAGGAGGAGGAAGAGGAGGAGGAAGTGGCGCGGGCACCCACGTCCCGCTGGGGGACGTCGGGGGAGAGCGGCGGGCAGGTCTGGGGGGACCCCCGGGGATCCCCGCCGGGCCGGGGCGGAGGCCTCAGGGCTGAGGGCGGCCTGTCCCGGGACAGCCTCGGGAGGCTGAGCCCTTCGGAGCAGTGGGGGACGACTGTGGAGAGAGGTGGCGGTGGGCTGGGGACATCCCTGGCCGGGCACGGGGGGTTCAGTTCCCCCTCGCAGTGGGACACGTCCATAGAGAGGAGCGGGGGCCTTGGGGCGGACAGGGCCGGGGAGCTGAGCTCTGCGTCCCACTGGGAAACATCCCGGGATGTCACCGAGCACGGCCGGGGGCTCGGCCAGGGGCTGGGGGCCACCCTGGATGGCTTTCGGGGCTCCTCACTGCACTGGGGCGCCTCAGAGAGGAGTGGGGGGCTCAGCAGTGGCCTGAGACCGACCCTGGACAGGTTTCGGGGCTCAAACTCCGCGTCCCAGTGGAGCCCCTCGGCAGAGAGGAGCGGGGGGCTCGGCAGCCGGGCTGCCTCGGGCTTGGACGGGCTTGGGGGGCTGAGCTCCACACCCTACTGGGGCTCCTCGGCAAGCTCCAAAGCCCTTCCCGGCGAGGAGAAGCCCGGGAGCCTTTGGGGGACATCGGGAGGGGGAATTGGGGCGCAGAGCTCCCGGGCTGCCTGGGACACGGCGGGGGAGAGGAAAGGGCTCTCCTCCAACACCTGGTGGAGAAAGGAGAGCGAGGTGACCCCCAGCACGCACTGGGGCTCCTCGGCCGGCCCCGGGAGGTTCAGCAGCCTCTTCAGGAGAGGGAAGGAGGACGTGGCTGCCAGCGTAGGGAAGGAGAAGGAGCGGGATGCGGGCAGCCGGGCTGGAGGGCTGATCCGGCGCTTCCCGTGGCGGGCGGCCAGCGATGGGGGACACGGAGTGACCCCGCGCACGGCCCTGCTCCGCTCGGCGCCCAGGCAGCAGCCGGAGGGAAAGGGGAAAGGCCTGGAGTATTACCTGTCCCAGTTCCTCTGCCTCGCCAGCTTGGTGCTGCTGCTGATTTTTCTGGGCATCCTCGTGGTGAAGATGGTTGGGTCAGGCTGGCTGGACGGGAGAGAGGACAGCTGTACGTGCACTGGTTTAATTCTCGTTTAAGCTTTATTCCTCACCTGTCTTGCTGCTTTCCCTTTATTGCTTCCGTGCCCATCACATTTGTCATCCTCATTGCCATAACCTGACATCTCTGTTTCTGTCCTTCTTCCCATCTCCGCTTTCCTATGGGAAACCTTGTTAGTCATGGGAAGCAAATCAAAAGTTTGCCTTTTCCAAACGAGTTTGGCCTTCAGTCCCTCAGAACTGTGGGGTTTATGTGGAGTGCCATTCCTGCTGGGCCAAGGATGGATTTTATGGATGCCTGCTGGGCCAAGGATGGATTTTATGGTGTAACATGATGTCTGTGTGGTACCTGGGGTGTGTTTTTGATGGTTCCTCTGCCAGCACAGTCCTTCCCAGCCTCTATTCTGTCCAAGGGGGAAGTGCAGCAGATCAATTCAGCACTTCAGGTGTGGCAGAGTGTCTCTCTCTTCAGTGAGAAATGAAAAGGGATTTCCCCAGCAGCTGGTTTTTAAAGCAGTTTCCCAGCTGGAACAGTTGGAAACGGGGATATTTCAGTCTTTGATCTGAGCAAAGAAGGGTTTGAGGGCTGTTTTGGGAAGGTGCTGAGCCTTGGCACACTGTGCCCTTGGTGTGGGCTGGGAAAACTGCTGCATTCCCAAAGCCAGGATAAAAGTGCCTATTGTCACTGGAGTGTCCTGTTCCAGCTGTGACAGGAGTTCTGGAGACAGGAATGTTGCCCAGGTTTGAATTGTGCCCAGCCCTCCAGGAAGGTTCATTCCCTCCCCTGGCTGTGCTGAAATATTTCAGGTGACCCTGGTGGGCAGCAAGAGGCAGCACTGGAGTGTAAAGATCAGTGTGAGGCTTCTCAAACAGGAGCTGTTAAAACAGCCAGCCCAATTTTCACTCCCCAGCTGAACACATTCATCATCAGCTCCATCACTGGTGTGTTTTTCCACAGGGCTGCTCCCAAAGCAGCTCCTGGAGGGGCTGTTTGCATCTCAGGGTGCTGCCAGGGGGAGATGAATAATAGCAGAACCAGGCTTTAAGTTGAGCCTGCTTTTAAAAAGATAATTATTTTCATGATCAAAGCTCTTGTTTGCAGCCAGCTAACTCACCCTCTTCTCTCTCCTAGTTAATCTCTTGCCTGTGGATTGTGACAAAAGAACGGATGATGTAAGCATTTACTTATTTATCCTCAATCTTGTGAGCTCTCACAGAACAGTGATTATTCCAGGTATTCTATTCCACCCATAACAGTATCGCTGTAAAATGATTAGTTCTATCGTTTTACAGAAAAATTGGGACTTGATGAGTTGGAATTAATGGGCCAGATTAAGTTAGGAGTGTGTATGAGACTCTGAAAGATAAAAATTTAAATTCCCAATTATGTGAATCAATTTCTTTTTAACAGTTGTACCAGCAGTGGTATTGGTTTACAATAAAGCTGTTTCCAGCTTTAACAGTACAAGATTTAATCTCAGCCAATTCCCTGAGCTCCACCATGGAGCCCTGCTCCCTTTGTCAGGATGGAATTTTGGAAAAGCTGGGGCTGTCCCATCCCTGGAAGTGCCCAAGGCCGGGTTGGATGGTGGATAAAGTGGCAGCCTGGGATAGTGGAAGGTGGGATTGGATGATCCCTTCCAACCCAAACCATCCCAGGATTCCATGTGCTCGTTTGGATGGGTTATTGGGAATAAATCCTTCCCTGTGAGGGTGGGGAGGGGCTGGGATGGAATTCCCAGAGGAGCTGTGGCTGTCCTATCCCTGGAAGTGCCCAAGGCCAGGTTGGACAGGGTTTGGAGCAGCTGGGATGGTGGAAGGTGTCAGGGGTGGAACTGGATGAGCTTTAAGGGTTCCTTCCAACCCAAACATTCCATGATTAGGAGGGAGCAGGTTTTGTGCTGGATTCTGGGTTCTGGTGTGCTGGGAACTTCTGGAGGTGATGGATCCATCCGTGGTGGGGCTGAGGCTGGTGCTGCAGGCTGGGCTGTGGGCTGGTGGCACTTTACAGAATCCCAGAATGGGCTGGAAGGAACCCTAAAACTCACCCAGCTCTTCTGGGCAGGGACTCCCAGAAGATGCTCGGGGTCACTGGAATGTTCCTCTGCCCGGGAGGTTTGGTTGGAGCTGGTGATGCAGCACTGAGCCAGACTGCAGTGCTGTGGTTCTGTCTGGTGTCTGGAGCTGCTCTCCCACTGTCCCCATGCCACTGCTGTTGATGTGTGTCCCTGTCCTGTCTGTGTCCTGCAGTTCTGCCAGGCCAAGCACAGGGATGTGACCATGGCTGTGCTGCACGAGCTCTACAATTACCTGTCCGTGCAGGCAGGTGAGTGCCAGCACATCCCCACCCCTGCTGAGCCTGCAGCAGCTGCCTCTCCCAGCTCCTGCTCGCTGCTCTCCCACTCTGGAGGGGTTTCTGGAACAGGCAGTTCCCTTTGAGGAGTTTTGAGGCAGGCAGGGAATAGGAAAAGAGGGAAAGGTGGGTTTATTTTTATTCCGAGTGGTGTTTGGTTAATGCGCTCCTGTCACCCTGCCTGGGTGAGTGGGTCTTGTTTGTGCTTGAAGTGTTGGGAGTTTCAGGTAGGATTGGTTGGGTTTGTTATTCTTTTCTGCCAACAGCTCGAAATTATCTTCAAGATAGAGGCAGGAGTGTAAACTGATGTGTTCTTACACATGAAGTGACCTAAGGAATTGTCATTTCTGCTGAAATGTGGCGGCAGATGTGTGAGTGCCTCTCCTTTTCCTCACCACAGAGTGGGACAGGCTCTCTGAGATGAGGAGCTGACCCAGCACACTCCCTGCTCTAGGAGTAAATCCAGCCCATCACTGGTATTATGGGATGGAGTAGGCTGCTAGAAATCCACTCTATGAGCAGGGACTTGTTCAGCAAGATTCACAGCAGTGCTAATCAGGAAAAGGGTTTCAGCTCCATTTTCTGCATTTCAGACCTCAAGGCTGAAGCCTTTGGATACTGAAGCTGCACAGAATTCCTAAATCTTTTCAAATCTGACTTCGGATTTCCACCAGATTTACTTAGCACATTTGTTTAGTCAACTTGGTGAGGCAAGATTTAGAGGCTTTAGTGCCTTGCCAGCATTTCTCTGCCTGGGTTAGAGGCAGAGCTGTGATTTCAGCTCCTTGGAGGCATTTTAAACACTGATCATTATCTCCACACCTGATACCTGGTGGCAGCTGTGGTTCTGTGCTCTGCAAGGGGCAGGAGCAATACTTTCCCCCTCATTGTGTGTTCAGCAGCTCTGAAGTGGCAGCTTTGATTGCCCTTATCCAGCAGCAGCTCTGAAGTGAGAGGTTTGATTGCCCTTATCCAACCTCCGTGCAGTGGCTGAGCATTTTATTAATAGTCATAATCTGATCTGCCTGCAATATAAATCTCACCCTGGAATCATTTTGCTCAGGGCTGGGGCTGATTGGAAGGGAGAGCATTTCTTGGTGTACATTCAGAGCCTGGTTCTGAGCTGTTCAAGGGCTTTTTTACAAACATGATTTTTCTATTTGACTTTCCTTACCAGGTAATTTTGAATGTGGAAACCCTGAGAACTTAAAAAGCAAATGCATTTGGGTTAGTGAGGTGAAGGATCATGTGCTGGTGAGTAGGCTGTGAGCAGCTTTGTTATAACCCAGTGCTCAGTCTCTTATAAAGCAATAAATAATAGACACTAAAACAATTCACCATCCATTTTGCTTCCTCATCCTGCTTTGATTCTCTCCCATCTCTCTCACTTCCCCTTTGGCCAGTCCTGTTCTCAGCAATTCTTTTGAAAATCATTTTCTCCTCCATCTCTGATTCACCCCCTGTAAATCTTAATGGTTTGTTGTTTCACTGGAGCCATCAGTCTTGTGAAACCAGAAATTTCCCTGGATTGAGGGCTGGGCAGAAGAAGGATTTTTCTCTACTGCAGAGTGTCAGGAGACAGACTGCTCTGATCCAGCATTCCATTTCTTTCCTGGTAACCTGTCAGTAAGATTATGTTGTATTTAGTGGTTAGCCCTAACAGTCTGGGATGGTGTTATTTCACAGAGTGCTTCATGCATCATCTCCCCAGTCAGAAGACTTTAGGCCAGGCAGACCTTCAGGCTTAGTTCTCCTCGCTCCAGTTTGCAGAATCCTGATAAGAATTAACCTGGGAGCAGCCCCTATGGAGTGAATTCTCCCAGTGCTGTAATGAAATCATGTTGGTCAGTATTTTAAATGAGTGGAGGGCTAATCTTCTTATGGCTTCCTTTGCACAGAATGTAACTGGCAGTTCCTCACAGAAGTTTGAAGCTGCCCTGCACTGGATCCTGAACAGCAACAAGGATTTGGGAATTCGGTGAGCAGACACCCTCTGTGTCAAAGGGATTTGGGAATTGGGTGGTCAGGAGCCCACTGTGTCAAAGTTGGGGATCTGCTGATACTGAACAACAACAGGGATTTGGGAATTGGGTGGTCAGGAGCCCACTGTGTCAAAGTTGGGGATTCTGGGGGTTGGCTGGGGTGGAATTTGAAGGGTCAGTGGTGCCCTTCAGCTCCCAGAGCTCATTAGGCTTCAGCAGATGGGTTGGGATTGGTTGTGGCACAGCTTGCTGGGCAAACTTCCAAAGGAAAAATACAGCCCTGCAGCAGGATGGGAGCTGAGCTCCCTCCAGGAGTGTCATTCCCAGGCTGTGGGACACTGTGTCCAGGGATGCGTTGCAGGTGAGATGGAAGTGTCAGGTCAGGGCTGCTGTGGCCATCACTGGTTGTGTTGTGTCTCCTGTGGTGTCCTGCCCACAGTCCTGTGCCTACAGCTCTTCCTTTACCTGCCCACGTGGTCACTTTTCCCAGGATAACCTCTCTCCTGAACATTTGTGCCTTTGTGGAGCTGCATCCTTGCATCAGAGGATTCATTGGCCAGCAAAGCCACGCTTTGGGATCCTCTGGAGCAAGTCCTGAGGAGCAGCAGAGGGAAAGGGATGTTGAATGATACCTTCAGTGTCAGTTGTGTCTCTGGCAGAGCACCCAGTGCACAGTGAATCCCAGAATTACTGAGGCTGGAAAATCCTTCTGGGATCACCAAGTCCAACCTGTGACTGATCCCACCTGGACAACCTGACCAGAGCACTGAGTGTCACATCCAGTGAACGCTTCCAGCACTTGGCAGCCCCTGCCAGTGCCTGACCACCCTTTCCATGGAGAAATTCCTCCTGAATGGATGGTCTGACTGACTGGGGGTGCTGGTGGGTCGCTGAGGGGGCATTTCTCAACCAACAGGCTCCATCCATGAGAAAGAACAGCCATACTGAGTTTTCAGGGAAAAACCACAATCTCCAATCCAGAACCTATGGAAGGAGTGTTATCCAGAGTGAGCAGCCATCCTCACCTTCCTCTGGGAAGCGTGGGCTGCCTCCAGTCTGCTCTAACTCTAAAGCCTTAACAGTTGTTTGCATTTTCACATTGCTAAATGTGTCTCTGATTAAGTGAATTGCAGCAGTCGTGGTGCTGGGGTTGGTGGGCAAGGCTCGTTGGAATTCCCACTGCTCCATTTGCTCTTAAATATTCCTGCAGCTGCTGCTGTGATCCACAGATCAGACAGCATCTGCTGCTTTGATTCCTGGGGTGTGCAAATTCCCAGGACGGGGCACAGCTTCCTTAGGGGCAGGGCTGGATTTGTAGGTGGGCTGGGATGCAGAGTTTTCAAATTTGGTACTTTTATACTCCAGCACATTTCCAGTCAGAAGCAGTGGGATACAATATCCTCCCACTTTTTATTTTGTTAATTAGTAGCTCTGCTGGCTGGTCCCCAAACAGCTCCACTTCCCTGGAGCTGGCGTGGCAGCATCCCCAAAACCCTGCCCCTGGCAGTTTTAGCTACATGAGATTATTTTTTAGTTGCTAGTCTGAGAGGCAGGACTGAAAATGAGCTTTGCACTGGGCGATTCTGCTGCAGGTTTTAAATATTTCCGTGGGATTTGGGTTGTAAATAAGACAAGGAGGTGGGGAAAAAAACCGTGTGTGTGCAGCTCCTGCAGAATCGGCCGAGCTCTCTGCAGTTTGTGAGCTGAGCACCTGTAAATCGAGCAAACTTCTTTGTTTAATGTGCTGTTCATAATTAGGAGCTTAAAAAATACAATCCCCTTTGGTGCAGCTCCCCTGGCTCTGCTGCAAGCTGTCCCTTGGACCCCTCAATGCCTGTGAGCTCTGGGAATGGCCCAGTGTGGAGTGAGCCCAGGCTTGGGAGCAGCAGTGCTGCAGAGGGGCTGAGGGCTCTGTGCTGGGGCTCTGTCACTCTTTGAGCTGCTCCTGCTCCCAGCCTGGGTTCCCCAGCTCCTGCTGAGGGGCTGAGCAGTGACTCTGACTGGGGGAACATTCCCATCTCCCTGCTGGCAGGTGGGAATCCAGTTCTGAGTTTAATCCTGTGCAGGCTGAGAGGGGCTGTCAGAGAGGCAGTGCAGGGATTCTCAGTGTGCCAGCGGGAGCTGCAGCCCCGCTGCCTTCCTGAAGCCACATCCATCTCTGGCTAAGCAGCCAGTCCCCAAAGCAGAATGAACCTGGGGACAGGCCCCAAATGTTCTGGCAGGAGGCTGTGCCTGGCTGTGGGGGCATTTCCTGCCAGCTGCTGCATCCGCAGTCTGCTTCTTCTCCCGGCCTTGATTAAAGACTGCAGTTGCAGCCTGCTCTCTTCAGTGAGATTTTTCTGCCTCTTCCCATCAGGTTGAAAGGCAGGGAGCTGTGGGAGCCGGTTTCCAGCGTGGAGGAAGTGTTCTGCCTGGAATCTGCCCACCCCCAGATGGGGCTGGGCTGCCGCTTCCGCCGGGCCGTGGTCACGGCCATCATGAACCTGTTCCTGTTCTTCTGGAGTAAGTGGCTCTCGGGGCTCAGCTGCAGGGATGTGATCACACATTCCTCAGCCATAGGAAATGCCTGACAGAGGTGAAATAAATCTGCTGATGAGTTAATGTCTAATTAACCTTTGTTCTGGCAGCGCAGGAGACCCACAGCCCTCCTCTTGTGCTGTGAGTGCTTAAAAGTTGCTTTAAATCAGGCAGCTGATGAGCTCTCTGGGTATTCCTCAAGTGCCCATTATTATGGGCTGCAGAGTAAGTGTGTTAACTTACCTTAAGGAGTCAGTTTTTCTTTTTTTCTTGCTCTAAGCTCCCAAGTCCTCCAGCCTCTTTAATAATGACTTGTAGCACTTCAGGATTGGAGGTTTTATTGGAATAGTCTGTCACGCTTCAGCTGAGACAGGGGTTTTACCCAGCGAGGTGATAACGAGAGCTGTGTGACTGCAGGAGTTTCTAATCCAGCCTGACAGGGAGGGAGTGACAAGGGACACTTCTGTTTATTGCAGACACTGAAGTTTTCTTCTGGGGGCATTGTCAGTGCTAAACCTTCCATACACATCTCCTGCATTTTGGGCTGCCACTGGAGCCCCAGGCTTTATTTCCCTGTCCCGCAGCTCTCCGTGGACCAGTGAAACCTGACAGTTTTCCAGAGTGAAACCTGACAGTTTTCCAGAGTGATCCTTGTTGGGGAGGCCTCTGGCAAAGCCTCCTCTGAGATTTGCAGAACTGGGGTCCTGTGGTTGTGCTGAGGTTTCTTTTTTGAGGGCAGCTCTGTGCTGAGGCTTTCCCACAGGTGCTCCTGTGCTGCAGGGGTCAGCACCATGGGGGCTTTTGGGGTGCAGCTGCTCTGGGGAACAAAAGGAACCACTGAAATTCAGTTCCAAGCAGGCCTGGCTCACAGTGTCACAACTAAAACTGCATCCAGCAAGCACCCAGCTGTCAGTTCCTGAATTCCCTTTGGTTTTATTCTCCAAGGTCTGATCACCCTTTGGGGGATCCTGCTCTACCTCCGGTATCGCTGGCGGAAGATGGAGGAGGAGGAGCAGGCCATGTATGAGATGGTGAAGAAGATCATAGGTAGGAGCTGTGGGGGGCTCAGGGAGCCCAGCTCTGCTCCCTGCAGGGCTGAGCCCTCACTGCTGTGTCCTGTCCTGCAGCTGTTGTCCAGGACCACTACAAGGAATGGGAGAGGAATTTGGAGCGTTACCCCTACGTTGGCATCTTCCACGTGCGGGACAGCCTGATCCCTCCTCAGAGCAGGTGAGCTGGCTCTGGGAGCAGCAGGGTGGGATCCTGCACAGCTCCAGAATGCATCCCTGGAGCTGTTCTGCAGGGCCAAGCTGGAGCCTTTGGCTTGGGAAAGGCTTGGACACAGCTCAGGCTGTGCCGGGTGCAGATCAGTGTGCCAGCCCCGGGGCTGGAATTTGGTACAGTGCCACAGGTGTGTTGTCACTTGTGCAGTGCCACAGGTGTGTTGTCACTTGTTCTGTCCAGCAGTACCTGGGTTTGGTTTGCCTGGACCTGGAGCATCAGGTGTCCTCTACTTCACCTGCTGGGTGCCTGGTGCTGTCCCCTTTCCCAGCCATCCCACCTGGCTCTCCAGACCAGAACTGGACAATTCAACAGGATATTGGGGCTCTTCTGCCAGTGATTGTGTGCCTGGAAAGGGCCAGTTTGAGTTGTGCAGCTGGTAAGGGAGCTGGAGTGAGAGGATTTGGTTTGGGGCTTTCTCAGGTTGGGTTTGGGGCTTTCTCAGACAGGAATTGTGGTCGAGGTCATTGCTCTGTGGGTGGTGGGGCTGCAGGGCTGGATCCTGGTGCTTTGCTCCATTTCTGCAGGTTTATTTCTTGTGTTTTGGTTAAATGGAGCTGCTCTGTCCTCCTGTGAAGTGCTAAACGTCCTCCCTCTGTATCAGATACGAGATTTCTTTTCCTACAAGGGATGGCTGCAGCTGTTGGAGCCGTCCCTGGGTGTGAGATGCTCAGAACTGCTGGATCTAAAGCTGGGGTGAACATCGGGGTGTCCCCCCGGCTGAGATCTCTGTGTGCAGGACCAGGGAGGGCAATTTGCTCATCGAGTCCCTTTGCAGCACAAATTGAGGCAGAAATTCAGGGCACTGACAGAGCCTCTCATCTTCCCCCCAGGCAGGATTTGTGTGGCCGTGCCCTGGTCTGAAATCTCTCCACCAGGGTTTGTTTGATGCCCTTTTCTGCCTGCACAGCGAACAGGAGGCAGCCACATCCACAATTGCCGTAGGCAGGGAAGCACAACCAGCTCGGGATTCTCATTTCTTTTCTTGCTGTTCCTTGCAGAAAAAAGATGAAGCGGGTGTGGGAGAGAGCCGTGGATTTCCTGGCCTCCAACGAGTCCCGCATCCAGACAGAATCCCACAGGGTGGCAGGGGAGGACATGCTGGTGTGGAGGTGGACTCAGCCCTCGTACCTGTCGGACTCTGAGCACTGAGGGCAGCAGGAGGAGGAGCAGCCGTGGGGACATGGACCCTGTGCAGGGCTCAGGGCCCTATCTGGTGGTGGGAGGAGCAGGGCCTGGCCCGAGGGGTTGGGGGTTGCACGGCTCTGTTTGCTCTCACTGCTGAAAACTCTCCAAACACACACGTTCAGGGCAATACTGGCTTGGAAAGAAGATGGGCTTGAGCTGGTGGAAAGCTGGAATTGCACCAAAGTGAGCCTTCCACAGAGACCTGGCTCCCGTGGCAAGCAAACAACAGCCTACAAAGAATAACTGCACACCCCTCTCGAGGGCTGGGGGGGCTCTGCCGGAGCCTGGGGGTGCAAAATTTGACCTCAGTTCTGCAAAGGCCAACTGGTGGCAGAGTCCATCAGGGAATGTGCTGAAAGAGACCATTTCCCATGGAAACATTAGGGTGGCAGTGCAGGCGTGTCTTTGTTTGTGTTTGTCTTTATCCGTGCAAAGACAGTGAGGAAGCACTTGCTGCTTCCCAGCGAGGAAAATGTTCTGTGTTGGCTTCATCCGTCCAAAATTGGGGAGAGGGGGAGTTGGGTGAAGGTGGGCCTGGAGAGAGGGGGGACCCTGATGTGCCTTGGTTTGGGCTGGGCTGGGGGTGGTGGAGGAGAGTTTGTGACCCTGTTACACTTTTAAGTCTGCAGTCTGTGTGCTTTATAATTTTTTTTTTTGGGGGGGGGGGCGTGGGGGGGAATTTGGGTGGAAAATAAAGGATATAGGAAGCTTTTAAAGGCGCTTTCTTGTGGCTGCAGCCCAGGATTGCTCCGTGGCTGCTCCAGAGCAGCTCTGGGAGGGCTCTGAGGGCTCAGTGTTCATGTTTGAGCTGGGCAGCTGCAGTGTCTGTGTTTGTGTCAGAGCAGGGATGTGCCAGCTCTGGGACTGTGGCTGTTCCTGCAGCCCCCCAGGAGCAGCCTGGCTCTGTCCCAGCCCTGCTGCATCGTATCTCGTGTCTGTAATCACTTGGTTACTTCAGCTTCTGTTTCTGTCCGGCCAAGGAACGTTTGTTTCCCAGGAAATGGCACCAGTGCGTGGCAGCTCAGGCTCTTCCCAGGGCTCTGCAGCAGCTCCTGAGGCTGCAGGACTCAAATCCTTTGCTGGCCTCGGGCAGGAGGAGTTGCAGAGTGGAGCCAGCAGTGATTTGAGCCCTGTAACCCCGGGATGTTGCTCTCCTTGAGGACACCCTGGGGCTGGGTTGCTCCTGGCCAGGCTCTGGGCTGGCTGAGGGCACAGCCCTGGGCAGGTGATGTCACTCCAGGTGTTGTTCCTTGTGGCTGCTCACCTGTAGAGTGTGCACCTCTCCCCACGTGGGGTGTTCCCCTGGCACCCCTCGGGCTGCTGGGCTCCACAGAGACTCCTGTGGATGGAGCAGAGCTCTCCAGGAGCAAAACCAGGGAAGAACCAAAATATTTCCCATTAAATGGGGAATATCCTGCGTGGAGGTGGCTCTGACCCCAAATTTTTGGGTGTGGGTGTTTGGGCAGGAGACTCAACAGCTTTTTGAGGCAAGGACCAGCCCCTTGCAGTGTCATAAATAGGGAATAAAGGCAACCTTGATTCTTCCAAAATGTATCAAAATCATCACTGCTGCCAGAGAAATTCTCTCAAAACACCGGTGCCTCTGTTCTTAAACCTTTTTAAACTCTTGGTGGGGTTTGGGTGAGCTTTTTTTAACCGTCCACAAGCGCAGAGTCAGGCATTGCTGTCATCCTTTTGTATTAAACCTGGTTTTGTAGAACAAACTTCAATGGCTTGGTGCTGTTTCTATGTTCCATTTAGCTCTGTAAAAAATCAATATCGAAAATAAATTTATTACCAATAACTTACTACTTTTGTTTGTGCTGAGACATCACAGACTGTCCCGAGTGCTTTTGCTTGGATCAGGTCGAGTTCCAGCTTCCCCCAAGTCCTGGGGTGTGGCAGGAGTGTGACTTCTGTAGAAAGGGGTGACTCACGTTGGGATTTACTCATCTCATCCTGTGGCTCTGGGTGACAAAGGGGATTTCCAGTGGCACAGGAAGGGAGTGGCTCCGCGGGCAGCAGGAGCTGTCTCCTCTCTGGCTGCGGCTGTTGCTGAGATTTGGGAACAAAAGGAGGGGAATCGGTGCGAGGCTGATTCTCCTCAGGCCCACGCTCCTGGTGGGCTGGTTTTACCCAGGTGAGGTTGCTAAGTTACCGCTGGAATCCGATCCAGGTTAGGAAGTGGTGCTGTGTGGAGCCATTCCGTGTGTCAGGGGGTGTTGCTGTCTGATGTGGCTGTGACTGTCACCCCCAGCGTGTCTGTCCCCTGTTCCCTCTCCTCTCTCCAGGGCAGAGCAGCCCCATTCTGTGCCAGTCTGGACTGGGAATTCTGGCAGTGCCAGCAGTTTTCCTGGGAAAAGCAGGTTCTGCCCCCCTGCCCTTTTCCCCTCACTGCCAACCAGAGCTGCTGAAGGCCCTTTCCCACTTTCTTGCAAAGTAAATTTCTATAATTAGCCACATCTCTATAAATAACCTCTCCGATGGAGCCACTCCATCCCCTCCCTGGCAGGGAGGCAAACGTGGCCCAACGAGGGCTCTGAAATGAAACCAGCTCTTTATCTTTTCCTTTCCTGCTTCCATTTAAAGCCCTTCCCACGGGATGTTTTTCCTGCTGCTGACACAACAGCTGATGCTGCATTTTATTGATGGGTCCGGAGTCAGGGCACGGGGCCAGTTCTCCTGGAAAGGTCCAGGGAGCTGGGGAGGGACAGGCACAGCCAGGGAAAGAGTCCTGCCAGGAGCTGCCTCCCTCCAGCACTGCCCCATCCCTCCATCATCCATCCATCCCTCCATCCCTCTGTCCATCCATCCATCCCTCCATCCATCCCTCATCCCTCCATCCATCCCTCCATCCCTCCATCCATCCCTCCATCCCTCATCCAATCCTCCCTCCATCCCTTCATCCCTCCATCCCTCCATCCCTCCATCCATCCCTCATCCATCCCTCCATCCCTCTGTCCATCTATCCATCCCTCCCCATTGCCCTGGGATTTATCTGGGATTCCACCCAGCTTTGAGGAACCGGAGTTGTTGCAGGAGGGGTTTGTGGATGTCAGGGATTGACCCTCGCTGTGTCACCACGCCCGAGGCCAGCCCTGTCCCCACCTCCCAGGCCTGTCCAGCAGCACCTTTTGTAGGAACGCTTCTGTGGGGTCGCTGGGATGTGATGCAAAGCCCACGGGGGTCTGAACGGGCTCTCCAAAGCCAGGAGACCCCAGTGGGTCATGGAAACCGCTGCCTTTGAGCTCGTCTCCCCCAGGGCAGGCTGTGGGCTCTGCGACCCCGCATTCCCCATCCCAGCTCCTGGCACAGCGGCAGCTCCCTGGAATGTGCTCCTGGGGGCAGGAGGACACCGGAGCCTCCAGTGATGTCCCCAGTGACGGAGGAGAACGCCCCAGGCGCTGCACGGGGAATATCGGGATGAATCCCGGCGTGCTCAGGTCACCCCGGGGCAGCCCAGGCTCCCCCAGGCTCTGCCACTGTCCCCAGCCCCAGCCGGACTGGGACAGCTTTGGAGCGGGGGTGGCCAAGGTGGGAACATCGCTGTGCCCCTAATTAAC
Source organism: Sylvia atricapilla (assembly GCF_009819655.1). Lineage (NCBI taxonomy): Eukaryota > Metazoa > Chordata > Aves > Passeriformes > Sylviidae > Sylvia > Sylvia atricapilla. The sequence continues at coordinate 3,065,296 of NC_089164.1, read as the reverse complement.
GCCTAATTAGCATTAAAGCTAATTAGCTTTAATCCGAGGCAATGCTCCCTCTCCTCGGAGTTACAAAATCACCTCTGCCCAGCTCCGGGACCTCGGGGAGCTCCTGCTCCACCCGGGAATGTTCCGTGTGCCAGCCCGGGAGAGCCCCGGGGGGACGGGCACTGCCAGGGACAAGGGGGACACTGCCAGGGACAAGGGGGACACTGCCAGGGACAAGGGGAGCACTGCCAGGATGGAAAGGTGGCCTTTGCCAGGGGCAGGGGGGGCACTGCCAGGTTGGCTCTGCCAGGATGGAAAGTGGGCTTCTCCAGAATGGAAGACGGGCTCTGCCAGGATGAAATGTAGTGTGGGCTCTGCCAGGTGGGCACTGCCAGGATGAAAGGTGAGCTCTGCCAGGTGAGCTCTGTCAGGATGAAAGGTGAGCTCTGCCAGGTGAGCTCTGTCAGGTGGGCTTTGCCAGGGGAAAGAGGGGCACTGCCAGGTTGGCTTTGCCAGGATGGAAAGTGGGCTCTGCCACGGGGAAAAGGTGGGCACTGCCAGGTGGGCTCTGCCAATGGAACTGTGCTGGGCACTGCCAAGAGGAAGGTGGGCTCTGCCAGGTGGGCACTGCCAGGATGAAAGGTGAGCTCTGCCAGGATGGAAAGTGGGCTTTGCTGGGGAAAGGTGGGCTCTGCCAGGTGGGCACTGCCAGAGGGGCTGTGCTGGGCTCCCCAGTGCCCACCTGGGCGCTCAGTCCTGCCTCTCACTGAGCCCCAGGGACCCCCAGCATGGGCCTGGCCCGTTTCTCCCGGCTCTGGGATGGTTGGATTTAAAGCCTGGCACGTTTGGGGCTTGCAGCCTGGCTGCTCTTTGGGGGCTTTAGGAGCCGGTGAGGGACAGAGCAAGTGCAGGGATGTCGGGACCTGCTGGGCACAGGGACAGGAGCTGCTCTGGAGCCCTGCCCTGGAGAAGGAGGAGGAAGCTCAGCTGGACTCAGGGGACAGGAGAAGACGCAAGCAGAAACCTCACATCTGGTTGTGCAGAGTGCTCAGGTCAGCTTTTTGCCCTTCAGAAACCAACTCTATTAAAACAAAACAAAACAAAACAAAACAAAACAAAACAAACAAAACCACAACACCCACAAAAACAAAACAAAACAAAACCCAACAAAACAACAACAACAACACAAAAAAACCACCAAAAAACAAACAACCAAAAAAAAAAAAAAAAAAACCCAAAAATAAAAAACAAAAAAACCCCAAAAAACCCCAAATAAAAAAGTGCTTTCCTGAGCTCAGGTTCCAGCACGAAGCAGAGTGAGGCCAGGCCTTGGGAATCTGGCTCTTTCTTTCATCCTTGTCTTAAATCTCAGCCTCTTCCCTCACCATCATTTCGATCCCTCTGCTCGTCCTGAGCCTGGTTTCTCCCCCCTAGTTAGTGGGAATTTCCACACCCACCAATCCTCATCCCAACTGTGAGGTTTTCTTCACAGGCCTGGGCACGGCTGTGCTGCACTCCTCAAGTTCCTGTTGGGGACTGGGGGTGACAGTGGGCACCGTCCCCTCCTTGTCCTGGGCGCTGCCCAGGCTGGGTGTTCCTTGTGATTCCCTAAAAACCCACATGGATCCCATTGTTTGGGGTGCAGGGGCTGGCAGGAACCCTTGGCACACGCTGGACAGGACAGTGTGGCCGGTGGGGCACACGCTGTCCTTGAGTGGCTGCAGGGGACAGTGTGGTCCTGGCAGGAAACTCTCTGGGACTTTTCCATTCCCCACACGGCTCCCGAGCTCTGACGTGTCCCTTTTCCCGTTGGCAGGCTCAGAGCTCTGGATTCACTCGTCTCCTGCCCAGCTTTGGGCAAACCCCGGCCTTCCCCCGCACCTTTTCTTTGCCACAAAGGGGGATTTGGTGTCCCCTGTCACCACCCTGCCCGCAGTGTCCCCAGCATATCCCCGGGCTGTTTTTCCCGGTGGCTGGGGAGCTCCATCCCTCTCCCGGTGTCTGCCCACTCCGCTGGGAGGTGCCGGACCCTGCGGGGGCCGAGCGGAGGGACAGTTCCGTGAAAAACAGATGGACAAACCGCCGGTTGTTTTCCTGGAGAGCCGATTTCCCAAGACAGCCGGAGCACACGGCCGGCTCCTCTCGTTCTGTTCCCAGCCCTGACACGCGGCCGTTTCCCTCCCCGGGCGGTTCTCCCGGGCACAGCCCCGTTGGAATGTCAGCTGGACATTCCGGGCTCCTGCCAACGCCGACGCAGTCGGGCCATGCCCAAACCTTCCCTCATTCCTCCCTCTGGAGCCGCAGCGAGGAGAAGCAGCGAGAAAACCGAGAAACTCTGCACAGGCAGCGCCCCGAGGCTCGGCCACAGCCCCCGGAGGACACCTGCAGCCACAGGTGAGCTCCGGGCTGGACTGCAGGCAGGAGGGATGGGGAGGGATGGACACGGCTTTGGGCATGGGTGGGATGCTGTCAGGAAGGCTCTGGCTGGTGGAAAGGGATGGGAGCAGAAGGGACAGCCAGTGCTGGAGCCACCCTGGAGCTGGTGGGTCTTGGTTCCACATCCTGCTCATGGAATGGCCGGGAAGTGGAGGGGAGGGAGGTGCTGAGGGAACCTGTGCCCTTTTCTGCAGAGTCCGCTGGCACAAGGTCCTGCGGTGGCATTGAGTCCTACAGTGGTACTGGGTCTGTGGTGGCACCGTGTCCATGGTGGCAGGAGGTGCATGGGAGCACTGTGTCCATGGTGGCATTGAGTCCTTTGGTGACACTAGGTCCATGGTGGAACTCGGTCCATGGTGACATTGAGTCCTGTGGTGGCACCGTGTCCATGGTGGCACCAGGTTTATGGTGGCACTGTGTCCATGGTGGCACCAGGTCCCAGCTCTGGGGCTCCATGCCGGGCTGGCTGGGTCTCCAGGTGAACTCTGGCACCGGAGCTCCGCACACACAGATCTGCACACACAGATCTCAGCCACCTTCTCTTCTTGCCTTTTAATGAAGCAAAGAATCTGCGGGCCCTGCAGTGCTTGGACCCCAGCTTTGGAGCTCTGGGGTGCTCTGGGAGCAGGGAGGTGACCAGGAGGGTGACACTGAGAGCACAGCCCTGCACAGAGCTCTTGTTTTCAGAGGGATTTTGCATTTTAATATTCCCGGGTGTTCCTGCTGCACGGACCCAGCCCAGCCTGGCTGTGCATTTTCCCGCCCCTGTTTGGGATGGGATGGAGCAGGCGCCACTCAAAGATGAGAGAATTGAATCTGCTCAGTTCCCTTTGGCTCGGTTTGGAGTTGGGGATAAACAACCCGTTGAGCTGAGACTCCTTTGACATTTGGCCCTGCCTGGGAGCAGGGTGGGAGGTGACAGTACCAGGGGAGCAGCACTGTCCCCAACACTGGGGCAGAACTCATCCAGCTGCAGCCCTGCCAGCAGCAGGGACACTTTTGATGATTTCTCCAAAGCCCTTTCCTGGAGGATGGAATATTTCTCTTCTATGCAGAGGAATATTCTCCATATTCTCCTTCCCTCATATTTCCTGGCTCACCTCCAACTGCAGCACCTGAGCTGCTTTTCCCTTTAGCTGGGGGAAAAAACACTGATAGATTCTGGTTTTGCTTGGAGGGTCTGGATTTATCTGTAATTCCGTGTATTTTTAGTGACGAAAATATCTCCTGGCACTTGCGATACCTTGAGCCAGTGGAAGTGATTTATTTCCAGTGTCTTGTTTCAGGGGAGCTCAGTGTTCGCAGGAACATTTATCTGCTCCGAATGGATGAGCTGCTCCCCAGCAGAAACTCCCAGAAAAGAACCTCCTTCTCCTACTGCAAATCCTGCTCCGAGTTTTGCTTGGGAGAAAACGTTTGGGAGCTTTATCAAATTGTGAATGTTTTTTTTTTTTCCCCCCCAACTCCTTTCGTAAGGTTGCCAGAGCTGTCAGGGGGTTGTGTCAGCCTTGGACTGTCTCAGAAGCAAGAAAGGATTTAAGTCGTGTTGTTCCCTGCTCCTAAGAGGTGTTATGACAAATCCGCTTGCTTTTGGCTTTTCTCCTTCTTTTTAAAGATGGGAGGAAGGGGGCGGGGGGAAAGCCACACAAAACAAACCACAACAACCTGCGGCTCCCGAGGCAGAAAATCCTCTTTAAAAATTGCCACAACTTAACAAAATGCCGAACGCTTTTATTAACGCCCAGGGAAGCTTCCAAGGAGCCGCTTTCTGCTCGGCTCGGGGGGCCTGGTTTGGTTCCTGCGGGGAAGGTAATTGCAGAGCAGGAATTTCTCTCCAAAGAGGAATAATGGGAAGGGAAAAACCCCACCCTGGGGGAGATAAAAGAGCTACCGGTGCGTTCGGAGGTGGGGAGTGGCTTTTTCCTGCTTTCAGCCCACTCCATCCCACTGCTCCAGGTGGGAAACAAAACAGGCACCTGCGCCAGGTGCTTTTCCCTCGGGGGTTTATCCCAGCAGGAGGAGATCTGAGCATCACAGAATACTCCGAGTTGGAAGGGACCCAGAAGGATCATGGAGTCCAACTGCTGAGCTCTGGATCCTTCCTGCGGGATGGGGAACACGCCCTGTGCCAGCAGATCCAGCCCCGGGGCAGCGCTGGCTCCAGGGGAACCCTTCCCACAGCCCGGCACGGGAAGCTCCAGGTGCCCCCAGGAGGTGCCACCATCCCTCTGCTGCTCCCTGTTCCTGCACCAGAGGGGTGACAGCGCTGCCCTGGTCACACCCGGCCCCTGGGGCTGGCAGAGGTGGAGCTGGATGAGTTCTGCCCCAGTGTTGGGGACAGCTGCTCTTGGAGGCACATCCTGGAGGCTTTCCTGGAGAGCTGGATCACTGTCCCCTGCACTGGGGTTCTGCTGGCAAAAACACGGTGCAAAGCTCCCCAGGTTGTGCTGAAGCTGGAGCAATCAGGAGAAAGGGCCTGTGGTGCCATGGACCCATCCTCAAATGATGATTTTAGTCATTTTTTCCCCATCTCTGTGAGTCTGGGATGTGGAGTGTCCATCTCTGGTGTGAAACCAGGCTGCCCCAGCACCAACACCAGCTCCTTTTTGTCATCCTTGGTGCCTGTGGGATTCAATTCCTGATGTCCAGGAGCCATCCCTGGGTTTCCTGTGAGCAATGGGGGAAGGAGCAGCTGTTGGGTGCTGCTGCTGGGGACGCACCACAGACGTGCTCTGTGATTTTGCTGCGTTGCTGCTTTAGAGATGAGATCTGTTGCTGTCAGAACCAAGGAGGAATTTCTGGCCTCAGGCGTGGATCCATCGCTGGGGACAGGGTGGAAAGCTGGGTGTGACCCCTGTGGGTGCTGCTGTGACACTTCCACGTCCCCCTGTGTGTGTCTGTTAGCCCACGAGGGAAACGCTCCTGCTGCTGCCCCGCTGTTAAATGACAGGGAATGTCCCAAACTGAGGTTTCTTTGGAAGGTGCAGAAATTGCTGCTGACCCCAGCTGCAGAGCTGTGGGGCCTGGGGGCTTCAGGGGCTTTGTACCAATGCAGGGAATGTCCGAGGGAAGGCCTGGGAGCATCCTGACACGGCCTGTGGGACAAACTGGGGTAATTCACAGCATCAATGCAGCGTGTTAATAATCTGCCCAAGGAATCCCTGACCCTGATGTCACAGCTTTAACTCCCAGCTCTTCTGATCGCCGTCTCCTGTCCCCAACACACTGAAATTTGGGCTCTGTGTGTCAGGCTGGGGCTCCCTGCCAGCCCCTGGGCACTGCCAGATCCCATCTCACTCGGCTGCTGGGTGACCCTTCTCCTCTAATTCCTTAATCCCCTCCGTTTTGCAGATTTCACTGGTAAGGAGCAGCGTGGAGGAAAACCCAGCGCGGGGGAAACACCGGAGTGGGTGAAAACCGGCCGGGCACTGCCCATCCCAGGCTGTGCTTCCCAGCTCCGTGTGCTGCTGCCGGAGCCCCCTGGGCCGTGCCCGGCACCATGGTGGGTCAGAGCCCCCTGGGCCCTGCTGAGGGCAGGGCGGCCGTGCTGCTGCAGCCCTTCGTGCACCAGGTGGGCGGCCACACCAGCATGCTGACCTACGACGAGCACACCGTCTGCAAGCCCCTGGTGTCGCAGGAGCTGAGCTTCTACGAGTCCCTGCCCCTGGCCATGAGGCAGTTCACGCCTCAGTACAAAGGTGAGTGGAGCTCTCACCTTCCAAAAAAGCATCCCCAGCTGCTGCAGGGTGCAGAGGTTTCTCCTGCCTGTCCCTCTGCTTGCTGCCCCAGCGCTGATCCCCATTCCCAGCTGAATTTCCCAGCAGCACAGGTATTTTTTTAAAGACATCCTCCCTTCTCTTTCTTATTCCTTCAGTATTTTCTGCTTTTACTGCCAGGCTTGTGCTGCTCATAAAGCTCCCGACCCTGGCTTTTTGGGGGAGGCGAGAAGCTCGGTTGTCACGTAAAAACTTAAAATATCTCTTGGTCCTTCGGTGTTACAGCAAAGAGCTCAGTCAGCCACGGCTCCAACACGCTTCCAGCCCAATCTCTTCCCTTTCCCAGAAAGCCAGGGGCTTCTGCAGATTTATGGGACAACATTAAAAAGATATTTAAGGGAGAAAAGTTTCCTCTGAGTGGTTTTCTCTGGCAGGAGCTGGGTTTTGGTGCTGCAGCACTGAGCCCTCACTGATAAAGCTGTTAAACAGTCCCAGTTTAACCAGTCCAGGGGTGCCCTGGTCATTCAAATATTTTTGCCTTTTCTTCTCCTGTTTCAAATCCCGGGGAGTTTTAAGATGAGGGGTAATTAAACAGCAATTCTCCAATCAGGCATTGGCTTGACAGGGTTTATTCCTCTCCTGGCTGTCCCAGCCCTGCTGCCAGGCAATTAAAGAGGTGAAACGCTTTCCTGTGAGGATGATGAGGGGCCTGAGTGTCCAGGGGGATGATCCTGGTGGCTCCATCCCCCATTCACACATCCCCATGTACCTCACCTCTATTTCTGGGCTGTGGGAACAGCCCTGAGACCATTATGTAATGGTGACATTCTGCGCAACGGTGACATTCTCCACAATGGGGATCAAATATCGTTCCAGCCTCACCTCGAGCCCGTGGCTTTTCCTGCTCACCTCACCCACATCAGGCAGTTTGGGGACTTTTGCACCGACTTTTATCCCTGCTTTGTCCCAGTTGAGCTCGCAGAGGGATGCTGGGCTTGTTTTCCAGCCCAGTTTTCCAGGTCCCAGCGCCCTCGGCAGTGGATGAATGCGCTCGTAAACACAGAAATAAACCCACGAGGGCAGAGTTACAGAGTGAAACCTCCTGAGAGCCCCTGGGATGCCACCAGCATGGTGACAGCACCCAGAAATACCCTCTGGCTCCTCGCTGGTGCCGGCAGGAGGGGGATTGGGGTGTCAGTGACACCAAAGGCCAGCGCAGACAGGCACCCAAAGGCTTTGGAGAGATGTTTGCCCACCGCAGCAAAGGAGGAGCTCTGGGGGTTGTCTGTCACCCACAGGTCACTGCAGGACACCTGCAAACCCCCGTGGAATCCCCCCAGGGGAAACAAAAACCACTTTTCAGGCTGAGCTGTAGGTTTTTTGAAGACTGAATTTCCAGCTGGGAGGAGGGAGAGGATCACATTCCCTTCCAATTTAACGCTCGGTTCTCGCCTTTGAAAAATCTCCCCATTAATTTTCATATTAATGGCTGATATTTAACAACTCTTACTTTCACGCTATATATAAGTTTTTTTGGGGCCAGACCGTCAGCACTATGCAAATGAGCACAGCCCTGCTGACTGCAGGCAGGAACTGGGACAGTTTTTAAGGTTATGGTGTTTGCAGTTGAGGGCTCCAGTCGCCTCCCAGTGACTTTTTAAAATGAAAAAGGCTTTGATTTAGGCAAAAGACACGTTGGCTTTTTTTGTTTTTTTTTTTTTCCCCATGCCTACATCTCCTGAAAATGTGAAGCAGTCATCCAGGCTGAGAGCAGATTTTGTTTGCTCTCAGAAATACGGATTTTTTAAAGAATGGAACTCAGGGAAAAGGTAATGCTGGAGCCTGAGGAAGACAGAGCTCCCTGAGCTCTCCACAGAGGGCTGGGAGGGCTAAAAATATTCCTTTTCCCCCTGTTGAAGGTTTGCAGCCCCACAGCTCCCCTGGCAGAGCAGCCTGGGTAGATTTCCCCCCATTTCTGTGCAAAGGCAGCCTGTTGAACCCAGCCTGCTCACAGCAACGCTGATTGAACAGCAGAAGGGACCAGCAATGGTTGTGGTGAGGGAGAAGCATCCAAACCCAAGGTTTTGGGCTGCAGGGACAGTTCAGGTGGGGAAACCCCCCTGAGGCAGCAGAACCTGGCAGGCACAGGAGGCAAAACCTCTGGTCGGTGTTTGTTCACTGGAACCACGCTTGAAATGGAGAGAAGGGGCTTTGCACGTTTATTTGCTTTGGCACCTTCGCTTGGGAGAGCAGAACTGTTTGTTAAGCTGCTGAGATCATCTCCCCACATGGCCAGCAGACCTGGTGGGGCACAGCTGGATCCATCCCAGCTCCCCAAATGCCCCACAGACCCTCTGAGCACAGCTGGATCCATCCCAGCTCCCCAAATGCCCCACAGACCCTCTGGGCACAGCTGGATCCATGCCAGCTCCCCAAATGCCCCACAGACCCTCTGGGCACAGCTGGATCCAACCCAGTGTCCCCAGCTGGGCTTTTTCCAGTGCTGCTTTTGCTGGTGCCACTGCCCTGTCCCTGGCCCCTGTCCTCTCTGGGAGCTGGCAGCCCCTCGAGCCCCAAATCACAGAATGAACCAGGCTGGAAAAGCCCTTTGAGATCACCAAGTCCAAGCTCTGAACTAACACCTCCTCACCAACTAAACCTTGGCACCGAATGCCACATCCAGGCTTTTTGTCAAACACCTCCAGGGACAGCCAGTGACTCCACCACCTCCCTGGGCAGAAAATTCCAGCGCCCAATCACTCTTTCAGTGAAGAATTTTAAATTTTTTTCTGATGTTTAACCGAAACTTCCCCTGATGCAGCTTCAGGCTGTGCTCTGAGAAGGCCCCCGGAGCGTGGGGAGGCTCGGGGGAGCTGCAGGATGGGGACGGCGTTATCAGCCTTTCCCAGAAAGGTCAGAGCCGGCGGCAGCGCGACCCGTGGCCATTCCTGCGCTGTCACTTGAGACGCGCAGACAGCCGCCCCCCTGCCAGGGACCGGCTCGCGTTGGGCTAAATCCGTGGTGGACTGGCTGGCATTTGAGCCCTGTGATTCCTGTCAGAGTCAGGGAAAATTGCGATGTTCAAATGCAGAATGGTGTTTTAAGCACTCAGGGTGGGGGAAAAAAATAACCTCCGGTCACAGTGCTGGTGCGTGTCGGGCACAAATACCGGAGGTGTGACACTTCGGCCCCCCAGGGGAGAGCTGGGTGCTGGTCCTTGGCGCCGGGGGAAGGACACGACCATGACAATGTCCATGGCCACATCCCTGCCCTGCTCCTGGAGCTCTCCGGTTAAAAGCAGTAGTTGGCACGCTGGGTGTCCTTGGGAAATGCCTTGTCCCCAACCCTCCCTTTGCTTCCTGCCAATGAAAAGTGTTTCCAACCTTGTGCTGTCTTTAAAAAGAATTTTAATCCCTTGTGATAAATAACCTGGGAGCTCCTGATCTGGAGCGGGGGTCACCCAGAGCACAGCAGAGCTCGGGGGGGTGGGGGACAAAGGAACGTGGGGTTCAGAGGAGGCAGGTTTCAAACTGACCCTTGCGAGAGGGAAACACTGGAAAATCCTGAGACTATTTTCCAGTGTCTCAGCCTAATGATGTTTGATTTGGCTCCAAATCTGAGTGGGATCAGTAAAAGGCCACCAAAACACGAGGTGGTGGCCAGGCCTCTGTGATACCCCACGGGCTCATCTCTGCCTTGTTTCTTTTCCCCTCTGTCCAGGCATCGTGTCTGTGCACCTCAAGAAGGACAGCCTGGGCAACCTGACCCTGATTGCCAGCCCCAGCCTGGGCCAGCCCGACGGCAGTGCTGGTGGTGACCCTGCGGTCACCTTGTGGCACAAACGCAAGTGGAGCCACACCCAGGTCACCAAGACCTTCAAAGACAGGTGAGTGTCACTCCCTGCAGTCCTCCTGGCTGGCATCTGCCACTTGGGTGGGGTTGGGAGGGTTTGGGATGGGTTTGGTGGCCCAGCTGTGGGTTTAGGGCAAAAGCACAGCCCAGTCAAGGTGAAGAACAGCAGAGCCAAGCCCTGTGTGTGTGGTTCTGCTCTTTCCACGAGTTGGGATGGAGTGGGGTGGATCTGGGATGTTGTTCTTAAATAGGTGCCCCAAATTCCTTGGAGCACAGCATGCGCCAGGAGAGGAAAAGCCATGGGAGAACAGTCACCGAGCATGGAATGTCCCTCTGCTGGCAACAGAGGGGCTTCAGTCCCATCCCATCCCATCCCATCCCATCCCATCCCATCCCATCCCATCCCATCCCATCCCATCCCATCCCAGGGGAGGGCTCTCCCAGGAAGGCACCTGCTCCTCCCAGCTCCTCTGGCTCCCAGAGGTTTTCTGCAGGAAACCCTTCATCCCAAACTGGTTCAGAGCAGCCCTGGGCCACCCGGGACTGCAGGTGGAATATCCCTGCCATGGAACTGCTGCCTTTGGAGTGAGGGGAGTGCTGGAGTTGGGATGAGCGAGGCCAGGGAATGACCCTCCAAGGAGAACAGATCTCCTCATCACTCTTCCCTTCCCTCCCTTCCCTCCTTGGAGCCAGCCCCTCCAAATTGGGAATCATTCCCATTGTTGGACCACTTGCCTGTGCTGTGCCCATTAGGTGGATAAATGGAGATCTCTGGCAGCTGGGGCTGTGAATGGCTTTTCAAGAGAGCCAGCACACTTTAAATTATAATAAAAAAAAATATTGGCAGGCAGCAATAGCTGGCTTTCTGAAAATTACTGTTATGGAGTAACAAAGGATCTCTGCAGGCTGGACATGATCAATATGGTTCCTTTGAGAGTTCCTGAAAATCCACCTTATCAAGTTTGAGGCTCTACAGGAAAAAAAAAAAAAAAAAAAAAAAAAAGAGAGAGGGGAGAATATTCTCATATTCTCCTCTGGAGCTTATAAACCTAACATGTCCCTTTGTGTGCTTTGTCTAGCTGCCCTGGGAAGATGCTTTTGAGGACAGACCTTCAGTACCACACAGATTCCCTTTTGGAAGATGCAAATGGGAAGCAGCCAGAAAGGAAGAGCTACAACCCCTGGGGGCTGCACTGTCACCGGCAGCACCTGAACCGCATGTCCTCCAAGCACAACGAGAACAAACTTCATCGTATCCTTTCTCCTCTCTCCCCACCAGCACAGTCCTGGCTACAGAGAACAGCTGGAAATCAGTGTAGGGTTTACTGCAGGGGGATGCATCCCCTCTTTTGCACAGACCCAGAGAAAATAAAGGATATTCTCTGTTATCTTCTGTGGCTGTTAAAAAAAAACAAAAACACCAGAAAAAAAAAATCCCATTTCCCATAAAGAGTTCTCAGCAGAAGTCAAAGATCCCCTTGGCATACATTTAAAAACACAACTATTCAGGAATTAGCAGCTGCCTCGCCTTTTATTTTCCTATTACACTTCATTACCCACCAGTCATGTGAGTAATAGAGTTTAACAACTTCCCCCACCCACCGGAGCCAGCCCAGCACCGAGGGAAGGTGTCGGAGCGACAGCCCAGGGCTACGGTGTCACTGGAGAATGGAGCTGTTGGGGCTTTAATTGGTAGGGCTGTAGTACAGTAAATTAACTGGAATTGGCAGCGAGAGGCCCATAGCAATGACACGTCGGAGAAATTGGCTCAGAAAGTCTCATTACAGTGGTGAGCCGTTATGGAGAGTGTCAGCAGTTGCTTTGATTTAAGGCCTCTTTCAATTAGAATTTAAAAGTATTGGGTTTTGCCCTTAACTCGCGCTCAGAGTTTCTCCTGCTGGAGAACGTGGTGTCCAAGTACAGCTACCCCTGCATCCTGGACCTGAAGATGGGCACTCGGCAGCACGGGGACGACGCCTCGGAGGAGAAGAAAGCCCGGCACATCAAGAAGTGTGAGCAGAGCACCTCGGCGTCGCTGGGCGTGCGCATCTGTGGGATGCAGGTAAAGCCTCCATCCCCTCGGCCTCTTGGTTCCCACCTTGGTTCAAGCCAAGCTGGAATCTCCAGGGGTTCTTGGCTGGTGTGAATTTTATTCTCTTTTCCCCACCCCGAAACATGGGATGTAAAAAGTGGCCGCACCCGGCTCTGTGTCCTGTCAGAGCAGGTGTAAAATAGGGCACATTTAGGGTGACCCTTTCTCTGTGCCACTGCCACCTGTGAGAGCAGCTGGAACCCTTCACAGATTCCTGCTCAGCTCTTGGCTGCTGCAGGAAAAGACCCCAAAAGCATCACATTGCCCCACTTGTGCGTTCACTGAGCTGCCCCATCTTGGAGCTCTGAGAGCCAGGGGTTAATTTTGGATTCAATTTCTCCTGCTGGAAATCCCCATCCTTCCTCCTGAAATCCCCAACCACACGTTTCCCTCACTCACTACTCTTGAGCAGGTTTTGAAACCTGCCTGAAGGATAATTTGAGAGTAATGAGAATGGAATATAAAGCAAAATATGTAAAGTCAAAGCCCATGTCCTTTTCTTTTCTGATCTCTGGCATCTTCCTACGGGCAGAGTTGAACTTCCGTGGTCACAGTGATGCCTTGGAGTGGAACAGAGGCTACATAGAGTTAATAGAATAAAGCGGGTATTTATTAAAGGCCTATAATAGTTACACTTTGGGCAGTCAAAAGCCTCCCAGAGGCCACACCCAAGTTGGAGTTTTTCAGACAGATATAAGTATATTTGCATATCAGGGGTTAATTCTCCTATTATAGCTTCAGGTAATGAAGTAATTTACTTCATTTACCCAGTAATTTACCCAGTTTGCTCCTCCCCAATTCACTTTTGTTTATACTTGTCATGGCCTGAGGCTGTAGGGTGTCCTTGGGCTCCAGGCCCAGAGGAATTGTTTTGTCTGACCAAGTGTCAAGTGTTAACTACCGAAGCAGTCAACACTTTATATGAAGTTCAGAGTTATGCACTAAAGCAGTGCAGGATTCGAAAAATATAAAGGCTAAAACCTTAAGGCATCACTCGTGCATCCTCCATCACTCAGCATATTCTACGATTTAATGGCTTATTCCTCCCTTCCCTTCCAGGTTTACCAGGCAGACACGGGGCATTTCCTGTGCAAAGACAAATACTACGGGAGGAAGCTGTCCCCGGAGGGATTCCAGCAGACCCTGCGGCAGTTCCTGTGCAACGGGAACCAGCTGAGGACGGACCTGCTGGAGCCCATCATCCTGCGCCTCAAGGCCCTGCTGGCCGTCATCAGGAAGCAAAGCTCCTACAGGTTCTACTCCAGCTCCCTCCTCATCATTTACGACGGGCAGGAGCACAAGGAGAGCGCGGATCATCACCTGCCCTTCCCAAAAACTCACGGCACGAACCCCTCCAGGGTGGATGTGAGGATGATAGACTTTGCCCACACCACCTTCAAAGGCTCCAAGAGCAATCCCAACCCCACGCCGCACGACGGGCCGGACCACGGCTACATTTTTGGCCTGGAGAACCTAATCAAAATCCTTCAGAGCCTGTCAGAAGGGAAGTGAGAATTTCTGTGAAACGGCCTGGATTTCCTAGCGACTGATAGCCCTGCAAATCCCGCCTGGGGTCGGCTGCGTGGGACCCTCCGGCCGCTGGATGTGCCATGGAATGAGCACGGGAAAAATCGGGAAGTGCTGAGAACTCTCCGTGCGCCGTCACTGAACTGAAGCGTGGAAAGCAGAGAGCTGGGAGAATCCGCTCTCTCTGCCGTCCAGCAGAAGATTTATTTTCCTTTCTGGTTTTTACTGCTGTCCTTGATTTATTTGTGAGCCAAAGAAAGCATTACTTGGGAAGAGTCTTAATGACAAACCGGGAGCTGCTCGCCCCGCAGCAGAGCGGGAGGAGGAGGTTTGGGGCAGGAATGGACAGATGGAGCTTCCCTCTGGAGCTTCCCTTCCTGCTCCTGCTCAGGTGGGAGGGAAAAACCTCCTCCAACATTCCCAGCGCTCCCGGCAGGGATTCTCTGCGCACCTTTTCAGACCAAGAGCTGCACCTCACCAAGCTTTAACATCCCTGTGGGGTTCTAACAGGGAATTTTCCACGGATTTTCTAGGAAAGAGGCTCCGCTGGGGCCGGAAGCGTGGGAATGGCACGACTCTGTCAGCCATGAGAAACTTTCTGTATCAGCCACAAAAAACATTCACATCAAGGGATTTTTGCTTAAAAAAAAAAGAAACAACGGGAAAAAAAGAAAAAAAAAAGTGTGAGATTGAGTCAGGGACTGGATGTCAAAGGTCACCCAGAAATTCTTTGATACAAATACTCTGTGTGTGTGTGTGTGTCTGCGTGTGTGTGTGTGTGTGTGTTTGAAGGAGACAGTAACAAAAGACTCTAAAAATAATGTTTACAGCTTTTGTGGACAGATTTTATTATTACGACGGAACAAATATAATTCCTTCCTGCATGGTGTGGGAAATTTGAAGAAATCCTTGCACAAGGAATAGAGCTACAGAACTCCACTATGGGGGAGTGGGGATATAAATAAAATTGTGGAAGTAACTCCCACCATTGTCCATCTCTTTTTCCCTCCCACAGCATCCTTGAGGCGCATTATCCTTTGTTTAAGCCCATAATTTTTTAAGAGAGCTGCTATCACCGCAGGTTCAAACACCAGATCCCAAGGGAGACGCTTCACTTGGATTTACAGCAGAAAGCTGGGGAGCTACTGCAATTTATAGCTGGAAAATTTAAGACATCTGGCCCAGTTGTGTATTTTGCTTGGCCCAGAGTCCACCTGGGAAGACTCTCGTTCAGTGCCGGGTTATTGCTTGACCACAGACCGTAAAACAAAAGCCGCAAACAGCCGGTTTCAGCAGGGATTGAGCCGTGGATTGTCCTGGCTCACATCAGAGGTCTGTGATAAGGCTTTGTGGCTGAGTTTGTGCACCTGAGCATTCTCGGGGTGCCCAGCAGGACACGGGTGGGACACGGATGGGAAAGGTCCAGACCTTCGTGTGACAGCCACAGCGCCTCGCTGGGCAGCCCCTCGCTCTTCACGGCTGCACAGGTAACAACTTGATGGATGAATAATTAGAAAAAAAGCTCAATGTGCTGTCCCTTTTTAGCCCACACTGCACGGTGCGGCTGCCCCATCCCTGGGAATGTCCAAGGCCGGGCTGGACGGGGCTTGGAGCAACCGGAGATGGTGGAAGGTGTCCCTGCCCATGGGGATAAAATGGGATTTAAGGTGCCTCCGACTCAAACCATCCTAAATCCTGTGAGGAGCGGCTGAGGGAGCTGGGGAGGGTCTGCAGCACCAGGACAGGCTGTGGGAGCTGGGACAAAAGGAGGCTCAGGCGGAATTTCTGGCTCTGCACAACTCCCTGACAGGAGGGGCCAGCCGCCTGAGGGTCAAGCTTTGCTCCCAAGGGACATGACAAGGGAAAACACCTCCAGCTGAGCCAGGCGAGCTTTCAGGCTGGAATTTCCTCACGGAAAAGGCGCTGAGGCCTAGGAAGGCACTGCCTAGGGCGGTGTTGAAGCCCCCAGCACCGGAGGCGCGGCACTCATCACTCCAGACTGCGAACAGTGTGAGGATGAGGCGCACTTTGACACCCGCCGCCGCTGAGGGAACGTCCCCCTCAGGAAGCCCCGCCCCCCTCAGGAGGCCCCGCCCCCCTCAGGAGGCCCCGCCCCGCCGCGAGCCCACGTGACCCGGCGGCGGCGCCACGTGACCGGCGAGCGGCGCACGTGACGCGGCGCCATGGCCGCCAGCCGCTACCGCCGTTTCCTGCGGCTCTGCGAGGAGTGGCCGGCGGAGGACAGCAAGCGGCAGCGGGACCTGGGCTCCTTCCTGCGGCAGCGGGTGGCGCAGGCCTTCCGCGAGGGCGAGAACACGCAGGTGACGGGCGGGAGGGCGGCACCGGCCTGGGAGGGCGCGGGGAGCGGCCCGGCGGCGGCTCTGAGGGGACTGAGGGGACTCTGAGGAGACACTGAGTGGGGACTAAATGGGCTCTGAGGGGACTCTGAGTGGGGACTAAATGGGCTCTGAGGGGACACTGAGGGGGCTCTAAGGAGACACTGAGGGGACACTGAGTGGGGACTAAATGGGCTCTGAGGGGACTCTGAGGAGACACTGAGTGGGGACTAAATGGGCTCTGAGGGGACTGAGGGGACTCTGAGGGGACACTGAGGGGACACTGAGTGGGGACTAAATGGGCTCTGAGGGGCACTGAGGGGACTCTGAGGGGACTCTAAGGAGACACTGAGGGGACACTGAGTGGGGACTAAATGGGCTCTGAGGGGACTCTAAGGAGACACTGAGTGAGGACTAAATGGGCTCTGAGGGCACTCTGAGGGGACACTGAGGGGACTCTGAGGGGGACACTGAGTGGGGACTAAATGGGCTCTGAGGGACACTGAGGGGACTCTGAGGGGACACTGAGTGGGGACTAAATGGGCTCTGAGGGACACTGAGGGGGCTCTGAGGGGAGGCGGGCGCAGCGCGGTGTTTGGGCCTCACGCTCTGCCCTCCGCTCTCGCTGGGCTCTGTGCCGGCAGGAGGTTGTGCTCGGGGCTGCCCGGGGCTTTATGGAGTATATCAGGACATGCTGAGCTGGGAGGGAACGGGAACCACAGCGGTGATGGAGTCCTGCTGCTCCCGGCTCCTCCCGGGCAGGGCAGGAGTGTGAGCGCTGGGCAGCTTTTGGAACACACATCCATCCTGGCAGCCTTTGGAACAGCGGCCACGGGCTTGTGCAGGTCAAAACTGCAGGTCCAAAACCCTGGACACCTGGGTTGTACCTGGGACAAGTGATTGCTATCCAGGACCACCTGGTTTGTACCCTTGACACTGGGCTTATACCCTACCCTTGACACTGTGCCCAGGATAAGGGGTTTATGCCCAGGACAATGGGGTTTGCACCCAGGACAATGGGGTTTGTACCCAGGACAATGGGGTTTGTACCCAGGATAAAGGGTTTGTGCCCAGGACAAAGGGTTTGCGCCCAGGACAATGGGGTTTGTACCTAGGACACCTGGTTGGTGCTCTGGACAAATAGTTCACACTCAGCACACCTGATCTGTGCTCAGGACAGCTGGTTTACCCTCAGGACAACTGCTTTGTACCCAGTTCTTGCACTCTTTACAGCATGTACTTGGGAAAACCCTATTCCTGTGGTGATGGGAGCGGGGTGCAGAGCTTTGGGAACTTGTCAGCCGTGCTGCAATCCAGTTAACTCCTGTGATCTCCTTACCTCGAGGGCGGGATGATGGGCTGCTGCAGCCCTGCCTGACGCTGATGGAATGCAGCGGTTGTACAATTGAATTCCGCCTCCAGATGTAATTCTGTTGGAGTTTAGGCTTTGCTGCTGAAATAAATTAGGGAATCTGATGCCTGACTTGGCTGCAGACCTTCCCAGGCGCGGAGGTGTCGCTGCAGAATGTAAATGTGCCCTTTCTTAGCATAAAAACATTGTTCCAGAGATGCGTTTTCGACCTCAAGGGGCCTCCTAATACTGTACTGGTGACCAGAATAGTCTGCAGCAGGCATTTTGGGGAGGGTTTTATTGCTTTTCCATATGCTCAGGACAGCTTAATGTGTTGCAGCAGTTGGCTCCAAGATCCCAAAGCTGCCACTGATCCTGGAAATCTGAATTGATGCCTGTAGCAGTGGTGGCAATTTGTGTGCAGAGAGGCTGAATGTGCTGGCAGGAGGAGCTTCTGAGAGGGGAACTAGAGCCACAAGGCCTCTTTAGCCACCTAATGGAAGGAGATTTGCTGGATTTCCAGGGCTGGGATGCTGTTTGTGCCACCCTTTTATTGGCTGGAAGTGCTGGAGCCTTGGCAGGGGGTGTTTGGGATGGGGCTGCAGGGCACAGGTGGGATCACCTGCAGAGGGATGTGCCTGTCCCTGTATCCTCTTTCCTGCAGCCCTGCTGAATGAGGAGGGTTTTCCTCCCTCTTCCTACTTCATCCTGACACCTTTCTGTTGATGTTATTTTTACTCTTGACCTATTTTAACCACTCACAGAGCAGCAACATTGAGTTCTCCATGAGCTGGGCTCATTGTACCACAAAACCCCCTCAAAACCTCCTCAAAAACCCAGGAAAAACATTGGTAGACTGGAGAAGCAGAGACACCTGGCACAGGTTGGGGATGAGCCGGATCTTCCAGCTGAAATAGAAATCCAGTTACTCCTCAAGCTGTTCCCTGTCATTTGTGCTGATTTCCCTAATCAATTACAGGCTATTTTTAGCCCCCTGCAGGGAGTTTCTAAGGTCCAGCCTGGCACCTTGTGATTCCCTACAGGGAGGCAGTGACAGAAGTGGCCTCACAGCAGGAAGGGCCCCAGATTTCACAGCCCCAGGCAGTAACCTTCTCTGTGGCCGTGTATTCACTGTCACGTCTTGTTGGTGCAGAGTTTCAGATCCAGTCTGGAAATCCCCAGTGTTGTTACTCCTGCAGGCCAAGCTGGTGGGAGATGGAGGGGGAAAACCTGGAGCAGGACAGCAGATGGGCAGTATCCAGCAGTGCACTGGGAATTCTGAGCTGCTCCTTCATGGCCTTGGGACGAGGAGGGGTTTTGCTGTGGGGGTGTAAAGCCAGACTTGAGTGCCACTTGTGTCCCCTGCAGATCTCTGACCCCGAGGCCTGTGACCAGATGTACGAGAGCTTAGTCAGGATCCACACCAACTTCTACAAGAACAAGGTGAGAGCTGTGGCACTGGCCACTGCCCCTCTCTCTGGGGGGGAGCCACCACCTGCTGCAGCATTCCTGGGGATGGCAGCATTCCTGGGGATGGCAGCATTCCTGGGAATGGCAGCATTCCTGGGAATGCCTGAGGGACAGCTGGGGCTGGATGCAGCAGTGCCTGTGGTCACCCAGGGCAGCTGCTGGGTCAGCAGGGCAGGCCTGGTTCTTGGTGTGGATGAATCCTAGCTGAAAACAGAATCAGACTGTGCCAGCTGGGGACACTTGTGCCTTTTCCGTGCACTACAAGTGACTTCTTTTGTCTCTCTCCCTCCTTTTCCTGCTCTCCTGGGAAGTACCCACGGCTGAAAGACACCACCTTCACTGGGGTGACAGTGGAGGATTGCAGGACGATCCTGGCCACAGGTACTGCTGCTGGGCTTGGTCTGAGAGGGCAGGGCAGGGGAGAGGGACATTCTGGGCTTTGGGGTGCTCCCTTGCACCCCTCCTCAGCCTCTGGGACTGGAGGGCACCAAGGGGCTGCCTGCAGTTCTGTGAAGGTGCTGGATGAGGAGTAAGTTCAGGAGTAACTCGGTATATTGGGATGAAGAATCAATTGGAATTTGCACTGTCAGGAGCAGCAGAGGGTTAGCAAAGGCTCTGTGGGGTCAGACAGCAGGATCTGTGTGGAAGGGACACGTTTGCTATGTCACCCCAACACTGAGCTCAGCTTCTCTTTCACCATCTTCCAGCTCCCTTCATATTCCTTCTGTGTCAGACCTTGGGAAGAGCCGTGTGCCCCACGCAGAAATGCTCTCAGCACATCCTTTATGAGGGGCAGAGCTGGGAGCCACAGCAGTTTTGTTCTGCTCCAGTTCCTAACTTTGATTGCAGTGCGTGGAAACTGAGTATCAGTTGTTAGTGATAAGAGACTCCCTGCATTGATTGGAAGGGAAACCAACCTCGCCTCGGGCTCGGAATGAAAATTCATTAAGATGAAAATTCAGGGAGGGAAATTAGATGGAAGGCAGAGCTGTTTTAAGAGGGTTTCATTCCTCTGCTTTCCTGCATATCTTCCTCAGGCCCCATGTCTGTCTCCCTTCTCCTTTTGCAGACATTCTGAAACAGATGGATGACATGAAAAAAGGGACGTGGAAAAGACTGCGGGAAAAGTTCTCTGCCAAGAAACCCGAGGAGGACTCCAAGTGAGGGCCCAGCTCTCAGCTTCTCCACTGTACATATCCCTGAAGCTCTGCGTGTTGCCATGATGAATAAAACCACTTATTCCTCTTAGCAACAGCAGTTTTGTTACCCTCTACATTCTTCATATTTAGTGCCTCCTTTTTTTCTGCTGAGAATCTGGGGCAGAGCTTAACACATCCATGCTGGAGCAACGTAGGGAAGGGAACTTTGTGGTGTCAAACCTGGCCCTTTGTATCTCAAAAAGTGGAACGAGCAGGAGCTGCCCAGAGGGAGGAGGTGCAGCTTTAAATGTTCTTGTGAAGAGAACAGAGAGGATGTGAAAAACCTCTCTGTGCTTGTGTTTGTGTGTCAGCCCAGGGACCAGGGCAGTGGAGGGAGGGAGAACTTTAATCAGCACATTTATTTTCCTTCGGAGAAGACAGAGAGGACGGAGGGTGACTTTGCCATGGTGACAGTGGAGCACTGCACGAGTTTAATTGAGATTTTAATCAGCTGCTGCAGAGCTGCTGCTGGAGGAGCCAGCTCTGTGCAGATCCCCCCAGCCTGAGGAGAGGGATGTGTGGGTTAGTGCAGAGCTGAGGGTGAAGGCAGGATTAAATGACATGCTGCTAGATGGGGCCATAAACACACTTCAAGTGCTCTGCAACTTCACTGTTACGAGCTTTTTTATTCCTTTTTAGAGCTTTACTGCTTTCATCAGTGTCTGTTCTTGGGCTTGGAGCAGGGGCTGGCTTGGGAAGGATGAGTGTCTGGAGCTGAGCTGTGCCAGGGCTCCACAGCACCAACAGCTGCTCCTTTTTACGGGTTTCAGCAGTGATTTCCTGGCAGGCAGTGAAAGAATTTGGAACTGCAGCAGGCTGTGCTCCAGAGCTCCAGGAACCAAGGCTGGTGGTACTCGTGGTGGCTTTCCATGGCAGCATTTGGCAGGGGATGTGCAACACCTGGAGCTGGGAACAGCAGCTGGGCAGCACCTTGGTGCCAGCCCTGCTTTGGGTTCTGCTCCTGGGCTTGTCCTGTGCTTCTGTTTGACAGCCCCATCACACACCAGAGGGCACAGGAAGGGGACTTTCTTTACCACGTTGTAGTTTTTATTATAACACGATTCTGTATTTAATTTAGTTAAGGCAATTTACACTTCAGTTCTTAAGTAACAACGGTAACAACCAAAAAAAAAAGAAAAAAAATGAAAAAAAAAAGGTAAAACATGACACCAGAGATGAAACTATGAAACTAAAACACAGGACACCCCTTCACAGTGAACTCCTGTAAACCTGCAGGCTCCTACTACTGCTGCCCAAAGATCCTTGGTCCACAGAAGGCAAAAGACTTTTTTAGTTCCCACTAGGACAAGCTCAGCTCCTCATCTGGTGAGTTAATTTAATTAAATCCACCTCCTTGAGTTCAGCTTCTCTTTACTGCACCACGGGATGAAGGGAATTCTGTAAATGGAGAGGGGTCAGCGTGGAGCAGGCACAGCAGATAACGAGGGCTGCTTGGCAAATATCCACAAAAGGGACAAAGTGGCACTCGGAATAAGTTAAATAGTGCGGCCCTACAGCTACTTACCCCACAGCTGAGGGGCTGGAGCACATGGAGATAAAGATACAACCCTCCACAATTGCAAAATAAAGAGTTATTGCAATGAGGAATGAAAGTGCTGTATGGTTTATCTTCCTACGAGGGTGTTGGAAAACCACCTGGGCCCAGGTGTGGGGAGGACTCCGGCCAGTCCCTGCTCCTGGAATTGCTTACAAGTGCTCTAAGGGAGATGCTGCCTGGGAAGCCCTTTCCATGTGGTCCGTTGTCCCCAGACAGTGACAATCCATGCCTGGAGCCCAGGGAGGAGCAGCCTCCTCAGCTGACACAGGTGCAGTCCCTCGGTGGCTGGAGCTGTGTCTCAGTGGTTCATGGTGTTCTGGACATCCACAAACCCCATCCTCTGCCTGCGCTTCCGCTGCTCCGTCATCTGCAATTCCAACGAGGACACGCTGAGGCAATTCCGGGCCCTCCTGCTCTTGGATGTGCTTCCCAAGTGTCTGACTGTGCTGCTTTGAGCCTCTGCCAGCAAACTCGGAGCTGGTGAGGCACTACCCAAACCCACATGTCCCAAGTGTCCCCAATTCCCCCAAAAAAGAGCTGCAGGAGCCGTGTGCTTGTACTGTCACTGTGCTGCCTTGGGCTGCCTCCCACTCCCTGCCCTCAGCGGCTATTTTGGGAAGGACAGAGAGTTCCTACCAGGGATTTCCCATCTCTCATACCTGTTCCTTCAGCTCATTCAGCTGGGAGGTGAGGTGGGACACGAGCTTCATGGTGGTGTTGAGTTTGTCCTGCAGATTGCGGATCTCGTTCTGCTCCCCTTCCCCTTCATTGCTGACCAGAGACATGGCTCGCATCCGGGGGAACCAGTCCAGGTTCTTGTTCTGGGAATGTGACCACGGACAAGGGGAGTTGGGGTGAGGGGTCAGAGAGGACGAGGGAAGATAAGGTTTAACAGGCAGCGTCCCTGTGCTTAGGGATTAAAGAAATTCTCTTTGCAAAAATATGCAATTTTGCCATATATGGTCCATTTCTAGGTTGGTTCATGGGCTGAAGTTTTTCTTTCCTTGCTTTCCTTTCCCTCCCTTGCCTCAAAACCCCCTTGGAGTCCTACTCCCTGCTTGGTTCAACCCTTCATCTCACGGGACAAACCCTCCAACAGACCACATGGAAAAAAACAGCAAACTACAAACTCAGGCACTACACCATTAGCCAATATTTTCCAAAAGGACTTCCCAGAGCTGTTCTTCCTTGGCCAGCCCCTTGTTCCTGCTATCCCTGGGGCAGGCAGGTTGGGATAGCCCAGGAGCTGCCCCGAGGGCACCTGTACCTTGATCATCTGTGCCACGTAGCTCTCGGGGCCGGTGTAGTCGGTCTTGTTCTTCACCCGCACTAGCACGATGAAGTACAGGTAGTTCCACATGTTGTGCTCGTATTTGATGTGCTCCTCAAAGGACACGGTCTTGTTGTCAAACTTGTCCCTTTCCAGCCCTGGGAAAGGCAGGGAAGGGTGGAGGAGGACAGGGAGGAGATGGGGAGGAGGTGAGTGAGCAGCAAACATGTGGAAGGAAATTCAGCCCAGGGCATCCCCTCCCTAAGGCCACGTTGAAGTGCTGTTAATAATTAGTTGGTATTTCGCACAGAAACATCCAAACCAGAGGGCAACAACCCAGCTGGGCGTTCAGGAGACTTCTGTTTAAAATCACAGAATCAGAGAATCATGGAATGGTTTGGGTTGGAAGGGATCTTCCACCCCCTGCCATGGGCAGGGACACCTCCCCCTGTCCCAGGTTGTCCCAAGCCCCATCCAACCTGGCCTTGGACACTTCCAGGGACACCCACAGCTGCTCTGGGCACCCTGTGCCAGGGCCTCACCACCCTCCCAGGGAACAATTTCTTCCCATATCCTGCTGGCTCTGCCTCTGCCCAGTAAAATAAACCCAGAAGATCTTTAAAGGAAAAAGCAGAGAGATTTACTGGGTTTGTTGGGGTTTTTTTTTATGCCTACTGCTGACTGAAAGGATTCCAGAGCATTTTCTCTATTATATTTCTCCAGTAATATGCTGCTTTTTTCCCCCCACTGGCCAAGGGAAGGTCTCAGCACTGAGATGCACAGCAACAAGAACCAGACAATGAGGTTTTAGTTTAACACCTCATTAGCAGAGTGAGGAACAACGCCGAGAATTTCCCTCCAGTCGTGTCCTTGTTTAAACCCCTCCCAGTGCAGTGACCTCTCGCTGAACAGATTCAAGTTTTGCAGTGATAAATAAAACCCAGAATCCAGCTGAAATTCTTTTCCTTCCCCCAGCCTGGGAGGAGAGGAAGGGCTTTGGGGCAATTCCTGTATTCCCAGTGCTCACCACAAATAAAACAGGTGGTCTTCAGGATCTCTTCTTTCTTCTGTTTCTCGCTCCTCAGATCAGCAAAGGTGTCAATAATGACCCCGAAGATGAGGTTGAGGACGATGATAATGACAATGAAGAAGAAGAGGAGGTCGTAGACAACTCGAGCAGGGAACAGGGACTCCTGTAATGGACCAGAGGGAGAACTGAGTGTCTTGCACAGCTCTGCTCCAGCCACCCCAGCCCTGTGACCCAGCTGAGGCACCAGGGCAGGAGGAGAGCACGAGGGATGGAGCTGGATGTGTCACAGCTCCCAGGAGGGAGAGGCAGCAGTGATTGCAGCAGGGTTTAGCAGAAGAAAGAGGTCCCAGGTGCTGTCCCCACTCACATCCTTGGAGGGTTTCCTCAGGATGTCCCCCACGCCGCCGCCGTTGCGCAGGCCGTGGTTGAGGACGGTGACAATGCACATGAGCAGCGTGTCACAGGCACGTTCCCACTGCTCCGGGTCAGCTTCTGTGGGGAGAGCAGAGCAGGGGCTCAGAGCACAGGCACAGCACTGGCAGGAGGTGGTTCCAGCTGCAGTGACACAGGAGCAGCTGCCAGCAACATCCCAGCAGCTCCTCCAGCAGCCAAAAGCTCCTGCAGCTCCCACCTCCTTTCTGACTGAATGAATCCACCCCAGCGTTTTTTGTGCCAGGGTCAGTGTGAAAATCACAGGCCTCTTGCCCAACATGTCCCAGGAAGTGGATTGAGTTTCCACCTTGGAAAAGCTGGGATTTTCCTCAGCTGGCTGGCAAATCCACGCCGCCACACTGAGCTGGCATTTCCACAGGGCTCTCCTACCTTCCAAGGCAGTGGGTGCAGCGGAGCAGCTGATTTTATCACTGCTGCACGACTCCATGAAGGTCTCCACGTTCTTTTGCATCCCCAAGGGATCATCTGCAAGGAAGAGACCGCAGCCCTGTGAGAGCAGCACCTCTCCCCAGCAAACCACTGCCACGGGCTCCCAGGAAGCTTCCAACCTCCTTGGGGAAACGCTGCCTCATGTTCTACTGTTTCTAGGCCCTGAAGCTTTTTCTCAGAGTTGAGACCCTGCAGTGCTGATGCTTCATTTGTACCTCTGTGCCCCCCTCTCTGCCACCACAAACCCCAAACCCTGCTCTGTGCAGGACAAGCACAAAGCTGTCCTCTCTGTGAGCCCAAAACCAGTGTCAAAGCCCACAGGGGTGTGTGTGGAGGGCCCCATGACCCCGAGACTGCCCAACCTTTGGCTTTGCTGTCCGGCAGCCGGTCCACCTCGAGGATGAAGTCATCCTTCAGGAAGAGGAAGCCCACGATGGAGAAGAGGTAGACGAGGATGAGGGCCAGCAGGGCTGTCAGCAGGATGGAGCGCCCGTTCCGCGTCACGCTTTTGATGACATTAAACAAGGTCTCCTCACGGTAGATCAAGTCAAACAGCTGAAAGGAGCCAGGAGCAGAGAAATGCTGCGGGGTGCTTCTCTTGATAATGCCTGGCCTATCTATATCCCCTTTTATCCTGAGATCTTGGATCGCTCAGCAGACCTTGACTAACTTTTCTCACAAAGCCTTTAAGTTTCCCAGCTTACTGAAGGGAAGCAGAGAAGAATGGAGTGACTTATGCACAGCAGGAGAGCCAAGAATAGGCCACATGTACCCTGGCTCTGCCCTCGCCGGCTCACGTTGCCTCCCAGCTGACCCAGATAAAGCACACAGCAGATTAGAAGGAGAGATACAGCCCAGGACCAGGAGAGAGAGAGACAGCAATAGATACTGTCGGGAGGCAGAAAGCTCAGCCCGTGCAAAGATTAGAGCACAGGGAATTGTTCTCTCTGCTATCAATCAGTGTCACAGGGACCTTCCAGCTCCTAAAGCAGCAGCCAGGCTGCCTGTGCCCCCAGCCACCTGTATTTTATCATACCAGGATGCTGTAGAAGAGCTCGTGCACGAAGAGCCCCAGGACGCTGGTCACGATGTAGCCAACGTGGTACAGGAATTCCACATCCATGATCATGGCCTTGTAGCCACGGATGAAGGTGCCTCGGTTCCCCACGAAGCTCACCACGAACACGATCTTGTTGGTCAGCTGGGGACGGCCAGAAACGGGAGGGAGTGGGGTTTGCTGCGCCCTGGGAGCCTGGGACAGCCTCCTGCTCCCCCAGCGCGGGGAAAACTCACATTGAGAGCTCCCAGGATGTTGAGGGTGAGCCCGATGCCCAGGTAGTAGATGGAGCGCAGGATCAGGGCCACCAGCAGCGGCCTCACCCCGTAGCGTTTGGTGAACAGGGCCATGATGGAGAAGCAGATCAGGATCCAGAAGAGCAGGGAGATCAGCGGGGAATCCAGCACTCCTGGGAAGAGAGACACATGGATGTTAAAGGCGGGGACACTGCTGCTGCCAGGCTGGCCAGACACACTAAGGAGCTCTTGATCAGAAATGATGATGCTGCACTGCCAAGATTTGTGTTGGTTCAGGTGGTTTTTACTGATACATTGTTCTAACATCTTTTATCTGAGAGCTCAGAACCACTGCAGGTGATGGAGGCTTTGCCTGACAACACGAATGGATCCCATCACTGCTTCCCACGGGCAAGGGCAGCCCAGGAGAAATGAGGTTTCCCTGAGAAGGAAGGGTTGGGAGGGCTGAAAGCTGAAATCCTGACGAATCCTTTATCCAGCAGAAAGAACCTGGGGTTTTAGGAGCCCAAGGATGAGGGCAGTGCCAGTTTTCCTGCATGTGAAGATCTCTTTCCCTTCCACCCCGAGGAGCAGCAGGTGCCAGGGCACTTACCCATGGAGGTGGCCTCCACATAGGGGTAGAAGAAAGCAATGATGATGTTGATGAAGACGGCCAGGTTGAAGGAAATGCTTCCCCAGAGCGTCATTCTGCGGGAGAACCAGTACATCAGCGGCATGCCTGGGGGGAGAGGAGGCAACACACAAACCTCAGCCAGCCTCGTGCCAACCGGGTCCTCCTGGAGCCCCTGGGTCAGCCCAGACCCCCTGTGTCATCCCTGAGTCCTTCTTGACCCTCTGTGTCATCCCTGTGTCCTCTCTGACCCCCTGTGTCACCCCCCAGACCCCCGTGAGCTCTGCAGCTGCTGGCCCCAGACTGACCCAGCCTCCCACCTCCTTCAAACCATTCATGAAGTGTCCTGAAAACATTCCTGCTCATCTGCTGGGAGAGGAGTGCACCTTCTAAATGGCTCTCCTCACGTTCCTTGGTTTCCCAGCCCTCTGGAAACCTACTCTGGAATCAGGTTGGCTCTGTCCTCCCTCACAGCCCCCACACTGCTCCTCAGTTGCACCCCAGTATCCATAGTGTGACCCTCTGCTCAGTTCCCAGGATTTACAGCTAAGATTTCTACCCTGGAAGCCCCTGAGCAGGTCTGCAGGGGGCAGAGAAACTGGTTTTATTTCCCATGTGCAGCTACAAGTCCCTGGTTTAGGGTGAGGCAACTGAAAGGGCTTTCCAGGGAAAACAGCTCAGCTGGAATGTGAGCGAGGTGCACCTCGGAGTGTGGAAACACTGCCCTGGGAGCACAGAGGAATCCCACCCTCACTCTGCCAGGCGTGCGGTGCTCTGCAGGGCAGGGGCAGCTCAGTGATGCCACCGCCAGGTGTGCAGCCCTTTCCCAGCAGGAATGTCCCCCAGTGTCCCACCGGGGCAGCTCTGCCTCGCTCTTACTGCGCAGCTTCTTCTGCCACTCCATCTCGTTGTGCAGGAAGGAGGACTGGTCGAAGAAGTCGCTGACTTTGCTGCCCTGCTCGTCCTGCTCCGTGGTGGTGAAGAGGCGGTATTTGGTCTCCTTGGTGAGGAACTCGCAGATCCCGGGCACGGGGAAGATGATCTGCTCCATGCTCCGGTCCAGCCGCACGATCTGCGGGGAGCAGAGCCCTCAGATCCTGCCCCGCTGGGGTTTTTCCCCTCCTTCCCAGCTCCAGCTGTGCCTTCCCCTCCTCCCTCCCGCTCCACAGGATCCAAATATTGTCAGCCACTCGTTTAAAAGCTTCCAAAGTGCCCCGAGCAGAGGCAGCACTGGCTGTGGGAGTGTGGGAATGGGGGATCCATGGGATGAGGCTGCCGGATCAGCTGCATCCCACTGCTGCTGGGACAGAGGGGAAGGGTCCAGGGGGCTGCTCATCCCTCAGTTTCTGGAGCTAACGCTCCTGCCAGCATGGGGATGGGAAGGTGGCACAGCTCCTGGTGCAAAATAATGCGACATGAGGCATCTGGAGCCAGGTGGGATTCGTGGACCGTGGGCAGGCTGGGAAGCCAACAGCCAAGAGGTCTTGCCTCGATTTGGGACGTGTGTTTCTCGTAATAAGCCAGCGGATCCTCCTCTTCCTCCTGCACCGGGGCCGTGGACTTCAGCATCTGCGACAGCTGCTTGTTGTTAAGGCTGAGCTGGATGGGGAGAGGGAAAGGGAGAGGATGAGGATCCAGCCAGAAGCAGGATCCGACTGTTCCCACAACGTGCCTCAACATCTCCCACAGCTGATGAGGTTTTCAGGGAAAAGCAAATGAATTAAAACTTCCATAAGGGGTGCGAGTGCTCCCCGCAGTGACAGACAATCGATTCCCTGCAATAATTACATCCAAGTGCTGCTAATCCACAAATTACAAACCAGCGCTCACAAAACCCCCGGGGAAATCACATTCCTGCTGAATCTTGTCGGGATCTGAGGAACCTTGGCGAGGAACAGCAGCAAAGGACTCAGCCCTTCCTTTCTGAAGGGAAGGGGAGAGGTGGGGTAAGGGCAGGACCCCCCCAGGGCCACCAGCCTGTGTCACCCCACAGCGGGGCACACACACACCTTTGGGCTTCTGGCTAAAAGGGCGTTCAGGTGTCTGCCCCTCTTTAACCCCCTGGGGGACACCAAAATCCATCCAACCCTGAACAACAAAGCCCAGGCGGGCTCTGCTCTTTGCAGCCTTGGATCAGGGCTGTGCCTCCACCCCCGAGGCCTCTCCATACCATGGATGAGATTCCCTCCTCCTCCTCCTCCTGGATTCGCTTCACCGGCTTCAGGAGCTGCTGCAGAGACTTGTTGTGTCGGGAGAGCTGCGAGGGGGACAGGGATGGTGACAGTGAGCACAGGAGGGCAGACACGGAGTGGGACGTGGGGCACAGCATGGCCAGCGAGCCGTGGCTGCTCCCCACAGCCAAAGGCACATTTGGCTCCCCAGGGAGGCCAATCTGGCTGGAGGAAATGTGCATAATTATGGAGGAGAACGCGCACAGAAAAAGTGCAACCTGTGAGCACAGCCTGGCAGGATGCTTTCACAGCTCCCTACCTGCAGAGCCAGGATATAAATGTTGTGTCCAACCTCCCGGGGGGAAACCTCGGCGTTCTCACACTCCTCCTCCTGCAGATAGGCCTTCTTAATCACATCCACCTGCAAGGCAGCACAGGGGCACTGAGCTCCTCCCCACACCCTGTTCCCTCCTCCAGCCAGGGTTTGGGCAGGAGGAGCAGCAGTGGGGCAGGGGAGGTGGTTTTTGGCTGCAAAGCAGGAACTGCAGCACCACCCAGGGCAGAGGATGTTCAGCCACGGGCTGGGGGCTCAGTGGGACATTCCCAGTTCCCTCACCAGTTCCTGGGGACGGAGGCTGATGAGGATCCGCTCGGCGTTCTCGCTGTCGTGCCTGCTCTCCATGAGGGCCAGGAGGAGCTTGGAGGCATTGTCCTGGCGAGGAGGAGCCCGTGGTGAGGGGAGCTGTGCCCTGCCACTGCCCAGGGCTTTGGGGTGGGCAGAATTATCCTGTGCCTCCACTAACTCCCCGGTGCCAGAGACATCTGAGTGTGGTGGAGGTGCCCCAGCCGTGCCCCACCGAGCCCATTTCTCCCACAGCCGAGGGTCTGACACAGGCAGGAACCCCTCTACAGTGACCACCTCACCCCACAGAACACCCTGTGACACTGCCAGTGAGTCCTTGCAGTGACACACTCAGTGACACACTCAGTGACACGCACAATGACACGCACAGTGACACACAGACATGTCCCCACCACCCCAGCCCAGGGCTCTGTGCACCTTCAGCTGCAGGACCAGGTCCATGCGGTACTTGCAGAGGGGGCTGATGTCGTTTAGGATCAGGGCTGTGATGATGTCAATCCCGTTGGACTCGTGGGTCACGATGCAGCTCTGGGGGAGTCAGGCAATGTGTTATCCCACAGATCCTGCCAGCTCTATCCTCCTGGTCTGAAACACATCCCTGGTCCCCCAAACCTCCCCTCTCCCTGCAAAGGGCCCCGTTCACACCACTGAATTATTGATCACCCCGTCTGCATCACCACATTTGGCAGCCAAGCAGCAGCCGGTGACGTGTGCAGGAGCCCTGTGACCTCTGCTGCCCACCTTCTGCTCCTGTTCACACTCTGAACACAAAACCTGTCCCTGCTTCCCCCACACCCCCCCAAACCTCCCCTGGTCTGTGATGAGACTTGGGGGACGATGCCCAGACCTGGTTCTCGTGGCAGGGCCCCTGGCAGTACTCGGTCAGGGTCTCCAGGGTCTGGGTGATGAGGGCCACGTTGTACTCGTTGATGTAGAGGCCGAGCAGCCCCAGCCCGCCCGTGGTGCTGCCACACATGATGTCCAGGAACTGCAGCGTCTCACACACCAGGTTGTAGTTGGTTTTGTTGTTCTGGCACCGCAGGAAGTTCTGTGGAGCACAGGACAGGAATAGGGTCCTGATCCCTCTGTCCCCACTCCCCTCCAGCTGCAGTTTGAGAGACTGCCCCTGTAACCCACAGAGCTCAGTTCCACGGCCATGAACCCCTCCCACAGCCCCAGGTTATCCACGGGGGATGCTGCACTGCACATGGGGAAACTGAGGCACAGAGCTGCTGGTGCCACAGCGTTTTGGGGCCAAACTGGGGCAGATCCCAGCCTTCCTCTGGACCGGATATTTCTGAGTCTGAGAGATTTTAGCCTGCTAGCAGCTGCTAACTTTTTCCCCAAGGAAAAAAAATTCTCAAGAAAGTTTCTTCTTAAAATAATCTTGGCGAACAACTCTCCTTTCTCAAAATCATCTTTCTCCAGGTGGTGTTTTGCTGTTTCTCTGGTTTAACCCATGGGATTACAGAGGTGTTGTTCCTATTCACCAAGTCTGTATGGGAACACCTTATAAAAGGTAGTAAGAATTAGACAATAAAGCCTTTTTGCTGTGCTTTTTGCCTTCTGAAATGTTTGGAGTCTTTATTTCATGTCCTACACCGACACCTTGTCTCAGCCCAACCCCGCGGCTGAGCCCCAGAGCCCCGCAGCCCCAGCACCAACCTGCAGGTCCCGGTTGTGGTTCTCGCAGAGCAGCTGCAGGAAGCGCAGGATGGGCTCCATGATCAGCACCGTCACCCCCATCTCGTTGTTCTGGCCCTGCTCCCCGGGCTCGTGGCCCTTGCGGAACCCCACGGCCATCGGGTACCGCGTGGGGGTGCCGGGCATCAGGAAGGTGTCTCCTCGTCCTGGAGGGAATTGTCCCCCTCGTCAGCTCAGGCTGTCACCCAGCCAGTGCTGGCCTTCCCAAGGGGACAAAGGGACGCAGCCCCACACCTTTGGTGCCAGGGTCTGGCTCGTCCTTGTCCTCGCGGGGCTTGTTCCCGATGTCGCTCATGTTCACCGACACCGTGGACTTGGTCTCCTGCTGCGCCTTCTTCATCCGGTCGTGCAGAACCTTGAAGAACTTCTCGGACTTCTTGTCGCTCGTCATGAGGTTGTAAAAGGATTTCTGGTGAAAGGACGCTCGTTCAGGTCCCCACCACGGGGTGTCAAAGTGTCCCTGCCTGTCCCTCCGAGCAGCAGCCTCAGCACCCCAGACACTGCCCAGGATGACCTGGCTTTTGCCTGGAGCCCCTCTGGGTTTTGCCCACAGCGTTTTTCAGCCTCCCTGTGACAAAGGGTTTGGGATAACCCTGGAAGTCCCCCCACAAGAGCTGCAGCCCTGAGTCGTTTTAGTTCCCGGCAGAGGGCATCAGCAGAACTCCAGAAACAACCTGTAACACCACCTGCCCCTCCCACAGCCTCCAGCCCTTCACCCAGCCATGGAGCTGGGAAACTCAAATCGCCACATTTCAGCACAAACAAGAGGTATTTTGGCCAAACCCACTGCCCAGGGCTGAGCTCTGGCCCCTCACACATCAACCCCTGTCTGCTCGACCCCCCTCAGCACCTGGATCTCGGTGTTGCCGCCGTCCAGCAGGCGGATGGCCAGCAGGATGCTCTCCTGGAAGATCTTCTCATTCTTGGTGTTCATGATGAGGTCAGCCACCAACTTGGTGGCCCCTTCGCGGTCCAGCCGGCACTGGACAGCAGCAATGGCTGACCAGTCCTGGTCCTGGCCTGAGGGAGAGAACACCAGGGCTGTGATGCTGTGGTAGCACAGCTCCACCACTGCCAGGGCACCTCAGGGCCATCCCTTCACCTCCCAAAATTCTCTGCTCCCGTGGAGGTGGAGACACGGCAACCAGCCACAGACCTGGTCCCGTCACTGCCTGGGGGCTGGGGATTTGAGGGGAAGGGGCAGGAGAGGGGCACTCACCTCCCCCAGCAGCATCCCCCATCTCGCCCTTGGAGCTGGACCTCTTGTTCTGCAGGTAATTGTTCATGAGCATTTTCCGCAGCAGGTTGCCCTGCCAAGGCAAACGAATGTCACCAGTGTCCCCAAGGCTGGGGCCAGGGCAGAACCAGCTGAGCACCCCTGGGTGCCCCTCTGCCAGCCCGGGAGTGGGGCCTGCATTACACGGATCACGGTGCTCACCCTCTCCCCATACTTGTTCCTTTTCACCAGCATCTGCTGCAGCGTCCTCAGCACCTTGATGCAGAGCTTCTCCTCCGTCTCCATGAGGTCCTTGGTGTGCTGCACCAGCCTGCCACAGCAAAGCCATCGTCACACAGCTGGGAGGCACCCGGGGACCCCTGAGGGGACTGCTCCGGGCTGCAGGCATGCAGGGATGCGCAGCTCAGCCAGGATGAGGGTCCCAAACCCTCCCCAGGACCCCCGGGGCAGCCCCAAACCAGGCTCACTTGGACAGGAACCCGCCGCTCTCGCAGCGCTGGAACGCCTCCGTCCCCTCCATGAAGAGCAGCTCCGGCCGGTGCAGGACGTCCACCAGCACGGACAGCTCGGCCTCCACCAGCGGCTTCAGGCGATCCTCCAGGGCGTTGATGATGTCCTGCAAGCCACAGCACTGTCCTTCAGAGCCAGGGGACACAGGGGACCCTGCAAGGCCAGCGCCCTCCTGCCACCTGAGCCCCGCCACGCCCTGCCCTGGCACAATTTAACACCTGGCCAAAGTGTCATGAGCCCGCTGTAAATGTGTCCATCTCTGAGGGTCCAGCCCTTGCCGGCTGGCTTAAAATAATTTTGGCCAGACTGCTCTTCAGAGGTGTTTAATAAATGAAAAAAAAAAAAAAAAGTTGCAGAAAACAAAACAAAAGTCACTCACAGGTGTCCGAGAAAACTTCTGGCACCCTGCTAAAAACACCCTAAATAACCACTTAGTTCCTTTGTGCTCTTTCCTAAATACTTAATGTTTTAGGAGGGACATTTTGGCTCGCTGCCAGCAGGGAGAGGTGCAGGATTTGAAGAACAGCCACAAAGTCCAACAGGGGCTTCTCTCTTGGCACTGAGCCAATCACAAGGAGAAAGGCACAGAACTTTCTAGTTCGCCATCCTGATCTGTTTAAGCTAAGCTGAAACTCTTTCCTTGTAGAAAGATGCCCGCTCCTGGGGGACGCTTTACTCCATCCCCCTGTACCTGCAGCTTCTCGATGATGTTCTTGTAGTCCCACTGGTTGGGGGTGGCAGAGACACGGGGGAAGGGGCGTGTGGCCGCCTTGTAGCTCGAGGTGTTCCTCTGCACCGTGCTGGTGGAGCTGCTGTTGAGCAGGGAGCTCACGTGGGCGTCCAGGTCCATGGGCAGAGCGATGGAGCGGCTCTTGGCTGAGGGACACAAGGATGGGGTTGGGACAGCCACCACCCAGCTGGGTCCCACCACTCTGTCTGGGCACCCTTTTGCCAATGTTCACCTCATTTGAAGCAGATTTGGGGTAAATACACGAGTAAACTCCTCCAGGCCAGTGTGGGTGAGAGTGTTCCCACACATCCCAACACCCATATCGGGTGGGAAAAGGCCCCAGCGCAGTTTTAGGTTGGGAAAACCCGGCGTCAGGAGGCTGCAAGCACCCTGCCTGGAATTCCAGAGGGAAATCCCCACCCAGAGCCCAGCCACCAGCAATCCTTTCCACGGTGACTCAGTGCTAACAGTCCTCAGCCTGAGTCAGGCAGCTGCACACGGAGGGCAAAGTCCTGGCCAGGGAAAACCACTGTCAATGTTGGCTTTGTGTCCGGGCAGGGACACACCAGGGAGCTCCCAGCCAAGCCCAGGCTGTGGTTATCCCCACATTATCTTGGGCGTGCTGAGATGAAGCTCAAAAAAAGACACATCCCTGTGGGCCTGATATTTCTGGGTCTGAGAGATTTTAGCCTGCTAGCAGCTGCTTTTTCCCGAGGAAAAATTCCTCAAGAAAATTTCTTCTCAAAACAACCCTGGCAAAAAACTCTCCTCTCTCAAAACCATCTTTCTCCAGGTGGTGTTTTGCTGTTTCTCTGGTTTAACCCATGGGATTAGAGAGGTGTCGCTCCTATTCACCAACCCTGTTAAGCCTGTATCAGAACACTTTATAAAAGGTAGTAAGAATTAGGCAATAAAGCCTTTTTCCTCTGCTCTTTGCCTTCTGCAATATTTGAGGTCTCTCATCATTCTTTTGTGTCCTACAACGACACATCCCGGAGCTGAATGTCCCCATCCCCAGCTGGCAGCCCCTCACCGCAGTGTCCTGCCAGCCCCACAGGAGGGACAGGGTGTCCCCGGGTGCCTCCTGGTGGGCACAGACAGCTCGGGGTGGCCCTGTCCCCTGTCCCCTGGGCAGGGCAGTGGCTCCTTACCGACCATGGCCAGCGTGCGGATGCAGGACTCCACCGAGCTCTTGTGCTGCTGCTGCAGCCACGGACACTCCAGCAGCCTCGTGGTGGACTGGAGAAGCTGCACCACGATGGTCTGGTGGGTCTGGGGGAGACAGGAGCATCAGCACACGCATCCAAACTGTGTTTTGGGGGCTGCCTGAGCTGCTGTCCTCGCCCTGCCACCCTGCCCACCCCGTCACCTGCAGCGAGGTGCTGTTCTCCGAGAAGGGCGAGCTGAAGAAGGCGTTGATGGTGTCCAGCACCACTGTCAGCACGTACTTCTCCAGCGTGGCGTCCGGCAGGCGCTTCTCCCGCTTCTTGCACATCTGTGAGGACAGGGAGGACGCTGATGGCACCTTGTGTCTGCCCAGAGGCTGCTGGGACCACACTGAGCTGAGGGACACGGCCGGTGACACAGCTCCTGTGGTCACAGACAGCCCTGGCCTCTCCCCAGCCCCGAGAGTGGCAGCTATATGAGGTCCCACATGGGTATCCAAGCCCTGCAGAAGGCTTCAAAGGAGCCTTGGTGACACCACCCTGTCCCCACCCAAGCCACCACCGCTGTGTCCCTCCTGCCCAACCCTCCCCACACACCTGGGCCATGTCCAGGGTGAAGTTCTCGAAGAGGGTCCAGATGTGGTTGCTGGTGTAGATCTCCTTCATCTCCACCTCCGTGTCCACATAGCAGTGGTTGACAAAGTTCACGTAGGCCATCTTCACCTGATGGGGACAGGGGAAAGGGGCGGGGACACTGTCAGGGGACAATCAGTGCAGAGCCTCCAGTGTCCTCCTGGCTGCCACCCCGTACCTCCGTGATGCAGTCCTCGTGTGTCACCACCCGCACCACGTCCTCCAGGGGCAGCAGGGACGTGCACTTGATCTCGGTGTAGACGTTCTTGCCCTCGGCACAGGCAGCCAGCAGGTCCACCAGGGAGATGTGGTACATCAGGGGGCTGTTCTCCTCCACCCCCTCCCTGGCTGCTGTCATCATCTCCAGCAGGGTGGCCAGCGAAGCCTTGTCATTGTAGAAGACCACCACATCGTCCCCGGCGTTGGTGAGCTGCAGGGAAGGGTCGGTGCTCAGTGGTCAGTGGTCACCACACTGAAAAAGGAAGGCCAGAAACCTTCCAAGGCCAATGGTGTCCCCTCTGCAGTGGGGGATGAGCAGCAGAATGGGGACAGGGATTTGTGTGAACAGGGAAAATCAGGCATTTGCAGTACAATCAGAAATTGTGGGACCCCCAAACTGGCTCTTGGACCTTGCATTGAGCCCCTGGAGATGGCTGATGGCCACTCAAGATGACCACAGGGGCTGGCTGGTTCCAGGGAGGATCCAGCATGGCCGGAAGGCTCTTCTCAAGGAAGAAGCCAACGGTGCATGTTCCAAGAGCCTTGTCCTCCTTCCCCCCAACTCGTGCCTCGCAGGAGAGGTCCTCACCTCAGTCATGATCATGTCCTGGCACTTCTTGACGTACTTGCCCTCGGCCTTGATGATGGTGTGCAGGAAGTCGAGGTACTGGACGTGGCGGCCGTGGGTGGCCACGCAGTGGATGAAGTGCTGCGGCACCGTCTCGTTGATCTCCGAGCACAGCTGGTAGTTGTTGAGGAAGATGTGCTGCATCGTCTCCGCCTCCAGCAGCTGGGGACAAGGCGCAGAGGGAGGTCAGGGGGCTGCAGGAACTGTCCCCACCTCCTGCCCTGCTTGGTGCCTCCTCCTGGCTTTTCCATCCCGTGCTCTCAGCCCCAGGAGTGGTGCCGAATTCCCTCCCTGTGCTGCTGCCCCTCCGTGTCCCCTCCTTACCCCTGGGGTCAGGAACAGGTTGATGTGTTTGTGCAGCAGGGCCTGGTTCTCCTGGTTGCCAGCACAAAACTTCTGCAGGAACTGGTGGGTGAACTTGAGGATCTCCATCATCTTGGCATCCCCCTGAGGAGGTGACAGAGGAGAAACGCGTGGAGCTGAGAGGGATGGGAGTGGCAGGAGGCCACTCAGGGGGTCCCCGTGTGCCCTCTTTGCCCTGGGCGCTCAGGGCCAGCTGGTTTCTGTCCACCCACCTTCTCATAGGGGATCTGCAGCAGGTCCAGCATCACTTTGTGGGCGTCCATGTTCTTCAGCAGGCGCTGCTGCTTCTTGCGCACCTGCTCCCCCACCCCGCACATCTTGTTGAGCCTCTCCAGGATCTGGGGACAGAGGGACCACGGAGGGCAGGGGCTGAGCCTGGAGCCACCCAGGGTGGTCACCAGCACTGGGGCTGGTTTGCATTCCAGGTGTTCCCTCCATAATCCCGGGTTGTTCCCTGCTCTGCCCTCAGGGATCCTCCCTGCGGCGCCGTGCAGAGCACTCAGGTGTCACCAACCCAGTCCCCTCCAGTCCCCCCAGTGCAAGGATGTGACAGCTTTTCCCTGTGCTGAGTTGGCAGGAGCAAGCCAGGCTTGGACTTGTTTCTACTGAAGCCCAGGGGAACTTGGAAGTCCCCCCAGGATTTCACCCCATTCCTTCCTGCTGGTGCACCGGGGTTTGGTGTCACTCACCCCCTTCACTATCTGGTAGTTTTCGCTGCTCTTCTCTCCTGGAGCAATGACCTCCTCGTCAGCGCCGTGCTGCAGGGGACACAACAGCACTGGGGTCACACTGTGCCCCTCCCGCCACACCCCACAGGACCCTCCCCATCGAGAGGCATCAGGTGTTGGATTAAGGTGAGCTGCCCCCTGCCTCCCACTCCTTTCCCACCCTGGATCCCAGTGTCTCACTCGGGGCTCTCACCTCCTTCTTCTCCTTCTTGTTGCCCTCCCCTGTGCTGTCCCCTTTGGTGCTGCCCTTCTTGTCCACCCAGAGCTCCGATTTCTCCACCATCGTGCGCAGTTTGTCCAGCTCCGACTTGATCACCTTGTAGTTCTCCACATCCTGGGCTGAGATCAGGAGCTGGACCTGCAGCGACATTCCCGGGGGTTTCCAGTTCAGGGCACAGATCCCACTCCCAGATCTCCCTCCCAAGGAAAGGGCTGGGATCCACCCCACATCCCCCACCCACAGCCAGGTGTCCCCTCGGTGTCACCTGTTTGAAGGTGTGCAGGACCTCCTGCCTCTGGCTGAAGTGCTTGAAGAGGAGCTGCAGGGAGCCGGAGATGAGCGGGGGGTAGTCGTGCATGGTCAGGTGGATCAGCACCCGCAGGAACATCCTCCCTCCCTCGTCATCCACCTCCAACATGCTGCTCGACTTCCTGCAGCGGGGTGGAGGCACTGGGTGTCAACACAGAGCTGATGGGGACAGCTTTAGAGCCTCATCTTCCTCATCACCCGCAGCTCCCAGCCTGGGTGGGATGGACAGAAGGGGAAGGGCCCTGTGGCCAGGGGAGCTCTGGGGACAGGGACTCACCCCACACCGAACATGGCCTCGGCGTGTTCCCCGATCCGGTCCAGGTTCATGGCTGCGGCTGCAGGGAGAGGAAAGGAGTGACAAGGGTGGACAGTGCCAGCCCTGTGTCTTGGCAGGAACTCCCAGGAACCAACCCAGCTCCCTGATCCTGTTCCCACCAAAAAAACTCCATCCCTCCCTGCCCCCTGCCAGCAGCAGCTGCTGGAGATGCCACTTCTGCTGGAGATGTCACCTCTGCCACCCATGTCCTCCCAGCCCCTGCTGAGCTGGGGGAGTGCCAGGGGAAAAGTGAGAGAATTACTTGTGGAATCAAAGGCTGGAGCTGTCCCGTCAGCTGCGCTGTCCTGCATGGGGTAAACCTCCACAAACTCCTTCTTGAAGACAGAGAGCAGGTAGGAGATCCTGTAGTCCAGCCGCACGTTCAGGATGAACTGGAAGCAGCAGGGAAGGAGAAACCAGAAGTGGCTGAGTGCCCTCCTCATGCCAACTGTGCCTTTGCCCGAGAAAGTCCCATTACACACCCCCATCCCACCACCCCGTTGGCTCCAACCTGCAAGATCTCCAGGATCTTCAGCTTGGTCTCCATCACCACAATGTTCTCGTTCTCAATGCTCCTCCCTCTGTCCACTTGCTCCGGGGCAGAGCCGGCGCTGAGGCTGGGGGCGCTGAAGATGGACTGTTTCCTGCTCAGCACCATGGTGGACATCATCTGCCCCACGCCCTGGATCGACCTCCGCACGTTCTTCCCTGCAGAGGCAGCCACAGTTAGTGCGGGTGGAGAGAGGCGGCAGAGGACCAAGGAAGGACCCACTTGGACTGGAAAATGCTCTAGACTTAATCAGAGAATGAGCAGAAGGAACAGAGTATTTGTTTTGGCACGGGCACGGGCTCACCACCCCATGTCCTGCTGCACACCCAGCCACATCAGCGAGCCAGTGTCTGGTTTTCTTGCCACCAAAACGGGAAAGCACTGGGCAGACCAGGGAAAACTCTGGGCAGACTACAGGAAACACCTCCCTGGCCATGAACAGGGACTCACCTGCCACCTCATCGTTGTAGACCGCCTGCATCATCAGCTGAGGGTTCTGGACGCAGTCGATGATGCCCAGCAGGGTCCGTGTCAGGCGCAGCAGCTCGCTGAAGCTGTAGAAGCCGAAGTAGATGAGGTTGTGGGCAAGGCTGACGACCTGGGGAAGGACAAGGCAGCTCCAGACCTGGCCCATGGTGGGGGACAGGGACACCGCAGGGGCACCAGCAGCCAGACAGTGTCACACCCTGCAAGGTGCCGGTGACACAGGAGCGCCCGCACCTCAAAGGTGAGCTTGTTCTTCTCCTCGTTGGCGAAGGGCACGGCCTCGCTCACCACGTTGTTGAGATAGTCCTCCACGAACTCCATGGTGCTGGCAAATTTGTTCTTCTTGTCGTCACGCGAGACGTTGAGGTTGGAGTCGTAGCTGCAGGGGGACACATGGGGGTGAGCTGGGGACAGCGGGTGTCCTCACACCCAGCTGGCAGGAGCACTGTCCTGGCAGCTCCTGAGCCACCATGACCAGCAGTGATGCTGTGACAGATGGAGCTCACTTCCTCCTGAGGGCTCAGACCTACCCAGGTCACTCCACAAACGCTCCCCTGCCACCCCCTGTCCCTCAAAGCCACCCCGAGCCCTGGTGTGTCTCACTCTTTGATGGTGATGGCTGTGGGGATCTCCGTCCAGAGCCGGGCAAACTTCACGGGCATCACCAGCTCCTGGGGGTCCCTGTCCACGTGCACGTGCAGCATGAGGTGGCAGAAGGAGGCGCGCAGGTCGAAGGGCAGCATCTCATCTGCCATGCACAGGAAGATCAGGTCCACCCCCAGCTGCTGGGAGATCTCCTTGATGGCCAGGTACTGGCGGTCCAGGCACATGCGGGCAAAGAGCTTCAGCTGGTACCTGCCCGGGGGTGAGGGGGAGAGGGAGTGAGGCCGTGCAACCCTCACAGCCTCACCTGGAGAGGAGGTGCCACAGGAGTGTCACCTGTAGTAGCTGAGGACGTTCTCGTCGTGGGCATTGCCAGCCCGGGCCTCCTGTGCCAGCTGCCGGATGCTTTTCTCGTGGTGGTCGTTGTTCTTGTCCGTCCAGGTGAGCCAGACCTCCTCCTCCGAGTACTCGATGCTCAGGTACTCGTGGGTCTGGGACATCTCCTTCACTGGCCTCAGCCTGGGACAGGAAAGGGGAAATCTGGAGATGCTCCCATGGATGGAGGGGCTGCACCTCGAGGGGTGACAGAGTGGGACCAGGCCCAGCCTGTAGTGGGTTCCTTGTAGGGTGGGGAGAAGGTGTTTCTAAGGGTTTAACTTCTCATTATCCTGCTCTGATTTATTAAGAATAAACTTAAATTATATCCCTAACCAAAGCCTGTTTTGCTTGCGATAGTATTTGATGAGTGATTTCTCCTGGTTCTTATCCCAACCCTTCGATAGCTTTTCTCTCTCTCTCCAGCTGCAGAGCAAGCGGCTTTGGTGGGCTCCTGACATCCAACCCCGACAAACCTGAGGTGCAAACCCTCTCCCTCAGCCACTCACTCGGTTTTGATGAGGATGTCGCTGTTCTTCGAGTCCAGCACGCACTTGCAGATCAGCTCCTGCGTGACGGGGATGGCGATGTGGTTGGACACGCAGAGATCCGAGAGATAATCCAGGAACCTGCCGGGGGCAGAGGCAGCTGTGCCGTCAGAGGGGGGCTCCCCGTGGCTCCCCTCACACCCCGCAGGGACTCCACACGCACCGTGGCTCGCGGTTCTTGCGCACCAGGCTGACGAAGGTCTCCACCTCGGTCTTGGTGATGTGCTTCTCCAGCAGCTTGCGGTTGTTGTGCAGCAGCGCTGTGATGGTGTCCTCGGCCAGGATGTCGTAGCCGATCTGAGACTGCATCATTCCGAACTGCTTGGCAATGTGCTCCTGCAGCGGGCACAGAGAGGGGCTGTGAGCGACGTCCCCGTGTCCCCCCGAGGCTCCATGGGGATGGGGGGTCACATCCCGCCCTCCAGCACCTGGTTCTTGCGGTAATCCTCCTGGGAATGCCGGAGCACGCGGTAGCACAGGCGGAACATGTATTGGTAGGGAGCGTTCTTCTGGTCCGACAGCTCTTCCAGCCTCACCAGGGGCCCCTCCCCGCCCTTGTCCTTGAAAGGGGCCTTCAGGATCCCAAAGATCTGCGCAAAGAAGACATCAGGGCTGCGTCCTGCTCCACACCAGCCCCCTGTGCATGGCTGGACACCACAGCATGAGCTGGAGGCCAGACCCTCCTCCGTGGGGTTTTCCATCCCTCTGGCCCCCAGAGTGGCCCTGAGCAGGACAGGACATCTCCACAGGACACGTCCCAGCCTTGCTGGGATGCAGGGCCCTAGGGCCACCCACCTGCTTCAGGATGTTCTGCTCCCGCATCAGCTTCTGCCGCTCCCGGTTGGGCTTGGTCACCACGATGTCCAGCACGTTCTGGCCATTGTTGGGGACATCACTGACAAAGAACACCAAGTCCTCCAGTAGCTGGATCACGAACCTGTGAAGGGACAAGGGGTGAGTGGGCTGGGGGCTGCTCAGCTGCCCAGACTCAGGTCCCTGCAGTGATGTTGGTGGGTTTTGGGGACCAAAGAGCCTCAGAAACCTGCCAGGGGAGCTGCTGGCTGATCTTGCACTCCTTGATGGATCAAGGGCTGGATCTGCAGCCCCTGTGGTTCCTGTTCGTGCCAGGGCGAATGTCTGGAGGGGGCTTTGCCTGTGGCTTACACCCGGGATTCTGCATTTAACACCTCTGCCCCCGTGGTCACCCCCTGCCGTCACTCCATGGTCACCCCGTGGTCACCCCGTGGTCACCCCGTGGGCCAGGCTGGCAGGGTGGCAGCCGCTCGCTCTGTCCCACAGGGATCTGTGTCTGCTCAGGAAGCACCAAGAACCCACCCACCTAAAAATAATACAGTGACTAAGGCGGCTGCCCCTATCACGGAGCCATCTCCCAGCCCCTCGGATATTTTCCTAGGATATTTTTCTGGGATATTTTTCTAGGATATTTTTCTAGGAGACGCCGGAGCAGGGCTGTGCCGTTATCTGGTTTCCTCGCCAGGCTCCTGGGAGAAGCAGGCGTGGATTGGGGCTGTGGGCAGGGAAGCGAGGGCAGCACTGGCCCCAGCACCAGGCAGGAGCCTCATCCTGCTGGGGAGCCCATGGAGGAGCCCAGCACAGCCCCATCCCCAGGGGTCTTTTACCTCCGGTCGTTCTGGCTGAGGAAACCCTCGTTCATCTTCTCCACCACGTTGGCCAGCATGGAGCTGGCGTCGTTGGCGAAGTCCAGGTCCCGGATTTCAGACACGGGCACAGAGACGATGGCAAAAGCTTCTTTGTCCTCTTTGGTGGGGCACGTGCCCAGCTGGGAAGTAAGGGAGAAGCAGTGTCACACAGACAGGGCCATGACAGGCGTGTCCCCACCGTCTGCCACCACCCCTGCTGACGTCAGTGACACAGCTTGTCCCCACCAGAGGGGCTGGGGTGGGCTCTGGGCTCTGGGGTGGGCTCCAGGCTGGTGTCCCCCCACCCCTTTGGATCATCCAGGGTGTTTCAGTCCACGGGTGCTGGGAGGGAAGGAGCACCCTAAGAGCTCCTGGAGAACACGGAATAAACCCCAGGAGAGAGGAGGGAGCGGGGCCCTACCATGAGGCGGATGGGCCTCTCCTCGTCGATGTCGATGGGCACGTTGGTGCTCTGGATCCACGTGTTGGTGCAGAGGTGGCGCAGCCTCACGTAGGAATTCCTGCCAACAGCACAACGTCCTGCTGAGTGACCCCCAGAGAGCGTCCTGGCGAGCGGTGTCCCCTCCTGGGGACATTCCAGCCCTGTCCTTCCCCCAGCACTCAGTCTCCCCTCCTCCTGCCCTACCGTGGGACGAAGGAATCCGTCTTCTGCAGCGTGGTGGGGTCCAGCTCGAAGAGGGAGGCGATGTCGTTGCCGTGGGGCACGGCCACCAGCCGGTACTTGATCTTCTCCCCGGTGTTCCTGCGGCTGGCGCGGCTG
The DNA here is from genome assembly GCF_009819655.1 of Sylvia atricapilla. Classification (NCBI taxonomy): domain Eukaryota; kingdom Metazoa; phylum Chordata; class Aves; order Passeriformes; family Sylviidae; genus Sylvia; species Sylvia atricapilla. Next base: position 3,022,093 of record NC_089164.1, on the reverse strand, counting down.
CTGCCCCCCTGCACGGTGGGGAGGGGGTCTCTGAGCCCGGCCCGGGGGTCCCCTGCGCCCTCAGCATCGGGGGGGACGCAGCAGAAGCTTTGCCAGGGCTGAGCCTCGCACGAGCGGAGCACAAGCGGCGTGGGTGCACCTGAGCTACGAGGCCCCCCCCGGTGCAAACCTCACCAACAGCACAGAAAACTCCCCCCTGAACATCCAACTCGCTCATCTACCAAATTTCCCCGTGGTCTCTGGGGAGCCAACATGCACTGGGACACCTCTGAGAGGTTTGACAGGTGGGACACTGCCAAACCTGTCCCTCTCACAGGTGGGACACTGCTCTAAGGGAGGTGCTGCGGGACAAACTCGGCTGCAGTCCCCTCAGAGGGCTCTGTTTTGGGGCATTTCCCTGCTTTCAGGCCCTGGCTGAGAGCTGGCGTGGTTGGGGCAGCGGCAGCAGCGGTTCTGCTCACCGTGGGCGCTGCTTTGGGCTCAGCCACGTCTCCTTTATAACTTGGGTTTTCCTGGAAAGTTAAAGAGGGAGATGAAAAGCAGCTGTCAGTCGGTCAGTCCCTCCAAACCCCTGGGGGTGGTGTGTGATCCCTATTCCTGCTTTCCCTGAACACAGCACGGGGAGGAAACCTGCCCAGGTGGGGCTGGAGGATGTGGCGGTGCCCAGTGCACGGTGTCCCAGCCCTGGCAGCAGGATGGGGGAGCCCAGGGGAGCAGACCTGGGCTCCGTGTGGCAGCAACAACTCCCTGGAGGCTCCAGGCTGAGCTCCCAGTGAGCAGCACCGGCCCAGGATGGGCTCAGTCTGAGATCTTCTTTTGTCTTCAGGTGTTAACAGAGTATTTTTGGGTTTAAAGCACCCATTTCAGAGCCCCAGAGTTGGCTGTTTTCCACCCTGCAGTGATGGAAGGGCCCTGAGGGCCACCCTTGGGTGTCTTCTCCAGCTGGGGCACATCCCCAGGATGTCCCTGCTGCCCTGGCAGCAGAGCACAGCCCTCAGTCCTGGCAGTGCCAAACACCCCCCATTATCCAAGGGCAGCAACTCCTTCAGGAGGCCTTGAGCTGGCCTTAAATGGGAGCAGAAAAACCTGGCAGATGGTGCTTCCAGACCCAGATTTTGCCCCCACCCTCTGCCAGGATGAGTCACGTCCCACTTCCAACGCACCGGGCTGTGCCAGTGGCTCCCTTGGCGTGGGGTGAGCACAGAAACGCCTCAGCCACCCCCTTCTGTCCCCCGGGGCCAGAAAAGGAGCCAAACCCCAAATCTGAGCAAGGGAATCCCTTCACTGGGGGATTTCAGGGGTGAAGTTTGGTCCTAAACGATGACGGGGGTCAGGTGCCAACGTCTGTGAGCAAGGAGGAGCCGAAGGGAGCAAAGTGGAGGGGACCAGAGGAAACGCTGGGAATCACTCCCTGCCCGAGATGGGCACTGCCTTAGCAAGGGGTGCCAGAGCCCCAGGGCAGGTTCCTGCACCCCTCTTACCTCTGCTGCCAGGTAGTTTCCCGTGGCGAGGTGCTTGAAGCGGTACAAGCCATTCCAGTGGCCGGCCCCCCCTCGGCACGGGTCGTGGTGCACCACCTGGGAGAGGCAGGGCACAGCTCAGCCACAGCGCAGGAGGGACTGGGAGGTCTCCAAACACCCCTCCGTGCCCCCCCTGCTCACCTCCACCTCCCACAGGGCGTTGGAGCTGGTGGCCGAGGTGGCCGACTGGCGCAGGGTGGTGCGGAGGAAGACGTGCAGCTTGCCCTTGTACTCGTCACAGGTGAGGAACTTCTCCTGCTCGGCGTGGAACAGCCTCACCACGTCCCCCTGCACCAGGACACAGGGGTGAGGGTCAGGGTCAAAGGATCCTGGAGTCTTTCAGGCTGGGAAATACCTCCGAGGTCATTAAGTCCAATCTCTCACCACCATGCCCACTGAACCACATGCTGAAGTGTCTGTTTTTGAGCACTTCCAGGGATGGTGAGTCCTGGGGAGTCTGTTCCCGTGTTTAACCACTCAGTGAGAGTTAAGGCTCTCCTGCAATGCATCTCCTCTTGTGACCCCTCATGCTGCAAAGGGGACAGGGTTCCTCCTGGACACAACTCTGGGACCCTGGGGACCACAGGGCACTGTCACCTCTGCCCACCCAACCTCCCTGAGCTCTGCTAAAACCTGCCCCAGGCAGCACAAACACTCCTCTGAGCCCAGGGGACAGGGCACAGGCACCCTGCACTGCCACCACTCCCATTATCCACGCAGTGACCCCTCTGCCTCCACCCCCAGGGGATAAATGGATGTGAATCCATCACTTCCCAGCCCTGGAGCAGGCAGAGGCTCCACTCCCTGACCTGGTAAAGGCATTAACACCCCGGGAAGGAGGATGTGGGAAGCTGGGATAAGCACAGCACCTGGGGATGAAGGGCTGTAAGATCCTAACAATCCACATCCAGCCAGCTGCTTCCTGGAGGACCTTGGCCCTGAACAATAGCTCAGCAGGGAAAGTTCCTTTCCCAGGCAACGGCAGGGCTGGGCAGCTGGAATTGTCCCTGCACAAGAAGCCACTGGTGACACTGCGTGGCCCTGGGGTTGTCCCCAAAAATCAGTTTAACACCCTGAGCTCGGTAATTGGTGCCCTCAGCTCCCTGCTGCCAGCAGATATCCTAAAATATCCCACTCTGCCTCACTGTGCTGCTCTCCGGGCGATGAATTCTCGCAGGAATTACGGCCCCCAGGGCAGGACCTCTTCAGTGCCCTTGTCACACGTCCTGTCCCCCCAAACCTCCTTCCTTACCCCCTTCAGCACTTCCTCCATGTGGTCGCAGAACTGCATGAACAGGTTGATTTTCCAGCTGGTGTTACAATTGACCGAGTTCACCTACAGAGCAAGAGAGCGTGGTCAGGATCCCAGGAGAAGGGGGAAAAAGGAAAAAGAAGCGGGGAGAAAAAAGAAGGGGGGAGAAAAAAGAAGGAAAGGAAGGAAGGGAAAAAAAGGAAGGGGAAGGGAAAAAAAGGAAGGGGAAGGGAAAAAAAGGAAGGGGAAGGGAAAAAAAGGAAGGGGAAGGGAAAAAAAGGAAGGGGAAGGGAAAAAAAGGAAGGGGAAGGGAAAAAAAGGAAGGGGAAGGGGAAGGGGAAGGAAGAAAAAGCCCCCCAGGCCCTCCTGTACCTCCTTGCAGCCAGCATTGTCAGCCAGCTCGTAGTTGCTGGCGTGCAGCGGCTGCCCGGCGTTCACGGGGTTCAGGATGACTTTGTCTCCCACGACTACCTGGGGAGCAAAATGGGAGCAGGGGAGCGAGAATGAGACTGGGCGCCCGCTGAGGAGCCCAGCCCAGGCGCGGAGCTCTTGGCACACCCCTTCAGGGCCTGCTGGGCCCCCGTGCTCACGTTGTCCCCGTTGCTCCTGAGCTTCCAGAAGGGCTGGATGAAGAGCCAGGAGCCCTCGTTGCCGGTGGCGTCCAGGGTGACCCGCATGGCGTTCTTCTCCAGCAGCGCCGGCAGCCGCTTGTTCACCGTCAGGTACTTGTTGCTCTTCATGTGCAGCAGCTGGAGGGGCCAAGGGTGGGAGAGATGAGAATTGCAGCCCCCGAGGTTCCCCCCAGGCACCACCAGCCCCTTCCCAGACATGTTGGATCCGAACCTGGATGACGCTCCCGTACTTCACCACGTCCCCGTGCACCTTCTTGTTCTCCGTCTCGTTCTGCTTCTGCTCCATCTGCGCTGCGTGCTGCTCCCAAAGGAGAAGAGCTGAGTGGGGCAGCACCCTCCTCCCTCCCCAGGAGTGAATCCCAGCAGGGTCACTCACTCACAGCCTTGGCTCTGGGCTCAGGGTCAGTGTCCCTCTGTCCCCCAGGGCCACAGCAGGGAGCACCCAAGAGCTCAGCCCAGGGACACGGTGTGGCCCCGACCAGCCCTAAGGGACTCCAGCAGGGCTTTAAATTGAGGACTTGACAAATTAGGACAGGGCCAAAAGGGCACCAAACTCCCCCCAGGACAGCAGGTTTTGGGGTGACACGGAACGAGGATGCCGGGCTCAGGGTGAGGAGGGGGGTAAAACACCCCAAAAAAAGGGCTGTGGGCACTGGGGGCTCTTGGCAGCACCAAAACCAAGGAGCCAAAGGCACCGTGCCCAGAGCTGGAGCAGGCCTGGACCTGCCGCAGCAGGATGGGTCCCCAGGAGGGAAGGCTCAGCAGCCCCCTCCAAAAACCACAGAGATTTTCCATGTGCTGGCTCTGGCAGCTGGAGCAGTGATGAGATGCTGACACATGTGGAATGAGGCAGGAACTTGCTCCCACAGCAAATCTGGGAATGGCAGAGGAGCGCCCACAGCCCTGGCACCAGGCTGGGCACAGCCCGGGCAGCTCCAGCCCAGGGCTCCCCCAAAATTGTGTCAGGAATCAGAGAGGGATGGAGCTGGGAGAGCCTCTGCCCCTTCTCAACCTGCTCTCAGCCCTTTCACCTCAGGGCAGAGGAACTGGGAAACATCTGCAATCATGGAATTGGAAATTGCAATCATGGCTTGGCACTGGGAGGGAGGATGGGGCAAGTCCTGAGTGCCCGAGCAGGTGAGGGCTCTGAATGCACCTGGTACCTGTCCCCACAGAGCTCTGGGTGCCATCAGGGGTGACCCTTCCATGCCCACAGAGCTTTGAGTGCCACCCAGGGTGACCCTTCTCTACCTACAGAGCTCTGGGTGCCCCTTGGGGTGACCCCTCTGTCCCCACAGAGCTCTGGGTGCCCCTTGGGGTGACCCTTCTGTCCCCACAGAGCTCTGGGTGCCCCTTGGGGTGACCCCTCTGTCCCCACAGAGCTCTGTGTGCCCCTAGGGGTGACCCTTCTGTCCCCACAGAGCTCTGGGTGCCCCTTGGGGTGACCCTTCCGTCCCCACAGAGCTCTGGGTGCCCCTTGGGGTGAACCTTCCGTCCCCACAGAGCTCTGGGTGCCATCAGGGGTGACCCCTCCATGCCCATAGAGCTCTGGGTGCCATCAGGGGTGACCCCTCTGTCCCCACAGAGCTCTGGGTGCCACCCAGGGTGACTCCTCTGTCCCCACAGAGCTCTGGGTGCCCCTTGGGGTGACCCTTCCATCCCCACAGAGCTCTGGGTGCCCCTTGGGGTGACCCCTCTGTCCCCACAGAGCTCTGGGTGTCACCTGGAGCCACCCTCACCCCGTGCAGGGCCGGCTGCTGCCGTCAGGACCAACCCTCTGCCAAACAATCCCACACTGACGCTGCTCCGGGAGCTGAACAACAGCCCCATGGAGCAACAGGGCCCCGATGGGAGATCCAGCAGCCCGAAATCTCCCTGCAGATCTGAGCTCCTCCCTCGCCAGCAGCCAGTGGGGCTGGCACTGGGAGCTGGGGCTGCCCCAGCCACGCGAGTTCCCGGAGCTGATGTTCCCACACTGTCCCTTGGATGGGGTGGGGACTGTCCCCAAGCCCAGGGGTGTCACGGATGCCCACAGAGGACTGGGGAGGACTGGGGGACATCAGCAGAGAGGCTGTCTGAGCTGTTGTGGGCTAAGAAAACACAAGGCTCAAACCCACTGAGACACAGCACCGAGGGCCACCAGCTCGGAAAGACAACCACAGGCACCACAGGTGGGGCTGCTCCACTGCAGACCTGGCTGCTCCTGCCCCAGGAAACCATCTCTGTGGGCTGGGAGCTGCTCTCAGCCTGTTCCTCAGCCTCCCTGCTGAGGGGCAGGCAGGAGCCTGGCGGCTGCAGAGCTGGGCAGGGCTGGGCCATGAAAAAACACCACCGGGAGCAGCAGGAAGGAGCGAGGAAATGGCAGAATCTCCTTAAGAGGAGCCCTACCCAAGGTGCAATCAATCAGGCTCAGCAATGAGCCTCTGGTGGGCTGGACAGCTCGTGGCCAGGACAGCTGGGATGTTCCAAGCCCGGCTAACGGGAGCAGGAGAACCGGGATTCAGCCAGGGAGCGCCCAGGGCTGGCCGTGGAGCAGCCACACACCCTGTCCTGGCACCTGCAGGGCAGGACACGCTGTCCTGGCACTGCCCAGCCCCCCTGCCCCAGGCAGAGCTGCGGATGGTGGGGCCGGGCTCGAGGCCCGATGAGATGATTTAGTGAAATCTCTCCCCAGCTCTGGTTTTATGAATCATCGGCGGGGCCTCACCAGCTGCCTCAGGCCGTTGTGCAATGTTTGATGTGGGCCCTGGCCAAAGCTCGGGGAAGCCAACGGGAGCCTTTCCCTTCCCCAGCCTTTTGGAGCACGTCCTTTTGGAAACAGAGCTCCCTCCTGCAGGGGTGTCCCGGGGTGCTGAGGGGTGTCCTGGGGGGCTGAAAGGTGCTCTGGGGTGCCCTGGGATGTCCTGAAATACTGAAGGGTGTCCTGAGGGGTATTCTGGGGCACTGAGGGCTGTCCTGGGGTGCCCTGGAGGGTCCTGGAGTGCCCTGGGGCACCCCAGGGTGCAGGGCTGTGCTCACAGAGCTCCTCAGCCACAGCACCTCTGCACAAGAAGCATGAGGAGGGTGACACAGCAATGGCTGGGCAGGGGACAAGGGGCACAGCACAGCTGGAAATCCCGTCTGACCCCAAACCACATCCCCAGAGGTGTGGAGCCGTCGCCCACCTGCCTCGTGGGCACTGCCAGCTCCTGCTCCTGCTCCTGCTCACCTGGAGCTTCTGCAGCAGCACCACGTCTGCGATCTTGTCCTTGTCCTGCTTGGTCTGCTTGGCCTTCCAGTACTGCTTCTGGGCAGAGTAGCGGTTCATGGGACACACCTTGAAGAGGCAATCTGGGGAACAGAGCAGAGCACAGCCTGCTGAGGCTGTCCCCGAGCACGGCCAATGTCACCGAGGGGCAGGGACACCGCTGGGATGGGCCCTGGTGGCCCCATCCATGAGGGAGACACGGCTGGAGGTCACGTCACCGCGTGCTGGCTGCCGGGCTGGATTTCAATCAGGCGGAATAACGAGGCCAGGAATGACTGCACTCCTTGGACTCGTGGTCGGGAGCGCTCCCATCGGAAATGGCTCCGCTGCTCGGGAAGGGAAGCTTCAGGGGGGAGAAGGAGCTCTGATGGAGCCCAGCTGCACCAAAGGAGGAGAGGATCCCGGCAGGAGCGACCCGGGACAGGATCAGCCACCTCCACGTCCCTCGTCACCCACGGGACACCACAGGATGTGAGGACGGTGACAGCGCCTGAAAATCTCCCACTCACAATGGCTTTGGGGACAAAATTCCCTACCCAGAGTGGCTTTGGGAGCAAAGCAACTCCGATTCTACAGGAGGAGCCTGTGGTGGCCCTGCCATGGGGACACACACGTCCATCCATCCCTCCGTGACCCGGATCACCAGCTCCCGAAACCTCCGTGTCAGCAGCTCTATTTCGAGATCCTAAAAGATGCACAAGACGCATCTCAGCTCCTCCAAACCCTCCCTGCGCTGCGGCTTGCCCCCATTCTCCCGTTTTCCCCCAGGATGGTGGGCGGGAAGCGCAGACACTCACGGCCAGGCTCCGGGAAGGGAAGCAGGAGAGCAGATGTCTGGGAGACAACGAGGCCCTCACATCTCCCAACCCCATTTCCCGGGCTGGAAGCTGCTCCAGGGTGAGGGCAGGAAAGGCTCTGCAGCCTGAATCGCCCTAATTAGGCCCTGAAATAGCAGCCCAGAAAGTTCAGGCACAAAAAAGAATTTATTTTTTTTTTTTTTAAATAATAATTAAAAAAATTTAAAAAATATATAAATAAATAATAATAATAAAAAAAGAAAATAAAAAGTTCCTTCCCTGGCTGGCCTCGGGCCCGAGGCGCTGTCGAGAGCGTATTTATTTACCTGGGAGTGCCGCTGGGGCAGCGCCGAGCGCGGTTCTCACCGGCCGGGGCCGCTGGGGCAGCGCCAGGTTTCACATTTCGTTTTACCTGTTTGCCAATGGCACATCCCGTGCCGAGCAGCCCCGGCCCCGAGCAGTCCCCATTAAATTGCTAATTAGTGGGAACTGCTGCAAAAGGCGCTGGTGGGAAGGAGAAACCGGGGGCAGGTTAAAAAAAAAAAAAAAAAAAATAGAAATAAAACTCAGCACAGCGACTCTGAAATGGCTCCGAGCGCTCCCTGCCCCCGGTTTTGCAAGGAGGGAAACTGAGGCACGGCCGGGGTTGTGTGCAGGAAATCTCCAGCGCGGCTCGTGTTGGGAGCCGGAGATTTTTGGCAGCTGGGTCAAAGCACCGCCGGATTTCGGAGAGGTGGATTGGGGTGGAAAAGAGGGAAGGTGAAGGAAGCTCCTGGAGCAGCACTGCCCTGGAGGGTGATGTGGGGTCATCTGCCAGGAGACAGAGCGGCTTTGGGGGCAAAATATCCCATCTAGAGAGGCCTGGGGGGCAAAATTTCCCACTCACAGTGGCTTTGGAGGCAGAATTTCCCACCCAGAGTGGCTTTGGGGGCAAAATATCCCATCTAGAGAGGCCTGGGCAAAATTTCCCACCCAGAGCGGCTTTGGGGGCAGAATTTCCCACCCAGAGATGTCTGGGGGGGCAAAACCTCCCGGTGACTCCTCCGGAGAACTGGGGGCAGCAGTGGCACAGCTGAGGGTCCCACATCCCCCTCTTGCCTGGGAGGGCTGAAGCTTTTCCTGACACGCCTGAGCTGGGCTGGGAAGAGCCTCGACGGGAGGAGAAACCGCAAAATAATAATAATAATAATAATAATAATAATAATAATAATAATAAATAAAATAAAAAAGCAAATAACTGAGAGGTGTCGGGCGTCTCTCGGAGCCGGGCAGGGCCAGCAGCAGCTCCCAGGTGGGTTCTGGCATTTCCAAAGAACCTTTTCCGAGCTGACCTCGGCAGCAGGGTCCTGTTTTCCCAGCGGGAAGCCCCGGCACGACCCGTGTGCCGCTCAGGATAGGGCAGGGTCCGGCCACAGGATGTGGGGACGGCGACAGCGCCTGAAAATCCCCCGCAGCCTCTGGCCGGGGCCGCAGGGAACAGCCCCAGCCCGTTGTTTCCACCTCGCTGCGGGCGATGGCTATCGAGCACGGAGAGCTCTACCTTTCCGGCCATTAAAACAAACAGCTGGATATCCTGATAGCGAGCGAGCAGGGCTGAGCCCAAAAAAACCTGAGCCTGCAAAAGAGATTCAGCCCGAGCGCACAGAGCATCCAGCCCCAGGTGGAAATGGAGCTGCGAGAGGCTGGGGGGATGCTGGAGATGCTGGGTGGGTTGTTAATTAGGCTCGTGAATAAATTAATGGGAATCGCTCCCAGGTCAATGCTTGGTGGGATACTAAAAGAGCGGGGAAATGGGTGTCTTGAGGTATTTTGGGGTGTGGAGGGAAAGGAGAGCGGCCAGGGGGTGGGTGCTGTTAAAGGCAGCCTGAGAAAAGGTGGAGGCACGAGGCAGAGTGGGGAACCGGTATTTAAAAAGTGTTATTTAAAAGAAGACATAAAACGACGACACCGGGGGGAACGAAAGGAGCAGCTGCCCTAAACCAACCCCAAACCCAACCCCACAGCCACGGGTTTGGGGAGATTTCCCAGCTCTCTCCTCTGGGCCTGATAATTCTGGGTCTGGGAGATTTTTAGCCTGCTGGCAGCTACTAACGTTTTCTCCAGGAAAAAAAAATTCAAGAAAGTTTCTTCTCAAAACAATCTTGGTGAACAACTCTCTTTTCTCAAAACAACCTTTCTCCAGGTGGTGTTTTGCTGGTTTTTCATTCACCAATGGGATTAGAGAGGTGTCGTTCCTATTCCCCAACCGTGTTAGGTGTGTATCAGAACACCTTATAAAAGGTAGCAAAAATTAGAAAACAAAGCCGCCTTTTTTTGATTCTCCTTGCCTTGTGAAACATTTGGAGTCTTTCTTTCATGTCCTACAGCGACACTTTACACCCTGCCTGTGTGATCCAGGCCCTCAAATCCCGCTGGGATAATGGGTGTGGAGCACCCTGAGCACACGGAACATTCCAGCAGCCCCCAGGTGGGTGCAGTACAGGGCAGAGCTGTGCCCCCCTGCCCCAGCCCACTGACCCCGATGTCACTCATGGAGACACGGAGCCGCCCCAGCCTCACCTCGGAATTTTTTGGGGGGGTTGTCCAGGTCCCCGGCCGCCGGCTCCACCACGCAGCGATCGTCCACCAGCCTGAGGGGGCGAGGATACACAAGGCACAGAGTAAGAGATTGAAGTAGCACAGTTGGTTTGATAAGCAGGATGCCACGGCAGGAACAAACAGAGCTCTGAGATTACGAGAAGGTGGGATTAAACCTGCTTAAGGGAAGAGGAGAGTAAAATGTTGGAAAATGCACGAGTCGTTTGTATGATCTTTTTAACCTAATTATTGTAGTAGGGATTATTAACCCTCCTGAAATGGTAAATAAGCTTTTGGAAAAGCTGAGTAAAATCGAATTCTGATCACTGGATCAGTCTTCCTGTCTCTCCGTCAGCCAATATGAGGGGGACAAAAAGCAGGGACAGGTGTAGGATCAGTTGTAGGGTCAGTGACAGAGTCAGGTGTAGGGTCAAGGTCAGGAGCAAGGTCAGGTGTAGGTTCAGGGTCAGGAGCAATGGGATGGCAGCAGGGCTGAGCATGCACAGTGCTTGTACCACCATCACCCGGCCTGGAGTGACAAACCCAAACCTGCACCTCCTGTTTCCCACCCCCATAAATATTTTTTCAGGAGCTGAGCACCCCTTCCCTGGGTTCCCACTGCTTCCCTGGGTGTTTCCCATGCCGTTCCCTCGGCCACACAGGGCTGGTACAGCAGCGAAGGACCAGGGAGGGTTGGTGGCAGTCACTCTGGGCCCTCTCTTTGGTGACTTGTGCCAGAGGGGACCCTGCCCTGCCCAGCTCCCCCTGGCACGCAGAGCTCTGTTATTGCAAAATCCACCAAAATCCAGCAAAATATTGCAAAATCCAACAAAATATTGCAAAATCCAGCAAAAAACCGGGAGGAGTTCAGCTTCTATTCACCGGTTCTCCTTCCCCGGCTGGGAGCTCTCCCCACCGGGGCACAGAGGTGCAGGTGCCGTGGGTGGGGGCGGCAGGGCCCCCCCAAAGCCAGTAATTATTTATTATCTAATCCGAGCTGCAGCCTCTGCCCATCAGATCAAGGCTCCGCGTCTCCTCCCTGCCCACCTCTGTTTTCCCAGCGTTGAGCAAAACCCCTCGGGCTTGGTCTCGGCTGCTGGAGGCTGATTTGGGGCTGATTTGGGGCTGGAGGGGACGTCGCCTTTCAGAGTTACCGAGCAGGGCGAAGCAGAGCGCGGCAGCGGGATGTGCCCAGAGCACAGAGGGGCGAGCACGGCCCGAGGGGCTCCGTGTGCTGCGAGCTCCGTGCGAGGCTCCCCAGGGAACTGGGTGCTCCAGCAGGACGGGCTGTACCCGCTCGCCCGCTTTCCCCAGCGCCGGGGAGCCGGAGAGAAGCGTGTCCCCACCTGCGGGAGGATGCGGGAATGCGCCTGCGGTGCTCTCCCCGCAGGGACAATCCATCCCTGGGGCACGCACAGCCTGGAGCGGCGAGGCAAAGAGGAGCCTGCGCTGTCCCCGCCACCCCCAAGGGACTCTCGGTATCCCCAACAAACCAAACGACCCGAAAAACCGCCGGAGATGGACGGCAAAAAGCGGGGCAGATCCATCCCCCGGGGCAGATGCGGGTTCTTTCCCCCAGCCCGGCCGCTCTGGGCAGGACAGGAGGATTCCTTTCGCTCGGCAGAGAGGAATTTGGCCTCGGCGCTGATGGATGGGGACCCGGGGACCCCGGTGCTGCCGTGTCCTTGGTGAGGAGGCGTGGGCTGGCCCCGGGCTCTGACCGCCCCGGGCTCCTCACGGCTCCGCGGGGCCGGCGACAGCGGCCTCAGCATTCACAGAAAGACAGAAAAGCGATCTGCCCGGTGGCAGGAGAAGCTTCAAAACAATTAGCAAAGACGTGGAAGGGGTTGGGAAAAACCTCCAGACCCACGAGATGCGGCCAGACAGGGCTGCTCTGGCTTTGCAAACTCCAGCAAAGCGGTTTTGGGCAGCAGCACGGGGGGTTTGGGGCTGTCTAAGCACCTTTTCCATGGGCTGTGACAGCAGGGAAGGAGCCTGGGACATTCCCAGATCTCAAACACCTTTTCCATGGGTTGTGGCAGCAGGGAAGGAGCCTGGGACATTCCCAGACCCCTGCAGGACACGGAGCCTTGTGAAAGGGGCAAAGGGCAAGGGGGAAATCCAGAGCGGCTGCAGCAGCACAGGGGACAGGCAAAGCCCCAGCCCAGCCCTGGTGTCACTCGGGGGCACTTTTGGTTTCTGTTCTGTTATTCTGGTGGGAGACAGGTCAGAACAAACCCTCGGGGTGTGCCTGGGAGCAAAAAAACCACCGAGGGCACCAACCCACGGGTGGGGTCAGGGAGTGAAGCCCTGACCCTCAGCGCATCGCCAGCTCCCATCACTGCCCGTGCAGGCAGAAAGGCTCGATCCAAAACCGCCAAACCCTCCGCTCTCAGGGCTCTCTGAGGAAGTGCCTGACCTGCCAGGGTTATTTTCAGCGCTGAAGAAAACAGCACGGGAGCCTCTCCTCCCCTCGGCCCTGCTGCGGCGCTGCCCCGTGCCCGCCATCCCCGCTCCACCGGGCAGGATTAGAGACAATGACCTGCCAGCCTGCAAGTCTTAATTAGTTAAAGATCTCAAGGCACTTTCAGCATCTTTAATCCCAGGATTACGCGCTCGGCAGGAGCGCCAAGTGTTCTTTTCATTAAACCGATGCTCTGGGCGAACATTCCTCAGTTAAAATATTGCTGAAAATTAAAAAAAAAATTAAAAATAAAAAGGATTCAGCCAGAGTGGACATGAACCACCTGGGAGGCTGTTGGGGCCGGGACATGCTCCCGCTGAGAACCGGCATTCCCGCGGTGGGATGGGGCAGGGAAGCTCCCTGAAGAGCAGCGGGGATGTGCCGAGGGCACCTTTCAGTGGGAAAACGGTGTCCGAGCACCGGGAGGAGGATCCCGAGCGAGGCAGGCGGCGGGATGCGCCCATGGAATGTCATTTTACCATTCCAAATTCCCCCTTCCCGGGAGCAGGAGGGGCGGGACCCGGCCCTGACCAGCAGCTCGAGCATCTGGCCGGCTCTTGGTGAGCCCCGGAGTCCTCGCCGCGTTTCCAGCGGGGCTTCCTGGGGCTTCCAAACGCCGAGCACAAAGTGATTCCCTGGACCGGGGCCAGCGCGTTTGGCCTCGAGCGAGGCAGAGCCTTCCCCGAGGTCAGGGGAGAAAGGAGCTCGTCCAGAAAATCCGGAGCAGTCGGATCCTGCCGAGGCCTCCCCGGGGACAGCCCCAGCTGGAGCCCGCTGGGCTGGGCAAAAACCTTCCCCAGATGTGGCACGGACGGTGCCAAGGGGAGCTCGGGCACGCCGGGAGCAGGGAAACCCCGACAGAGCCGGGAGAACCCCAATACAGAGCCCAGAAATCCCCGAGGAGGAGGAAGAGGAGGAGGAGGAGGAGGGTGATGAGAGCTCGTTGTTGGCCAGATCAGCCCCTCTGGCACCCACAGGGTGGGCGCTGCCCCAGGGAGGGGAGGGTAAAGTGACCAAAAATGCAGCTTTTTGGTGCTGTCGCGGTGCCAGGAGGGCTCGGACTCCTCCTCCTCCTCCCCCGGCAGGGACGGGTTCATCCTGACCCGGAGGAACTGCAGTTACGCTTTAACCAACTGCATCTCCCCGAGCTGCTCCACCCCAAAATCCACCTGCAACCACAGGTACAGGTGTTATTTGACCTGGAAGAGCCGCCCGGCGCCCAGCTGGGTTTGTCACCCACCCTTCCCCTCTGCCAGGGCCCGTTCGGAGCCCCTGAAGGGTTCTGCGAGCCTGGCAGGGATGGGCCAGCACAAAACCCTCCTGGAGCAACCTCCCGTGTCCCCAAAACCCGTTGTGGCCACTCCGGTGTGCCCAGCCCGTGCCCCAGCCCGCCCAGGGTCACTCCCAGGCCGCTGTGGGCAGCCCTGGGCTCAGTTCTCCCTTCCCAGGGCACTGCTTTGGGCCGGCCACAACATTTCAGCTGCTTTGGGGATCTTGGCTCGGCGTTCCCGAGCTCCACGCCCGGCCCGGGATGTTTTTCCTGCTCCCGAGCAAAGGCGCGCTGCAGAGAGAGGAGGTGAAAGGGAGGCTCCGTGCCCGGGGGCCCCCACAGGGAGATTCGGGGAGCAGAGAACCCTCAGGTGGGGCTGCAGGGCTCTCCCCACCTCTACCCCACAGCCCGGAGCCCCCCGGCGTTGCTCCGCAGGGATGTCACAGCAGCCACCCTTCAGGTGACCAACACCTGGCGACACTCCGTGTGGCCACACGAAGAGAAACCCCCGCTGCAGAGGCCGGGCCATCCCAGAGGCAGCTCCTGCACAAGGAAGGATGTCAGGAAGGCTTCCGCAGGGCGCCCGCGTGGGCTGGCAGAGCTGTTTGCCTTGCAAATGAGCTCGGTGAGGTCCCTGTGGCAGGAGGAGCACTCTCGGTGAGTCACCTGGTCCCTTATCGCAGGAGTGATTTAAGGTGTGGTTGGGTCTCCCAGGTCTCAGGACACCAGGGAAAACAATTTTAGGAGGGAGTGGGGAAAGAAGCTGCAGGAAGCAGAGGCCTGGGAAAGCGAGGCTGCAGCAGAGGATGTGCTGGGCTCAAGGAGAAGAGGCTCCCCAAACCCTGCTGCTCCTCAGGTGCCTCTGAGGGAGTCTGGAAAAACACCTGGCACAAAGGGAGACGTGAGGGCCGGAGCTGCAAAGGGCTCAGAGCTCTGAAAAATCCACATATTTCTAACCGAGCCCCTGGGACGTGTTCAGGGGGCAGCAAGCAGCGCTGCAGAGCCCATTTCCAGGCGGCTGGAGGAGCGCTCAGCATCCCCTGCCTAGGGACAGCTCCAAGGACACCTCTCCAAAACCGGGGACGCAGGAAGGGCTGGCACAGGGCTGCACGCACGGGGATTCCGGGCACTCGTGCACCCCGGTGCACCCCATTTCTGGGCGGCCAGGGGCACGGAGCCCCGGTGGGCAGCAGCCCAGAGGCCACACGTGCCCGGCGGTGGCGGAGGGAACGCGTGTGGGCGCAGGTATGCGCGGCTCTGCTCCGGCACAGGCATGTGGGAGCAAGTGCATTCAGCGCAGATTATAGAGCCGGGCAGCTCCTGCCCCAGGAATCCCATCCAAGTCAGCATTCCTGCCTGAGCTCAGCCTCTCCTACACGCAGCAGCAGCGCGGGGCAGGAGCGCTGGCACGGCCCCAGAGCCCCCCCATCCCCCCGGGGAGCGCTTTGGGGTCTTGTGTCAGGGAAAGGAAAATCCCACCCGTGCCCGGGGCGGCCCTGTGGGAGCTCTCCCTGTCACCCACCGTGTCCCCCACCGTGTCGCCGGGCCACCGGGCAGAATTCCCGGTGGGAGGTGGCATCGCTGGCTTGGCTGTGGCCGGGGGCTGCTCCAGCTGCTCGTTTGGCTTGCACAGACACAGGAGTGACACGGGACACGTCCCCAAGGTCTGCGCTCCTGTCCCCAAGCCAGGCAGACATCCCCCGGCCTGTCCTGCCACGTCCATGGAGCTGCCTCAGCCCGGAGGTGACCCTGTCCTGTCCCCAGCCCCTGGCAGCCCTGGGTAGCCACGGGCTTGGTGACCCTGCAGCGATTCCCGCTGACCAGCGGCCGTGTTGGTCACCGAGGGGGACACGGCCACCGCTGCCTGTCCCCCCGGCAGCCTCCAGCCACGCTGGACAGGGCTGGGAGCACAGAATGACCCCGTGCCCAGGAGGGGCCCCGCCTGCCCGAGCTGTCACCCTCAATGTCCCCATCCTCACCCCACCGACCCCTCCCGCTGCTCAAACCCCATTTCATCCCCCAGCCCCTTAATGGGGGGAAGCCTCTTGTGGCCAGGGGAAGGAGGGCTGAGCGTCCCTCCAGGGTCACATCCTGCCCCTGACAGCAGCTGGAGCCGGGGGCGAGCCCGGGGACGAGCCCGGGGACCCCCTGTCCCCCTGCCCGGCACTGTCCCCTTCCCTGCTGCAGCACCCCGAGGTGCCCGGCTCCCTTTCCCGTCCCGTCCATCCCGGGATCACCGTCGGTCGGCCTCGGGAGCCCCTCGCTCACCCCAAGGTGCTGATGAAGCCATTGACGGAGCCCTCGGCGTACAGGGAGACGATGTCCCCGATGTGCAGGAAACTCGACATCTCATTCATGGTTACTCTGACCCGGCGCGGCGCCGCTTCCTCCTGCAGTCACCTTCCCGGGCCGAAATCCAGCATGGGCGAGCGGGGCCGGCGGGTCCCCGCTCCGGGGGCACGGAGGGGTCTCTGCTCCGCCGAGGGGACGAGCCCAGCCCGGCTCCTGCCGCCGGCAGCACCGGGAGCGGGACGGGAGCGGAGCCCCACGCACAAGTTTTACATGTGCCGGGCAGGAAGGGAGCCGGGCAGGGAGGGAGGAGGAAGACGAGGAGGAGGAGGAGGAGGAGGAGGAGGGGGCGGGGGATGAAGCTCAGCTAAAGGTCCGCATGGGCTCTGGCCGTGTGGCCGTGCCCCGTCCCGCACAGCCGCGCTACCTGCGGCCAATGCAGCGGGATCAGGAAGTCCCGCCGGCAGCAGCGGGCGGGGAGGGGACCCGGGGCCGCCCGGGACGGGGGGAGCGGCGAGAGGCCCCACCTCCGCACCCGCCTCCCGTCGGGGGGGCCGGGGGTGCGGGGGCTGCGAGCCCCGGTGTCCGCGGGCAGCCAGCCCCGGCACACAGCCCCCAGCCGCCCCTCGGGCCGCTGCAGCCCGGCCCGGGGTCCCCAGCCCGGGGTCCTGCCCCTTTGGAACGCTCGGGGGGTCGCGGGGAGACCCCCACCCACAGCCAGCAGTCACCGGCAAAAGCCAGCGGTCACTGCCCAGCTCCTTCCCCGGCCCGCACGGCCCCTCCCGTGCCGCCCCTTGGCTGCTGCCCCTCCTCAGGTGACCCTCGGGAGCCGCAGGTCTGTGTCCCTGTGCCTGTCCCTGTCCCTATCCCGATCCGTGTCCCAGTCCTCGTCCCTGTCCCTTTCACTATCCCTGTCCCTGTCCCAGCGCATCCCGGTCCCTGTCCCCATCCCGGTCCCTGTCCCTGTCCCTGTCCCCGTCCCTGTCCCAGCGCATCCCAGGATCCCGCACGGCCCCAGCTGAGGCCGAGGCGGCTCTCGGTGGATTTTTCTGCCCCAGGCGAGCACTTGCGGCTTCCCCAAGCCCAGGTGGCTGCAGCCACTCTCCGCTCCCAGCAGAGCCAGCTCGCACCTGCTTCTCCTCTCAGCAGCGCCGTCCCCTCCTGTCCCCGCAGCGGTGCCAAACCCGGCCCGTCCCCTGCGTCCCCCGGCCCTGAGAGCGGCTCAGGGCTCAGCCAGCACCGAAATGTCACATCCAAGCCCTTGTCACCGCCAGGAGACCCCCCATCCCCTGCTGCAGAGCCCACCGTGTCCCGGCACTCAGGAGCCTTCCCGACACCTCCAGGCTCCCGAATTAACACCGGTGGGAAAGGACCACGTCCTCAGAGCATCTTCTGGACAGCACAAGCGACCCAGTTCTTCACTTTAATTAAAAATTTGCCTGCTGTAAAAACAATATCGGAAGGGGAAAAAAAAAAAAAAAAAGCAGCATGATGCTTTTCTCATTTATTTCCCTCCTGTCCTCTTTTCTCGCAAACAAACACAGGTTTTGGGAATATGAACCTTGCCCTAAATAGTGATTTTTTTTTTTTCTTTCCACTAGGAAACGGACAGGTCCCCTGGCAGAACAAAGGGGAAAAAAAAATTAGTGCAATTCCTCTGAGGGGAGATGCGAATTCAGGTCCATCAGGATTAGCTGCGTTTTCAGCACAGGACAAATTTAGAAGCCTTTATCTCAGGGCAACAGAGGGGGAAAGAGAAGATCAGGAAAAAAAAAAAAATAAGAACCTCACTGCTTTTAGAAGCAAATGAAGGTTTCACAACAGGAGCTCAAGAAAAGCCCCAAAGAGCAAAACTTGGTGCCCGGATCAGCTGCTCCGAGCACAGACACGAGCGGAGGCTCAGCTCAGGGGCCACCGGCCTCACCGGGCAGGGCTGGGCAAGGAAAACCCTCTGGAAGTGCAAAAAACCCCGCGGCACCGAACAAACGGACACCTGGCCTCAGGAGCACCGGGAGCAGCGGGACAGAGCCTCTGGAAGCCTCTGGAGCCACCCCACCCATGGCACCACCGGGGTGGTGACAGTGCCCAGCTCAGCGCTGAGTGGCCCAGCTCAGCTGAGGGTGAGGAACCCAAAATATTCCAGGGGTGTCGCTCTGCCCACTCTGAACCCTGGGAAGGGTGACACAACATCCCCAAATCCTCCCTGGATGGGTGAAACCCTCCCCATCCTCCAGTCCAGGACAGCTCTGTCCTTTTGGGGGGCACAGAGACCCCCAGCACCCCAGAAATGGTGACAGCTCTGTCCCTGTGGTGGGCACAAACAGGGACCCTGAGAACGCCAGGAATGGTGACAGCTCTGCCCTTTTGGGGGACACAAACAGGGACCCTGAGAACGCCAGGAATGGTGACAGCTCTGCCCTTTTGGGGGGACACAGAGACCCCCAGCACCGCGGGAATGGTGACAGCTCTGCCCTTTTGGGGGGCACAGAGACCCCCAGCACCCCGCCAATGGTGACAGCTCTGTCCTTTTGGGGGGCACAAACAGGGACCCCCAGCAGGTCCCCAAGGTCTGTCCCCACACGAGCAGCAGCACGGGCAGGCAGCTTCCAGCAGAGAAAAAATGACTTTTCCCCGGGGCTCAGTGGCTCTCAGCTGCCCCCGGAGTTGCTGTGCCCACCCTGAGCCATCCCCGCGCCCACCCGGCGTGTCCCCTCTCTGCACAGGGTCCCTGGGATGCTCCTGACCTGAGGGACACTCCGTGCATGGCTCAGAGCCGGCAGTGCCCAGGTGAGAGGGAGCCCCTGGCCACGGGGATGCTCCTGGTGGCCACCTCGCCGTGCCAGCGCTGGCCCAGGCCCCGGGGAGACAGAGCAGTTAAAAATAAGAACATTTCCTTCCTTCGCCCCTACTTTAAGCCGTGTGATAAATAAAAACTGGGAGTTTCTGCCTCGCCGAGAGGAAGCTGCTGCGAGGAGGCTGCCAGTGAGTCAGGCCAGCAGAAATCATCCCTATTCCTGAAGGCACAGCCTCTATCCCATCCCTGGCAGGGCCGGGAGCCACATTCCTTTCTCATGCTGAAATTGCTGCTTTGAAAGAGCTGCAGGGTCCCCTCCCTGCCCCGGGCCCCCGCCCTGCCCGCGGGATGCTCCCTTGGCAAAGCTCCCCTTACCTGCCCACCCTTCCCACGGGCAGCAGGGAGCGGTTCCCTGCGCTGGGATGGGGTTGGAGTCCCAAAACGCCTCACTGCGGGTTTTATCCTCGCCCCCAAAGCTCCACAGGAGCCCTCATGGAGCTCGGGTTTGTCCAGAGGCGCTCTGGGAGTAAACCCACGGAGGGGATGGAGCAGGTGAGGTGGGTGGGTGGGTGGCGGTGCCCATGCCAGGGCTCCCTCAGGCTGTCGGTCCCCTCAGGAATCCCAAATCGAGGCCGGCAACTCAAGGGTGAAACCGCTCGGAAGGAGAGGGAGAAAAATATCTGTGGCTGCCTTTGTTTGAGGAGGAGAGAGGGAGACACTCGGTCCCTTGTGCCGGGCAGAGCAGGGAGTGAGAGGGCTCTGCTGAGGGTCAGGCGGAGCAGGGGGGTTCCTGGGCCACCAGGGCCATTTGTCCCCTCATCCTGGGCACTCTCTGACCCCGCTGCTGCCCCCAGAGCCAGCCCAGCCCGTGCGGAGCCTCGCACGCTGCTGCCCCATCCTCCCAGCCCAGATGGAGCTGGGATGGATAAAACCAGCACTGACCCCAGGCCAGGAAAAAAAAGGCCTTGTTTCAATCCCATTCCTCCTTCTGCGTGAGGATTTCAGAGCCGCCGCTGAATCAAACCGCTGCTTTGGCAAAGAGGCATGAGGGTAGAGACCCCAAACCCGCTCTGAGCTGCAAACCCCAAACCTCCCCTCTGCAGCAGCCGCTTGAAAGGCGCTCCAAGGTCTGCGGGGGAAGGGCTGAGCCCCCTCGGGTGACTTCATTAACGGAGGAGACGGGAGCAGCTCGCTCCTGCCCGTCCCATCCGTGCCCCGGCCGGCTCCGGCGGCGGCGGTGCCGGGGCTCCCGCGGGAGCAGCCGCTCTCCCCTGAAATAGCTCCAGACTGGATGACTTTGGCCCACATCCTCAAAGGTGGTGAGGCTCCGGGTTACCTCGGGGCACCCCAGCCTCCCTCACACACACCCACAGCGCGGGGAAACAGCAGGGTGAGGAAGGAGGAGGTGCTCAGGGAAGATCTCGCCGTGCCCTGGTGGGCCTGGGAGAGGCAAAACCAGCGGCAAACAGGGCAAATCCCTGAAATCCCACACTTCTCCTTGCCTGCCTTGCTGTCCGCGCATCCAAACCCATCCTGCTCCGAGCAGGGGCTGAGAAAAAGGGAAGAACCCCCTTAGAACACATTTTTTTCCTCCCACTCTCCCTCCTGGGAAGGGTTAAACGGCGCTGGCGTGGAAGACACTTTGTACTTGGGTTTAAAAATACAGCCAAAGCCCCGGTGGCCCAGCGCCATGCAAGGCACAGGTACATTTCCACACTCGAGCCAATAACCTTCCCCGAGGGAAATTTAGGCTTTTTATGATTAAAAGGGGAAAAAATAATAGTAGGGGATTAAATATAGTACAGAGCGCGAGAACAATTAGCAGTTGCTGTTAGCGACACCGGGCCGAGCTCGGGACAAACGCCGCGGGTTGTGCGGGGTTGGGGACAGCCAGCGGGTGACACGCGACACCGCTGTGACACGGAGGGATGCTCCGGACTCATCAGTGACCCTCGGGAGCCCCCCAGACCCCTGGAGGAGCCTGCAGGGCACGGCCACACCTCACATACAGGGGTTTTTTTTTGTCGTTTTCCCTTCTCCCTTTGGCTTTATCGAAAGCGAATGGAAGTGTTTGCACAGGCTTGTAACTTCCCTAATAAGCAAACACGGGTTAATTGGGGGGTGGAGCAGGGGCTGGGGCTGCCAGCTGTACCCTCACCCCAGGCCAGGATGGCAGGATGGCTGAGGGAAGAGCCTTATTCCTCATTTCCCATCCCTTCCGTCAGCTGCCCGAGGTTTTGCACCGCCCAGTGTCACCTGAGGGCAGCCACCTTCAGAATGCCCCAAATCTGCTGCTTTTTGGCCCGTTAGAGCTGTGCCCGTGTGGGAGCAGAGCAGACAGCCTCACTGCCTCAACCCCACAACTCACACCCCAGGAAAAGCCTCTTTTATCCACCCGAGGGTTTCTCCCGCACCCCAGGGCAGCACCCGGAGCAGGCTGGTGCCATCAGTGCTGGCCAGGGCCGGGAGCAGCCTGGAGGGGTGATGGGATGAGCTTGGAGGTCCCTCCCAACCCAAACCAGGCTGGGATTCTCTGACTGTGGGGTTTTTATCTTCTTTTCTTCATGTTAGAGCCGGGATTAACACACAGGAGTGGCAGTTTCGTGTTTGGACTCAAAACAAGTTTTGTGTTTTATGTTTAAAAAAGAAGTTTTGTGTTTATTAATTCTTATCTACGGCACAGTCTCGTGAGTTGTGAGCTCCAACTAACGAGGTAGAAAATGGAGGTGCCTCTAGTTCTTTCCAAGGTCTTCTTAAGCATAAACTATCCAATAACGAGGCGACACTTATATTATTTGTACTTTTAACCCCAAAAGTGACCACACAAGGTCTGCAATGTGGGCCTTTTTCACCCAATTAGAAAAAAAAAACCACCCCAAACCATGAAGAAGGAGGAGAAGAAGAAGGACTTAGCCAGCACCCCAAATCCTTCATCTTTCCTCATATATATTACTATATACAAAAACCTTAAAATCTGAGTTTCCAGGGTGTCAGCATAGGACAAACGGGCAGATTTTCCCAGCAGATTTTCTGGGCAGTGCTGGGATCAGATCCCACAGCGTGCCCAGCCCCTGCAGAGACCCAAAAGAGCTCCAGCAGCTCCTGGAGGATGGATTGCCAGGCCAAGCCGAGTTTCCTCTGCTCCCAAGTGGCCCTCTCATGTGGCCTGTGGTCAGCACACAGCCGTGAATGAAGGCACATCTTATCAGAGCCTGGCAGGAAATGTGCTCCAGCTCCAGGCCGGGCACACAGCCCACGCTGCCCTGCCAGCTCCAGGCAGGCTCAGCTCCATCCCAGCCCGAGCTGGGCTTTGGGGATGCTGTGCCAGGCAGATTTTAAGCAGGGAGTACAGCAGTGAGGCTCGTCTTGGGGATGGTCGGCTCTGAAAGAGCTCGTGGGGATGTCACAGGGAGAAGGGACAGAGCCAGCCCTGTCCTGGCTCCGTTTCTCCCAGTAAAATCCCACATAAAATGGCTGAGCTGTGGTTTCTCCCCTCCTCCTCGGCGTTTTGAGGCAAGTTAGTGCCAATCAGCCTAATTACAGCCCTCGCTGAGCAAACCACACGCCTTCCTTCCTGCTGAGTGACAGGCTGGGAACCGAGCGGCCCAGGGTTCGCTGCCTCCCTGTCACCGCCTCTGTCACCCTGGGCATGTCCCCGAGGGCAGGGGGGACAGGCAGAGGCTGCTCCCCTCGGCACAGGGGGCACACAGCCTGCCTGGGCTCCTCCAGGTGACAATGGCAGGAATAGAGGTGGCAGGTTGGAGCACGGCTGTTCCTGCTGGGATGTCACCAGAGATGCTCAGGGTAAAGCTGGAAGGGACCCTGTGCCCTGCTGGACACCAGGAGTGGCACGCTGCACATCTGTGGAGGATCATGGATGGGGTGGGAGGATCTTAAAGCTCATCCAGTGTCACCCCTGCCAGGGACAGGGACAACTTTCACCATCCCAGGGTGCTCCAGCCTGGCCTTGGGCACTTCCAGGGATCCAGGGGCAGCCACAGCTGCTCTGGGCACCTTGTGCCAGGCCTCCCCACCCTCACAGGCAGGAATTCCTTCCGTATTATTCCTTCTGTGTACATATCCCATCCGATCACCTCAAAGTGGGGACTGGGCGTGGAGTAACAAACCTCATCAGACACGTTGCCACCCTCAGGGGGGTGGCTGTCCCTCCCAGGTGAGGAAAATCTTCACTTCCAAACTCAGGTGAGGAAAATCTTCACTTCCAAACTCAGGTGAGCAGAATCCTCACTCCCAAACTCAGGAAAATCTTCACTTCCAAACTCAGGTGAGGGAGATCCTCACTCCCAAACTCAGGTGAGGAAAATTCTCACTCCCAAAATCGGGTGAGGGAAATGCTCACTCCCAAACTCATGTGAGCAGAATCCTCACTCCCAAGCCCAGATAAGGAAAATCCTCATTCCCAAACCCATGTAAGGGAAATCTTCACTCCCAAACTCAGGTGAGGGAGATCCTCACTCCCAAACTGAGGGAAATCTTCACTCCCAAGCCCAGGTGAGGGACATGCTCACTTCCAAGCCCAGATGAGGAAAATCCTGACTCCCAAGCACACTCCATCGTGCTGGGAGGTGAGGACAGGCTGGCTCCAAACCCCAGCAGAGCTGAATAAACCCTCCCAGCGGCTCCAAACCCCTCTGCGAAGGAAACAACTCCAGCAGCACCGGGAGGATGGGCAATACCCATCCTGGGATCTCTGATCTGAAGGCACGGGCTCCATCCCGTCCCCAGGAGGAGCCGTGCCCGGGGCCAGCAGCGCTGGAGCAGCGCTGGAGCAGCCGGACATCACCTCCCGGGGATGAGTCACTCCGTGCCAGGGCGGTTCTCTCCGGCAGCTCCCAGCAGCGCGGAGCGAGGCGCTGAACAAAGCCCCGGCTCGCTGTTTGCCGGCGAGGGAAGAGTTAGTCATGTTGGTCTGAGTCACTCGCTGCAGCCGGGACAAGCGACCGAGGGACAGCGCGGGGTGGGAGCCACTCTTATTGACTTGGCATGTAAATCAATCGCTTGTGGCCATGCCATAAACCAGGACAGGCACGGGAGGAGGGGGAAGAGCCAGAGCTGGGCACAATAATTTACGGCTGGGAAAGAAAAAAAGGGAATCACTCGAGCGGCTTTATTTGCGGGGCTTTAAGACTTCTAGATGACACTACAGTGTGTATTTCATGACCCCCCAGCAGAGCCCAAAGCTGTTTTGCTGTGCTGAGCAGGGCTGGATGCGTGGCTGCAGCAGCTGGGGTGGCCCATCGCTGGAAATATTCCAGGACAGGTTGGACAGACCTTAAAGATCCCCCAGTTCCATCCTCTGCCATGGCAGGGACACCTTCCACCTGCCCAGCTTGCTCCAAGCCCTGTCCCCCTCCCCTGGAACACTTCCAGGCACGGAATAGGCGCACCTGGAGTCTACAAAGGGATTCAAGCCATTCCGCGAATGTAAGCAGGAGTGATATCTTCCTGGAAAAGCAGCCGCAGCTCCCACTGCAGCCCCGGCAGAACCGCTCAGCCCATGACAGGAGAATTTCCTACCCACGGCTCCCGTCGCGCCTGCGCCAGAGCTTGAATCATTTCTGTCTTCGAGGCACAAAGTCAGAGGGTTTCCTTGAAAAT